>NW_026099576.1:12426643-12443164 GCF_025091365.1 Daktulosphaira vitifoliae | reverse complement strand
GAAATGCACAAATTAATCTCAAAAAATTAAGAAAATCCATAGAATAAATGTATCGTTTCATAAGTAAAGTTATCAATCCATAAATAATCTAAAATATTTTGTGATTACTTGCGATTTTTCATATTAAAGCAATTTAAATTTTCTTTTTTTATGTATTTTACAAATTTTGAGCAATATTAATAATAATTAAAAATGCGTGAGTAACTATTTAAGTTCCTGTATAGTAACCTATCTAAGACCTAATAGCTAACAGTACAGCTAAACACTAGTGCTATAGCGGCAACTGATTATGCCACATAATTTCCCATTAAAAAAAGTATTTAAAGTCCCAAGTAAAAAGTCTATAATGTTTATATTTTACACAGTCTTAAACGTTTTTAAAAATTATTTTTTCGTGTTATAATAATATATAATAACTTATATACTTGACATGAATCTTGTCCTCCTTTTAAATTTCCAGCACAAATAACTTTTTCGTCAATTGGTAAATGAGANCACAAATAACTTTTTCGTCAATTGGTAAATGAGAATACAAGCGTTTACAAATTTTATTCTTCACAATCGGAACTGATACTTGCATTAAATTTGTGTTTTCTGGATCTGTGTGAAAAGCATTTTCATAACAATTTCAAGAGAGAATAATTTATTTAATAAATTTAATTCTAAACTTTCAAAAAACAACCTATAGATTTTTATTATTATGTAAATTAACAACAGTTTAAAATATAAACGAGTAGCAAAGTGAGACTTATGTTATTTTTATCATTACCCGTTACTCTGACTCTAGCTCCGTTCTTCCCACCCATATATAAAATGATTTCTTTTAGTAAAATATATTTATTGATTTATTGAAAAGTAATAACTTTCTAGAATCATTCCTCATAACTTAATGTGGTGTCAATTTTTGGACCAGTACTTTGGAATTTTTTCTAATTTTTATACAAAGGTGACACGAAGAGTACGATCGGGAAATATCTAGTGATAAAAATAGCAAGACCAAATCCTCACCTCAGTCAATATTTTAAATTTAGTAAAAATTGTACCCATATTACCATTAAATATTTAAGTTGGTACATTTATAAAGGATATTAAAGATGAACCTAAAAATAATTAATCACTTAGAATAGGATAAATAAATAGGTTAGAAATAAATACTACTAATAAAAGCCCCAAAACTTTCAAAACTACTACTATTATAGAAGAAATTTAATGGACAATTATAAAACAATTGCATAAGAAAATTTTTCACCTTTTTTGCTAAACAAAAAAAAATGATATCTTCATCATGTAATTATTTTTGTCTTGGTGGGATATGACACCTATATTCTCTTGTAATTATGCTAGTGTTCTTTCTATTCCATGGTACAACTTTATAGTATATAAATTTTTACCTTCTGCAGTTGTACCCCAACCAGCAACAGTCAACATGGTGTCATCGGAAAAATTAACACTCCCAGGTAAACATATTGGCTGAATGAACTCTAAAAAAAATCAAAGAAATTATTATCCAAGTTAATTAACTCATTACAACTTAATTAATTTTGATTAAAAAAAAATTCAAATATTATTGAATCATATAAGACAAATACTATAACTTTTATATAATCGGACATTTATGTAAAGAAGGCTTTTAACTCTTATAAAATTCCAATAACTCCTTTTAAAACCTAAAAAGTTCTATATATAATAATGCATATACATATATATTACATTTATAAAAAGTTGAGTTAAAATTATTACAAAATTTATTTTATTTCATTTTTTTTTTGCTATAAAAAATATAAAATAATGATATATTCTATATCATAAGTATTCTTAGTTTACAGGAACGAGAATTTTCAAAGTATATAAGTATTGTTATAGTTTTGCCCTGAAGCAATACCTCACGGTAGTTCCAGGGCAGCCAACATTATGTCGACCGTGTGAAACAAAAAAAATAAAGTATTGTTATAGTCAATTAGCCAATATTTTATATATACAAAGTATTGAATTCGTAGCTTTTGAGACATAATTTCTAATTTACGTGCAAAAAAAAAACACTTAAAAATTTGCTACTTTTAAAATATTAGAATACAATTAAATATAATGTATAATTAATAGCAATTTCTTTTTAAAGAAATATTGTTTTATGAATTATTTTATATTAATTAAGGAATTATATACATACATGATATTAATATTAAATAGAAAAAAGTATACTTAATTTTTAAATATTTTAATTTTATAATCTTACCATTAAAGTGCACTGGTAGTTCTAGTTCTAAAAGTGCAATGTCATGAGTAGTATTTTTAGGATCATATAACTCGTGAACCGTTATGTTCTTTATTCCAATGTCTATCGTAGATGACATGCCATCAGATATATTAGGGTCAAGATTTATATTACCAAATCTTGCTGTGTTTCTAAATCATATGTATCATATTATAAGATTATTCAGTCTTAAATTCATTGCATCACTATTACTATAATCACATAAAAATGGATATCAATAAAGGGCTCATAATACCATATTCCCTAAATACAAATTAAATCCTTCATCTTATCTAGTTAGCCAAAAAAATTTTAAAAAAATGCCATTTTTAGTTCATACTTAATCACCTAAACATACAATTGTAATTGATGTTTTCGTGAAAAACAATGAGCTGCTGACAAGACATGTCTATCTGATATCAATGTTCCTGCACATGGCCATTTTTGGATGCGATTTTTTTTTTCGACTTCTTTGATTCCTAAAGCAACCATCCAGGGCCAATCACCTATAATTAATATGTTTTGTAAGGTAAGATGGGTTAAGTTGACGAATAAGAAAATATGATAAATTCATCATGTATTTCTCAAAATAAATCGCACAAAGCAATACATTAGCAATACACAAATACAAGCAAAGTTGGAGAAAGATGATAAAAATAGTAATTTTTAGGAAAATTCATATTTTTAACCTTAGAAGATGAAAGAGACAATAACAAAAATTATGATATTGGATAAAATATGGAAAAAGTTATTATGTAAGTTTTAGTTTTTCAATCGATTCACAGAAGACAGAAAAAATCATAAAAGATTAACTTTGTCATCATACTCCAAATCATAACAATAAGTAAAGTCAAATATTAAATAACTATAAGAAAAATATATTTCGAGTACCTAATTGAGACGCATTTCCTCCGTAAATTCTAAGATGTGCATCAGGATTATTTATTCCACATAAGAGTGGAGGAGATTTTGTCGTCATTTTAGATGGTATTGTTGGTTTGACGTTTGAAGTTTCTTGTGCATTTGAATGACAACAATAATAGTGTTTACCATTTTCACANATGACAACAATAATAGTGTTTTCCATTTTCACAAGGTCTTGATTTTATAGTGACCATATTATATTCCTCGCATCCCTTAATAGTCCAACTATTAAGCTGACATCCTGTTTCCCAGCATAAACTTCCATTGTCATTCAAAGGGTCTTTAAAAGTTATAGCTAAAATAAACAGCAATTAACACATCATTTTTTTTAGCAAAAATTTAATTTATCATATCTTAATGTAGAACAATATTTATAATAATTTTGTCATACTGAGCCATACATGACTTGTAAAGACGTATTCAAAAATTTTTAAGGTTAACGAGTTTTTTCTAAGGAATTGAGAAAATTGGGTAAACTAGATTTCCCAATATTATATTGTACTTGCAAAAAATATATAGAATTAATTTATAAAATTTTAAGAATTTTGAATAAATGTTGTCGAAATTTTTAATAGAAAGCTATTTTAAACTAAAATAGTTTTAAGTTTTTCGTGACCGTAAAATCAGTAATAAGATTACTTTAATTCTAAAAAACTTACCATCATCTGTATAGCTACAACATGTAAACATTAAACCATTATAGCACGGTTGACGACCTACTTCTCTCATATTATATTCTTGACATCCTCTAACAGACCAAGTATCTAGTTGGCAACCTGTAGTCCAACACTCCGAGGATAAACTTGTTATGAAAAATGCATTTTGCAGTATAAAGAAAAAAACTACATTGATGAACATTTTTAAAAATTAATCAACAGTATTTCAATGGCAAACATAACAACGTGTTTATTATATGATTTGATAGAATGAACATTAGTATTGAATACGGAAACATTAATTCCCCACCTTTTTTTAGGTAAATCATATGATAATGTTGTATAAAAGTTTATCTAAACTTAACTAAGAAATAGATACATATTTATGTATGTATTACACATTACATATTTGTAATGTTAAATTTTAATTAATAAGAAACAAAATAATGTAATAATACAGTTCAAGGTCATTATTTTTTACTTTTTAATATTATTCTATTAAACAAAAATCTATCTAAAATTGTTTTTAATATTTTTTTTATTAAATAATTAGTGTAAACCTACATGATGTTTTAACTAGACTTTTCTTTTTAAATGCCGAACGACAAACCTCATTGATGTGAATATTAAGTAGTTTAAATGTCTTGTATGTTTTTAACAAATTTTATGACTATAGCTACAAAAAGAGGCAAATGTGCAGACGTTATTTTTTACAAAATAGGTCCATAAAGAGAAAGTATTAAAGATATAGCTACAAAAAAAAACAACCCATGGTCATTCTCATATAAAAATTTTTTTACAGTGTACAATCAAAAGAGAAAACTTAGTCGTCATAGTCCGATTTATCTAACAAATTTATTCTTTAAATTCTCTATGCTCATAATTTTTTAGTTATTTATTTTAACACAAGTTTATGTTATTTATTAAATTTCATTTTTCCAAAATTTAATAAAACTTTTTTTATCAGTTCAAAATATTTGTTACAGTATTTATCAATTATAACAAAAACTTTTTTTGTTTTGTATTGAGTTTTATAGTGAAGAAATTTTAACATTCTGTATTAGTTATGATGCGAATCTAAGAAGGTACTAGTTTTATTATGATGTGTTTTTTTTTTTTTTTGTGTCACCACTTTTTCTCAGCTCACACCGAACCGATTTCTTTTGACGATACGTCAAAGGACACAAATCGTATTTAGTCGAAGACATTACCCTCAAAAATTGGAAAATTTTCGCTCGTTTCCCGTAAATGGGGGAAACCTCCAAAAAAAATTACAAATTTAAAAAACGCTTATTTTCGAAATTTTTTCAATTTTTTTTACTAAAAACTGCCGTAACTTTTTCAAAAATGAACATATCAATATAATTTTTTTTTATAGATGCTTGATGTCTTTACCTATCATTTGGTATTTTTTTTTTGTAAATTTGACCCTTTACCTGCTCACAGGGGGGGATTTAAAATGACAACTTTTTCACAAAAGATTTACTTTTACACTTAACTTTTGAAAGTGTCCCGGAAATCTGACACTTTTATATATATCTTAAATTAAAGCTAATGTAATGTATTTTATTATGGAAAAATAAATTCCGGACTTTATTTTGTCTTCATGGTAAAAATGGCTACTGTATGCTATTTTTGTGTTAAAATTCTCGATTTTATAATTTACATTTTTAACTTTAAAATGTTATAACTTTTTGAAAAGTTTTTTATTCGATATACTTTATCTTAATTAAGATATAAATAAGGACATAGCAGATCATATATAACTTTTGGAATAAGCCACCAATTTGTTTTAATTAAACAACATCTAAAGATTTGATCGAAGCGATTTTTATGATAGTGATTTTAATCACTGTCAGATATTATTATACTTAATCTAACTATGCTACGTCACCACTATGCCGCGATCCCCCTGTGTTGGGTTTTTTATTATTATTTTTTTATTAATGATTTGTATTTGACGTCTTCCGAAATTATTAACATAATACTTATGTTCATAAATGAAACTAAACCATATGAATATTAAGCTAAAAAAATTTTAGATTGTATTTTTGAATATTTTTAATGATTTTTTTTAGTCACAATTAGATAAATTAAGGTTTAATCTTTTAGCATGGGAGTTATATTAAAGTACTACCCAACAAAAAAATAACAACAATTTTGTTGGCGAATTTTTTGTCTATATTTCGCGTTGTTGACGGGTGTTATTAAATAGGCACGTAATGTCACGAATTCTATTTCTGTGGCGGTCGCCATTCGTTTCTTATTGGAGTCCTATAAGAAACGTCCTATGATAGGACGCTATATCTTGTTTTACCTAAACATCTTTAAAAAAATATATTATCTATTATTTAATATAATTTTCAATGAACTGTGATCATTCTAAGTTATAAAAATAACTAGTTAAAATATTTATTTTTGCGTATTTTGACTTCTTTTTTAACGTTATTATAATAAATATTCCTATTAGTTATGGGCATTTTCGACTATTTGAAACTGTTGAACTATATTCGATAGTTATTTAAAACTATCAAATAACTATTTGAATTGTTCTTTTGCAATAGAATAGTTTATTTTTAGCATAAACTATCAAAGATTTATAGAACTATAGAATAGTTTGAATAAAATTGGAATATATTGGACATTGAATATTTTTTCTATTCCAATAGCTTACGAATGACTATCGAATAGTTCGAAGAGTAGACAGCTATCAGATATTTCGATAGTTACTTTTCGATAATTCCCATAACTAATTCCTATTAAATTTTCAAGGACGTCTACAAACATTTTTTATTGGAGGACAAAATATTTTTTTAAATATTAGATTTCACTGACCACTCAATGCTAAACTTAATTCTGCCATCTATAGTATAATTTAATAAAAATATTTTTTTTTATCTTATAATTTAAAAAAAATTTATTTTGCAAAATGTTACAATACATAACGATTTTAACATCGAATCGAAAAAATATTCGCTTTTAGGCTTTCGCTACGCATCGAAAGAGAGTGTGCAGTCGATCCAAACAGTGGTCGAACATCGTCGTGGCTGCCTTACAAATATCGTGGAGATATTCATTAAAGCAATTGTGACAGGACATCAATTGGATGAGACGATAAGTCATCTCACTGTCTGTCCGGTTAACACACTTTTCCAGTAAGTTGGATCTGACGAGGAACCTGTTCCATTTGCCTCTCAATTCTCCAGAGAGGTGAGCCCGCCATCAGAACATGGTCATATGTCAAAGTGCTAGCCGTTTTCGGTATTGAGACCAGCCACGCTACAGGTAAAGGTAATATCTAGTAGCTCGTTCCTCCAACAGTAAATCGGCGGGCGGTAGTGACTATATATAGTGAATATATACCCGTTGCCATTACGAATACCATTCGGTAAGCCGAAACGATCCAAATGCTGCACCTCTCTGCGACATGAGTAAGATTTCTCTGATGAGCAAATATTTGAGAATAACTACCTACACCGTACAAGAAGACCAAGTGTACGACGCTGACTAAGAGTTTGTCCCGCATATTTTTTCGACCCTCCTCCCATATTGGGCATGAAACCTCCAGGTTTCTAATTTCAACCTCTATTTCAAATTGTTCCTACAATTAAAGTTAATACTTAAAGATGAAAAATAAAAATCTATTCAAAATCTTGATTTTTAGGAGTTATTGGGTATTAAAACCAAAAATCAAACTACTATCTGTAATAAAAATGATCGATATTAATAGTTTTTTAAATAGCAAATATATAATGTCAATTAAAACTAAATCAAATTTTAAAATTAAACAAAAAAAACATTACGATTATTTATATTTTATGAAAAATTAGTCTCTAAAATATTATGAAATTGTTTGAAATATATTGGTTTGGAAACTGTTTTTTAAAATTTTTCAATACGTATCGAAGTATTTTATAACAATGATTTTAATCACTGTCAGATATCAATCAATATTCATATAAAAAAAATGTCTCTATTCCACATGCTGGATTCTAACATACTTAACTTATTATTATTATTTTTTTTAATTTAGCTCATTTATATTTCTTACTTCATAATTGTTTAAAATTAATAATTTTGTAATGTTATATCTGTAGATCTGGTCAAATTTTGTGCTCATTTTTAAGAAAATGAGATTCAAATTATTAGGTCAGAACCATGGGCGGAGTTGAAAAAAAAATGGGAGCTAATTATAATTTTCTCTTATTTAAAAAAATATTTTTGTATTATAATGATAAATAATTCTCTAAAATTTTAAAGATACGTTTTTAAACTCTACCTATGACGAGCTATTGGATCGTATCGTAGTTTTGCCTTTATTGCTTATGTTAGCTCGACGGAACGGACAATAAAAATCTACTTTAACCTGAATAATTATTTTCTACATGAAATAATATAACTTTTTCAGTTATTTTCATAAATATTCTTTATAATTATTATTTTAAAAGTATCATTACTTTAATGTTAGAATGCATCTTCTTGAATATCTTAAAATTATAGCTTTTGATAAATGTTTAGATTTTAATTTAAATCAAAACAAATTATTTATTTTAAATAGTTCTTCATAATAAGGATGTCAATAATAGATAACTGTTTATATGTACATTACATTATTCTAATCTTGGTGGCCATACTACCGTTTCAATCCAAGAAATATATTTGGATACTCTAGTATACACTCCGGGTGAATTTTTATCTCCACAATATTTTCCAAATGATGTAATTCCGACTTGAATATACATATTTGTAAGCTTTGGATGTTTTATTTGGAGAGGACCACCGGAATCCCCCTAAATTAAATAATGATTTATAATAATCAATAATAAAAAAACTGTACATATAAAAATAATTAAAACTCTTTTGAACAACACAGTGTTACTTATAAAAAAAAATATACTTACAAAACAAGTATCTCTTCCATCTTCGTTGGCACCAGCACATATCTGACTATCGCCCATAATACCCTTTTGGAGTTTATTTTGAGCTCCATAAGTTTGGTTACNAGTTTATTTTGAACTCCATAAGTTTGGTTACATTCATTTATGGATTTGACTAACAGTGTAACTTTTAACAAATCAGTACTTGATGGACCATCTAATAAAATCAAATAAAACACATGTGTTTATAGACGCACTCTTTATTTTCTTCTTTTTCCTCGCCTTATTCCCAACTATTTGGGGTCGATCACCCTTATCTTGAACTTCCACTTGAAACGATTTCCCACATCATCTACGCTCACATTAGCCGTCCTCATTTCACATAATAACATCCCTCCTTAAAACTTTCCATTTCTCTTTTTACGTCCTCGCTGATTGTCACTGATTCCTCATTTCACCTACCTCGTGTTTTCCNATTTATAATAATCAATAATAAAAAAACTGTACATATAAAAATAATTAAAACTCTTTTGAACAACACAGTGTTACTTATAAGAAAAATATACTTACAAAACAAGTATCTCTTCCATCTTCGTTGGCACCAGCACATATCTGACTATCGCCCATAATACCCTTTTGGAGTTTATTTTGAACTCCATAAGTTTGGTTACATTCATTTATGGATTTGACTAACAGTGTAACTTTTAACAAATCAGTACTTGATGGACCATCTAATAAAATCAAATAAAACAAATGTGTTTATAGACGCACTCTTTATTTTCTTCTTTTTCCTCGCCTTATTCCCAACTATTTGGGGTCGATCACTCTTATCTTAAACTTCCACATGAAATGAATTCCCACATCATCTACGCTCTCATTAGCCGTCCTCATGTCACATAATAACATCCCTCCATCTCTTTTTTGATGTTCCTCTACCTCTTTTTCCTTCAACATTCATTTCTATAACTTTTTTTTACAGTTTTCGATTCCTGTCTCCTCATAACGTAACCAAACCATCCAAGTCTATTTTCTCTCATCTTATCCACGATTGACCTATATTGACCTATTAAACTACACAAATACTCCCTATTATATGTTCATTTCTTATCTTATCTTCTTTGATCACTCTACTAATCCATCTAAGCATTATCATCTCTGCTCCAATCATTCTCTACTCTACTTTCTTGTCAATCACCCAATACTCTGAACCATACATCATAGCTGGTCTCACTACAGTTTTATAGAACTTAATTTTCAGTCTCATTGGAATTCTTTTATGGTATACAAACCAGACACTCTCTCCACTTCACATACACACACATAATCCTATGTCTTACATCTTTGTCAAAACCACTATTTTTTTTCACAACTGATCCTAAATGCTTAAAACTTTCCACCTCTCTTATCACGTCCTCGCTAATTGTCACTGATCTCCTCATTTCACCTACCTCGTGTTTTCGTTTGTCAAACTCGTACTTTATATACTCTATACTCTCTTTTACTATATACACACATTTAATCTAAATCTTATGGTTTCTAAAATTATTTTAATTTCCGATCAAAAATTTTTATTTTTTGTCACCTTAAAAAAAAAAAAATTTCAAAAAAATGGGAAAGATTAATTTGTGATTTAGAAGTTTTAAGCATCCCTGATATGATTTTATGGGTATTTATACTGTTTTATTAACAATTAGTATAATACAATTAACAATTAGTTATACCTGTCTCCGTTTGACCCCATCCTGAAGCTATTACTTCATAAAAATTAAGAGATGGATCAGAATTAAGACAAATAGGCCGTATATACTCTGACAATTTGACATCTTTGTTTAAACGGAATAACGCTATATCATTATAGCGAGACACGGTTTGCTTATAATTAGGATGAATTACTCGTTGAATAATTTCAAAGTCACTTGGTTTTGCATCGTCAGTATCGGTTTCAATATCAAGATCTCCAAGACGGACATATTTCGCAAAATATCTTAAAATTAAAAATATAATAAATAATAAAATATAATAATAAATTATTACAAATATATATAAAGGGATTATTTAACTATGACCTAAAAAATATAAAATGTAACATTACTTTTTCATTTCAATAGTTAATATGATCCTATTTTTTTATAATTGCAAAAAAAAAATTATTTGTACTTATACCTACTCATCATCTTTAAAATTTTATCAACTCTAGTTTTTTTAATAGAAACAAATACTTGGTTATCTACTAACTAGGTCCCGCGCAATATCTTCAAAATTATTAGAAAAAATTGATATTTTTTCTTTCAGAAATCAGCAGTATCCCTAAGTACTTAAATTAACACAAAAAATATAGTCATACCCTCTTTCCCTCCCTTTAAAATTTTATTATCTTTACTTTTAAATGTAAATATTTTATTTAAGTTGCTTAAAAATAAAAAAATAATGTAATTAATTAAATGACTGGTCGATAACAACACTTTAATCAGTATTTTGTAAGTTATTAGAATTTTAATATTAAGTCGAGAGGAGTAAAGTAGTTAAAAAACAGAAAAAATAACATTATATTTTTAAAGATATTGCGAAAGTCAAAGTTAAACAATTAGGTGCTTTGTATTTTTCATGTTATAGTTACTTGTCTGATTTTTCACAATGGGCTGCTGTCAAAATCCACTTATTACTTATTAATGTACCACCACATTTCCATTCTACATTTTCCAATATGTTTCCATAACCAATTAAAGCCTTAAAATAAAAAAAATCGTATTCACTCTAAATTTCTTAAAATGTTTAGCTCTTACCATATGAGATAACTCTTTAGGTTTTGCAGGTGTACCACCAATTATGTCCGTTGCATCTGGTGAGGCCATTCTTGTGTAAGGCTTAATTTCATCGAATTTTTCTCTGTCGCCATAAATTAAATCAAAATATTGTTGACACACTACACAAAGGTTTTATAATGAGTATTTTTATATTGCTGATTACCAGTTATCACATTCCTACTTTCTGAGGCAGAGTAAGGTTTTGGATTTTTTACGTCTGAGTTTACAGTTAATGGTGCTTTTGGTTGATTTATATCTATTCTATTATCTACTTTAGATGGAGGGCAACATACTATAGGATTCATTTTATCAAATGAACATGATTGAAGGTGTAAACCATAGTTTTTTATTAAAAAACTTCCTAAAGGACAATCTTGAAGACGACGACATATATGATCCGACCCACTTCTGCTCTGACCTCTATGACATATATCACCTAAGTGTAAATTAAACTTAAGTAAAAATACAAAGAAACTNCTATGACATATATCACCTAAGTGTAAATTAAACTTAAGTAAAAATACAAAGAAACTATTTTAAAAAATAGTAAAATACAGAATTTAAATCATCCAGTTAAAAATGTTTTAATTTTATATTTTAGTATATATATATTTTAGTATATTTTAGTATATATTTTTATATTTTAATAATTTTATATTATTTTAGTGAATAGCATTCACTAAATTAATTTTTTAAACAAAAAAATCTTATCTTTTATATTATAAATCATATATTTTTTAATTACAAAATTTAAGTAGTAAGAAACATAGAGTGAGTCACCTATTTTTATGCAGGGGAGAGGAGGAAAAGTTGATGACCTTAAGGTTTAATAAAACTGGTACAATAATTTTATACTAATGGGGAGTGTTTGAATTCCCTGTACCCTTAAAATATATCTACCTCTTTGAAAATCACGCAAAAATGTGTTTTTAAATTAGCTTGATTTTGAGTAAAAATTAAATTTTATAAGAAGTACGCTTAAATATATTGGTTGAATTTTCATACATTTAGTAAATATTTTAAAGACAAATAAAGTTAATTAAAAATTCTATTTAATGTCACGAAGATAAAATAAAATTCAAAAAATTCATACAAATTTATTTTAAAAATAAGATGTACATAAAATTTTTCCAGTATTTATATAATGTAGAGTTTTAAAGCATAAACATATATTAACTACCAAGAAAACTAAAATGGACTAGCAAAGATATTCTCTCTTAACAGGGTAAAATAATTTCTTTTTAGTTACCTGCGAGATTCCCTAAACATGCTATTCATGTCTTAACATTTTTTATTTTTTAGTTGTATAGATTGTTTATTGTATAGACTATAAACTTTCATTTGATAATAAAAAATAACATGTAACGGATATTTTCTGTAATTTTTTTATAGTGAGTTGTATGCAATGTTAAAATAAAATACAGAATTTTAACTAATGATAATTTTATATAAATATAAAGAGTTGGTACTAAAGGTACTAGGTGTGTCCCGCACGTCACCCACGCTTTAAGGGTGTCACNCGCACGACACCCACGCTTTAAGGGGGTCTTGCAAACTAAGTTGATAAGCAAAAAAGTATTTTTGTTTATTTAAAATAAATAAATAAAAGTGTAAAAATAAACTTATATAATTGACAACGTACCTTCAAATAAATATAAGGCCATCGAATTGTGGATTATTCCAAAAAAACATAGAATACTCCATACCAGGGTAACCTTAGTATAAAACTTAGACATCGATGAAAAAATTTGTATGATTTGTAATATGTAAGTTAATATACCTGGATCGCGTTTTTCAGTTTACTATAAACTACTACTGCACCTACCGCAACAACTAATAATGCGTATATTGATGTACTAGAATATAATAAACGGTTTTACAGCATTCAAGGACAAATATCCAGTTTTACATATGTTTTTATTTTCATTTAACTACAAAATAATTTATTTTTCTTTTGCAAGATTTTTAAATTAATTAGAACTTAGAAAATTAATAACGCTTCAAAATATTTAATTAACCATTAAAAATCAATTTATGAATGGTGAACAAAGGCAATGATAAAAAATTCGAAGTGATTTTCACAACATTGATCATTTAAGAAAAAATAGATATTTTTAGAACTCATTCTTTATCACAAAATGTCTTTAGTTAATATAATGAATATTCTTAAATAATTCCATTGATAAGAGTAAAAAACTTCTTGAATTTTAAAGTTAATAGAATCAACTTTAAAATAATTTTACAATAAAATCTTACTATGTTATTACCTTCGGTGTTAGTGAAGACGACAGTATCTTTAAAATAATGATATCTGTATTTTATTTATATTTTAAGGTATATTTTAAGGCCATAATACTTCTAGTTCCATTCTTTTCTATCAGTTTATTAAGTAATAATTTGAATCATGTGTTATAAGGTCATAATACTTAATATTAAAATCACTCACACCAAAAATGTATTATTATGCTATATGGATGTAATAGGATAAACATAGTAGTCGTCGCCTTTATGTGGTATAACATAAAATCAGTGATGTATTTTCAATTTTATTTTAAGAAAGCTTATATAAAAAACATTATCTTCTCTTCGAAAGGTAACAATTTAAGGTTCTGAACTTAACCCAGACCCCCCCACCGTAAATATGTCATAGCATTAAATTCATTCGGTTAATATCGCCTCGTTTAGTTATTATGTTTCTTGAGGTATAATATTTTGTTATTTAAAAAAAAAACTACAGATTTTTTGTTCGTCAAGGACTGTTAATTGCATTAACATTATAAATTATTAATATAAATTAAATTTAAGTTTAAACATCACATGTATTTAGGCTTTATTTCGGAAGAAGGGGTTAAAGATACAAAAAATGTTAATATTCACTTTTATTTTTAATATTATTTTATATATTAAAATTGATCATTTGTGGCTTATATTATCGATTTAAAACTAAAAAAATTACTAAAAATTCACGGATACGGATTTCGAGAATAATATTAACATTAACAACGCTAAACACATACTAACACCTCTAATGGAAAAAACTACTTAAATATAGCAAATTTTCCATATAAGGGAAATCTGCATTCATCATTTTTAGCATAACCTTTTTATGAATAGGTTCAAAACAAATTTAAAACACAACCAATGATGTGTTGAATTCTTATTATTTTTTATATTTAATAATTTTTCAAATATATATTTTAGTCATTTTTTACACTTTAAGCATGACGGAGACGACATGACTAAATTATCATATTTTATTATTTTAAGTACCAATTTCTATTTTTAATGGTGTAACTATAAGTCAAGTACAAGAATTTTTCTAATCTACTGAATTTCCTTTTTATATCTTTGGTCAACATAGAAACTAATATTTCGATATTTTATATATATAAATATTATATATTTTTATTTTTTATTGTATTTTTTTAAATAAATATGAGTAAGATAAAATAATTAAATAAATATTAGATGAATTTTGTTATGTTATAATATATTATAAGTAATTTTTTAGCTTCAATGCATAGTTATAAAAGTTTTAATTTAACCATGTGTTTAATTTTTTTTTTTGACTGTTACTACTTTTTTCATATCTCACCAGACTGATTTTTTTCAATGATATATCATAAGATCACAATTTTATCTAATTGAAGACAATATCCTTAAAAATTTTAAAAAAAATCCCTTATTTCCTGTAAATGGGGCAAATCTTCCAAAACCTGCAACATTAATTTACAATGTTTATTAATAAGTAAACATAAAATATAGAAATTATAGATGTATAAATATCATTTTGACTTTTGGTATAATATTAATATAGTTTTTTACACTTGATATTAGAGTTGACACAATGCGTTTAATTATTAAGAATAGAATAAAAAGATGACCAATATAACATAGATTTCTTCTCGGAACGATTGATTTTTAAAGTGACATTAATTGATTTAAAACTGAATCATGTGTATTATAATATAATTAAACAGTATTCGTTTGTTAAATATTTATTAAAGTGTAACACTCTCCTCTAATAAATGACTTCACAGAAAAATAATACTCAATATTATATTATCCAAAATTTATTTAACATATTCATATACAATTAATTTTTTTTTTTTGTGTGTGTGGTGAACAGTTGTCAATGAACAGCGGTCACCTGGAAAATAGTGGTTTCCGGTTAGCACTTTCCGCCATCAGTAATCAGTATTGCCGTTGGCGACGATAGTGTTTCGCCGTAAATATTCTCTTCTAAAGTTTTGTTGTGATTTTTTAGTGCTAAAAGTTGATCATGGAAAATTCTTTACTTAGATATAAATTATGTAATTGTTACTAGTTATTTAGTTATTTGAGAATTTAGTTTAAAAATTTGATTTAGAGGAAAATAATACTTAATAGTACGTTATCTAAAAAAAAATTTAATATTTGATATCCTCAAAATAATCAACTTTAAGATATTTATTGGTCCACCGTTTTATTCATTGGCTTTATAAAATTATCAATTCTAAGAGATTAACTACAACCAAAACCAACTTATAGTTAAAATCGGTTTATAAACTGTGTAGCGAATACAATTTAAAAAAAAATCAATTTAAATCAGTTGTTAATGATTTTTTATGAATATCAAAGATGTAATCTTCTTTCATGATCTAATAATTACAATAGTTTAAAAATAAATATTGTTAAGAATATGTACAAAACAAATATTTTTTAGTGAACTTATTTATTCATACTCTCTATAAATAATGACACCAATAAATGTATATTTATAATTATAAATAAAATAATTTTATGATCGCGTAGCATGTAAATTAAAGATAAAAGTGTTGTTTAAACGGTTGTAATTTATCTAATTAAAGATATTTGAATTTAAATGAAAAAAATAAAATCCCGCCAAGAATAAAAAGAATAATCATCTGATTTATTATCATTCTGATAAAATATGTTATCACCCAGATGTCTCCGTAACCACTACCACGAAACCCATGTAGGTTGTAGCAACTGAAATCCTAGAACTA
>NW_026099576.1:12402468-12426543 GCF_025091365.1 Daktulosphaira vitifoliae | reverse complement strand
AAAATATGTTATCACCCAGATGTCTCCGTAACCACTACCACGAAACCCATGTAGGTTGTAGCAACTGAAATCCTAGAACTATGTTTTCATTATTATTATCTTTAAATAATATTTATGTATATATTATTGTTATTTTCTAGTGCGTACGTGCAGTTCTGATATTGCAATTTTACTCTTACATCTATATGTACCATCTCATTTAATGGTATAGGTACTGATCAATGTTTTCTCTTTCATTTAGGTTAAACAATAGAAATCTTATACAGCCAATTTTAATTATTAGAACAGGCATTTCATTAAAATTTTGGTAATGATTTTGTTAGCAATAGTAGTTAACTGCTATTGTTTTTATTTATATTTTGTATTTTATTATTGTTAGGTAAAATATTTTAACAAGTTATGTTTTTTTAATTTTATCTAGATAATGGTTTTATAATGGGGCCTAACCGAAATAAAAGACCTAGCTACATTTCTACAAGCTCAAATCTCCTTATGTCTCAACGAAGTGATTATGTTGACTTATGTCGTAATATCATTCGTGACATGGATTTATATGGAGTGTGTGTTTTAGACAACTTCTTAGGCTATGAACGTGGTATGACTGTTTTAGATGAAGTACTAAATTTATATAATATGGGAGTGTTCAAAGATGGCCAATTAGTCAGAAATAAAGCTAAAAATAATTTAAAAACTATACGTGGTGATCAAATAATATGGGTTGATGGTCGAGAGGATTGTTGTAGAAATATTGGACAGTTAATTAGTGATGTGGATGCTGTAGTTATGGGTTCTAACCAAATGAATGATAATGGAAAACTAGGAAATTATACAATTAATGGTAGAACCAAAGTGAGTAGCATTATTTTATTATTATTAATGTTTCATCTAAAAATTTATCAGATGTTTTTAATAGCTTATAAAAAGCNTTAATGTTTCATCTAAAAATTTATTAGATGTTAAAGTTTTTAATAGCTTATAAATAGCATACTTATTGCTAGATACAACTTGAGATTATTCCCTTGGTTGCATCAAGTGGGTTTCAAGTCAAAAAGAATTGATGTAATTTATTTGCTGTATTTAAATTATATATAAATTAAATTTTGAAGTAATATAGAAAAAATGTATTTTAGAAATTCTTATAAGCCTAGTTGTAGCCAAAATGTGTATTTACAACTATCTAATTATTAATAGTACTATTATGTTTATTTCAATTTAATCTTTTTAGGCTATGGTAGCTTGTTACCCAGGTCATGGGTCTCATTATGTAAAACATGTTGATAACCCAAACAGAGATGGTCGATGTATTACAGCAATTTATTATTTAAATAAAGACTGGGATATTAAAGTAAGAAAACTATATTAAAATCTGAGTCATAAGAATGTCAACTGTATTTAAATAAATAACTGTTATTTTCCTCATGATTATTATGTAGATTGATTTCCTATTAATTTTTTTGGGCTAGAAAAATTCATTAATTGTATAACCATATTTGTTATTTACTAGGATATTTATTTTTAAATTAATTTTTGCTAAAAAAAAAAAAAAAGGGGTTTGATTTTAAATAAAATTTCTTTTAAGACATATACTAACACATTTTCATTTTATTTAAAAATTGAAATTTTATTCAAATCATATTTATCAAAAGGTATCTAATACCTATTTATGATTCATGGCATTATATGCATTTTCAGCCTGAAAAAATTTGCTTAATTTCAGAACATCATCATGAAATATTTAAAATGTATTCACTTTTAGCTTAATATAACCATATCCTATAATTTTAATGATAAATTTGTTCAGGAAAATGGAGGTCTTTTGAGGATATTTCCTGAAGGTTGGAGTGATCAAGTAGCAGACATTGAACCACTCTTTGATCGTATATTATTTTTCTGGTCAGATCGTCGAAATCCTCATGAAGTTCAGCCAGCATTTAAAACGAGGTATTTAGTTGTTTTATTATAGAATTAATTTTTACTAATTAAATAATTAATTTTCAACTTAACATTTTATTCAAAGATAAAAAGTTAATATATTTTTATTGTGAATACAGTAATATTGTTTTGTTATTAATAATAAATTATTTATTATGATGAATAAATAAGTTGTTCCATTATTATTTATAAAAATTAAATTTCCTTTCTAAAATTTGTAATTAATTTAGATATTTTTTTTCTTTAAGAAGTTTCTTATAAGTCAGCTCATGATTTCTTTATAATATAATATATAGAAATATTTATTTTTTAAATTTGCAACAGTAGATAATCTAAAAAAAATTATGCTAAAATTATTACATATAACTAAAATGTAGTACAATTCATAATTTAACCGAGTGACATAATCATAACAATCAACATTATCATCAAATTTTACTTAATAATTAAATTTATCGATTTTAGGTATGCAATAACTTTATGGTACTTTGATGGTAATGAAAAGGATGAAGCTAGAAGAGAATACTGTGACTCAAACCAATCTAGTATAAGTAATTTTTTTTATATTTATTTAATTTTTTTTTTTTCATACAAAAATTATACTTTTTTAGGCAGTGTGAAAAACATAAATTCAACTCAATCTTGAGTGTGTCAGCAATATCTCACGATTATAATTCTTGAAACTCTGTAACGATCTTGTTAGTAAAAATATTTATAACTTTGGAAGGTCTGCTGCACATAGGGAATTAAATTTAGACTTGACATTGTTCCCTGTGATTAAGCCAAGATTATTTCTAAGTAGTTTTTGTTTAGTAAATTATATTTTTTACTTTATGTATCTTGCCTTATAGAGACAACATTGGATATATTTTTGCAATTTGTAAAATTACATTATTTTTAGGTAAAAATTGTATTTTTCTGATTTAATCCTTTTTTAGTAATTAAATCAATAATGAAACGTCTGAATAAGCAAAACTATTTTTACTAAGTTAACTAAATTTTGTTACCATCAAGTTTGGCATTTCTAACTTGGAATATATTTTAATTTACTATATTGTATAGAACTTTATACTTTGTGAGTTTGTTTTCATAATAAACTTTAATAACACTTTTTATGATTATTATTATAAGATAAGTGCTTGTAGTGTTTTTTTTTTTTTTAATTAAATAATTCTAATCTCATTTAACAGATATTATTTTGATTCATCTGAAGAAATTTATAGTCAAATACTTGTATTAAATTTAAATGTAAAATAGTTATAAAATATTTATACAGTAATTTTGTTTTCTTACTGTAATTAACTAATGGTAATATTATATCAACTAAGTATTTGTATAAAATCATTATATAGTATAAAAATAATTACATAGAATTAAAATGTTATGTACCTTTATTTTGAGGGAGTGTAAATAAAATTTTTTATAATAATGTTTTTTTTTATTAATTTAAAAAAATATATTTTTAATTATTTGTCTTATTACATTTATTCATTTCAGTCCAATCTATATAATTTGAATAAATCCATGGTTCCATGCAAAATACAATTAGAAAACACCATAAAATAAATCCTGCTAATGAAATAATGAATAAACAACTTCTCTTAGGTTCAGGAAGTTGAAACATTTCTCGAAAATCAGGAAATCCCATATGATTGCAAAATTTATGAGCCAATATCGGTGCAATCAAATTTCCAGTTGATATAAACAACAATGCTGAATATGCTCCGAAAATTGTGGTATAGACAAACTGAAAAACTAAGAACACAAAGCAACTAAATAATAAAAAAATTTAAAAAAAAACTTTAAGATTATTACCAGACATAATAAATGCTTGGTGACAAGATATACCAGCTCGCATACGCTCTAACCACTGATTAAAATGTGCTGTATTTAAATATTTACATAATTATTTCAAAAAATATTGCACTAAAAATACTTAAATTACCAGCTCCAAAAAATATGGGACAAATAAATATTGTAGCTATAGGTGGAAAGCACTGAAGCAGTAGTGGTATTATACAAGCTCTAAATGTGAATTCTTCAGATATTGGTGCAACTATATAATTTCTTAACCATATTAAGTCAGTAAAATTAGACTTAATTCTCTCTAAACCTAAAACAAAAGGTTAATAAAAATATATTTGATTATTTCTCACTTAAATTATTTCAAACTTACTTATTACATCTTTAAACTGTATATTTTTAATGCAATTCATGCATAAAGGCCCTAAGAATAAAATGCACGTCAGTAAAATTGAAGAGGTGATAGACATAAAAAAACCTTTCCATTTGAAACCTAACCACTGCCATATTGGAATCTAAAATTAATAATTAAATAAAAACAATGTTATTTAATAGTATATAAATTTATTAGATTAAATACCTTAGTTTTGTCATGAATAAAGTACCATGTGTACAGAGGTGAAAATATTAACATAAATAAAACACTCAAGAATCTTTTTTTTATTGTTGAAGGATGATCTCTATTAATGAAAAAATAATTAATTGTGTCTTTTTTTTATAATTATTAAATTTATTTTAGATAAGCGAATAAGTCTCAAAATATATATATAAGTTTTTTATTTAAGTAAACATGTTTTTAATGTTACAACTTAAGATGAATACAAATTTATATTAGTTAATAGAAAAATACTACATAAAATATTTTGAACATACTACTACCAATTAAAAAAAATAAAATATATCATGATAAATATCTATAATAGATGGCAAAATATAAATTTATTTCATCAGTTTTTTTACCACAAATAAAATTTACTTTAAGCTAGTANGGCAAAATATAAATTTATTTCATCAGTTTTTTTAACACAAATAAAATTTACTTTAAGTTAGTAAAATATTTCACATTCAAAATTGAACACATTGCAATTTGAAAATTGTTTATCTATACTGTAACTTTTTTTTTTCTTTAGATTTTTTTTTTATTTAATAAATTCTAAGTTTGCTCAATACTATTAGAAAAAATATGTATGAGATTTTTTTTTATAAATTTAATCAAATTTATTCTGATTATCATGACATTTATAAATTTAGAGCAATTATTAGAATTTCACTCTAGAACAAATGTAGCTTGTTAATAATTACCTTGGTAGTTGAGAATTCCATACATATAAACTAGAAACGTAAATCACAGAAAGAGAAAAACTTTCTAACACACATTTTGTGTAATAACATTGAGAATTATTATTAAGGTTAATTTCATTTACATTCATGTTACATATTATTTCAATATTATATATCATAAATACATTTTTACTTAACTGAAACAGAGAAAAAAAGTTAAATTATATATTATCCAAACAAAATTNGAAACAGAGAAAAAGTTAAATTATATATTATCCAAACAAAATTTTCATTAAATAAATAATAAATATTATTAATAAAATAATTGTAATTCATCTTATGTTTAAACAAGAAACCTCAGGAAAAAAAATGAATTCTATATTTTTTCTCTTGTTTATAATGAAAAAAAAATTATCTAATAAATAAGTTTAGAAAAAAGCCAAAGCTCCAAATGGTTCAGACCAAACCAAACCACATCTTAGTTTGATTTGGTTTTTATGTAAAAGACAGAATATGTTTTACTATTAAAAATATGTTCTTGTCCCAATTGACATAAAGCACAAATTGATTAATCTTCTTTTGTAACTCTTTCAAATAACATTGGTTCACTCCCACCCATTGTAAAATTGGTGAAATGGTTTACTTTTTAAACATTATATTTTATATTTAACTAGTTAATTTTGTGTAATTATACAAATAATATTCTATTTGTTGTGCATTGTTGCATATAACAGATCAACACGTGTGTAATAAAAAAAATATTTATATTACATCACTCTATTTTTATTTAAGTCTAGTTTGGTTAAAAATTCTATTTGACCTAGTCCTGTCTTTCAATTTTTAATTAAACAGTTTGATCTAATCTGTCTTAAAATAATTATTGAATGGTTAGGTCTAGTATAAATACAATCTTGACCTTTACCATTTATATTTAATTAACATCTTTCAAAATATTGATCAGCAATTCATGTCATTTTCTTAGAATAATTCAATTATTAAACAAACAATTAAAGAAGAACTATAACAAAACAGCCTAATTGAATTCATATACATTGGGAAAACATTTTTGTCATCTTTAAAACATCTAAAAGAGTTGAAAACTAAGTAAATTTTTGTTAAACGCAAATTTTTTTGCTGTAATTATGAAACTATTCTTTAAATTTAAGACTATCCTTATTTAGCACAATAAATAGCTTCAAGTTCCATTAAAAAAAAGTTAAGTAGGGAAGTTCTACTATGCAAAAAAAATATACTAGCTAAAGAAATATATTTTTATCTATCACTGAAAAATTTAGAGTCAAATTTAAATAACGGCAAATAAAGTGTTTTTATAATAATATTAAAAAAAACATTGGGTATATAAGATATTCATCATACTATCACCTTACATTCCATTAAATTTTAAAAAATAGGAAACACAAAAAACAACAATTAGAAGCCTTATNACTATCCTGACCTCTACCATTTATATTTAATTAACATCTTTCAAAGTATTGATCAGCAATTCATGTTATTTTCTTAGAATAATTCAATTATTAAACAAACAATTAAAGAAGAATTATAATAAAACAGCCTAATTAAATTCATATATATTGGGAAAACATTTTTGTCATCTTTAAAACATATAAAAAAGTTGAAAACTAAGTATATTTTTGTTAAACACAAACTTTTTTGCTATATTATGAAACTATTCTTTAAATTTAAGACTATCCTTATTTAGCACAATAATTAGCTTCAAGATCCATTAAAAAATAAGTTAACTAGGGAAGTTCTACTAAACAAAAAAAATATACTAGCTAAAGAAATATATTTTTATCTATCACTGAAAAATTTAGAGTCAAATTTAAATAACATCAAATAAAGTGTTATTATAATAATATTAAAAAAAACATTGGGTATATAAGATATTCATCATATCACCTTACATTCCATTAAATTTTAAAAAATAGGAAACACAAAAAACAACAATTAGAAGCCTTATTTCTTTACATACTTTTTTTTAATTTGTGCACTGCTTTAAAATTGCATTCCGAGTTCCCTATAATAATATATTGAATAATTATTATTAAATATAAAATGAAATGTTATAATAATGTTAAATAGTTAGCCAAAATTTTTTGAAATAATTATGAAATATCAACTTATTTTTTTTATTTAATTACTTTAATTATTAAGATGCCAACTAAAAGTTATTAAACAATTTAAAATAATTTCTCTAATAACGTCATAATTTCAATTAATTCTTTCTATAAAATTAAAATTTAGTAATAAGATACTATTCTTCTAAAAATTTGAACTTATTTTTCATTTAAAACAATATTTAAGAAATATTATAAGTGCATTTTTTTCAAAACATTTGACTTGATTAGATAATCTTTTTATCAAATATTTATTGAACATCTTATATTGATCAAGCAATTAATCATTAGTTTATCAGATTAATCGAGTGTATAATTGAAGAATTAATAACATTTTAGTTGTATCTTGGTATTTAAAGTAAGGAAAAACTACCAATTTCAAATACAAAGGCAATGATAAAAGTTAAGTTAATTGTAAATATACAACTATAAATAATATATGAACGTAAGTGTTGAGATGGATTGAACATTTATTTTATTATATATTTACACATGTCAGGCATAAAAAGTGAGCAAAGTACCTTATTTAAGTCATGGTATTACAACAAACACAAACTTATAAACCAATATGTATAAATTGAGTATAATCACAATTATAGATAACACTTATCACTCAGATAACACTAAAATACTTTCAAACAATAAAAAAAATATTTTTAGAAATTATAGAAAAAATTTTAATTAATTTCATTAATATTTTTTTAATTAAATGAGATACATATTTTGACAGTAACTTCAATATTGTAATACAAAACAACCTTCTAATGAAAATTTGAGGTTGCTACCGGCACTTATAACAGTTAATTTATTTATAAAANTATATTGATCAAGCAATCAATCATTAGTTTATCAGATTAATCGAGTGTATAATTCAAGAATTAATAAAATTTTAGTTGAATCTTGGTATTTAAAGTAAGGAAAAACTACCATAATTTTAATATGAAAACAATTGAAAATAATTTCAAATACAACGGCAATGATAAAAGTTAAGTTAATTGTAAATATACAACTATAAATAATATATGAACGTATGCGTTGAGATGGATTGCACATTTATTTTATTACATATTTACACATGTCAGGCATAAAAAGTGAGCAAAAGTACCTTATTTAAGTCATGGTATTACAACAAACACAAACTTATAAACCAATATGTATAAATTGAGTATAATCACAATTTTAGATAACACTTATCACTCAGATAACACTAAAATACTTTCAAACATTAAAAAAAATATATTTTTAGAAATTATAGAAAAAATTTGAATTTATTTCATTAATATTTTTTTAATTAAATGAGACACATATTTTGACAGTAACTTCAATATTGTAATACAAAACAACCTTCTAAAGAAAACTTGAGGTTGCTACCGGCACTCATAACAGTTAATTTATTTATAAAAAAAAATCATTTAAGTAAATAATATTACTTCAAAAGATAAATTCTTTTATAATTAATTTATTTAAAACATAATACTGTTACAGTACAGAAATTGTAGAACAATAACAAAAAACAATCGATAAAAAACATTGTTACTATTATATAAAATAATATAATAAATATTGAAGAAGAATAACTATTAATTTAAATAATTGGCTAAGTAAATTTTTAAATTTAAACCTCAATAATATTCACATCAAAAAAAGTATTGTCATTTTTTGTATTAACCATTAAATTAATATAAACAAATTAACATACCTAATTATAGCATAATTTACAAATATTTATAATACCATAGATCTTAAAAGTTTAATTATTCAATAATGAAATAAATAAAAATTAGGTTTACGTTCATGATTTCAATAATTTCAAAAATTTTTAAAAATAAAAAGAGGCATAATCCTTTACCTCTAGTCGACATTTGTTCCGATCAGCTGGTACGTATTTCCACTATTACCAACATTACTATTTATATAACTCCTGCTCATAACAAAATATTTTTACGCTTACCTCACTTCATCAACCAACTAACTATTTGTGCCCCCTTCATGTAAGTATTCTGTAGTGGTGGTATAGACTATTGTTCGACAATGTGATCACGTGACCGGATCTAAGTCTCTGCGATTGGTCGGTGTATGGTATGAAGTACGCACCCTATCATCACTATATCGAGATGGTAAACCATACTACACTCATGTGTATTTTCATTTTTTATTATACTACTGTGTTTTTTCATTAATGGTTGTCGACTCGTTGTTGTTTACTGCCGCCGCCGATGACACCGCCACTATCGCTGTAGTTTGTGCAGTGTGCATTCGTGTGCGTGTATACATTTACACAAGTAAAATATTTGTGTGTGTGTATAGTATTGAATGCGCGTGCGAGTGTGAGCGAGAAAAGAGAACACAGTCACAGACACTCTCGTACTCGCACACACACATATACATATACTCTACTGCCGCCGTCAAGAGAACTGTGAAGAGAAAAAATGTCCGTGCGACGTCGTCGTTCATGACCAGCAGCAGCTGCCTGTTCCTTTCTTTTGTCTCGACCCGACCGTGTGTGTGTGAGTGTGTGTGCACGCCCGCCGCCGCCGTCGTAGTCTTAAACAACGATTAATAAAAATTATAGTACATAAATATATACATGTTAGTAAAATTATTAGAATTATTGATACATCGTCTTTGAAAGTCTCGTGTTGCGTTCGTTCTATATCGTCGTCTGTTCTATATTTAGTGTTAATTTAAAAATATCATTGTCAATTAGTAGTCGCTGTGAATAAATTGTGTAATTATTGAAAATTGTACGAAAAACGTCAAAAAAAATGCCGAGCGCGTCGTTCAGCTCGACCCGTTCGTATACTCGTCGAACCAGGAGAAAAGGTACTAATCGTCTTCCAATACCATCCAGGACATCAAATTCAGGTAAGTTGTCATTCTTTTTATCATGTTTTGCAATTGTCTTAAATGTAATTTAAGTCTTTCTGACTCCGATCTGCCAAAACGGCCGTGAGAGATACCGTCTGTGTATATATGTGCTGTGATCTCGCTGTCAAGGTTTGCTATCACGTACTTTCCGAATCGATAAACAGCGACCACGGTCTCTGTTACGGCCCTCTCGCCTTCGCGAGGTTATTGAAATTTTAATTAATAATATTTTGGGTCAAGATTAGGGTTTCTGAAATTTCCATGTTTCATTTAATGACGTACGCATCTATTCTAGGTGTGTGCACACTACCCCAGCGGCTAGTAATTAGATCAAATAAATATGACTCAAAAAGAAATGTAGATACTTAAAAAAATGTGAATGTAAGTGCTTGCTTACAGGGAAGGAAAGGGAAACTAATTACTGTAAGAAATAGTAAATCATTATGTATAACATTTCATTACTAATGACTTCAATAAAATTTTGAAGAAATTAAAATTCATTCCTTAAAATTAATTCTTATGATTTTAAGAGGACACTAAGGGTAATTTCTCTAATGAAAACTTAAAAATTTTTTTATGCTTTTAAAATACCTTATTTATTTTTATAATTTTTTCTTAAATATTTAACCATGGTAATTTCTACTATAATATGAATTATTACTGATAACTTGATAATTTTGGATTATTTTAATTCTGATGTTGGAATTTTTTATTTGAACTATCAAGAAAAACTATATTTTAATTTTTATAACAGAAAATCTTCGTCTGAAGTTATTGTGTATACTACTTAAGATTTGATAATGTATTATAATTTATCATTTGGTAAAAATATTAATAACCTAATGTAGTGATTGTTAATTTTATTGTTTTAGTATTAAAATGCTATGAATTAAATAAAATATTAAAGTTACATTTAATTCAATTATACATTTTAATTTTAGGTGGTGTTGTTGATGCAGGAGTTACTTGTGAACCACTCGTAGCTGCAAGTGGTAGTTATGCTACACCAGGGGGGGCTAGTACGAGTTCTAGTTTTCAGCATGTACCACCCTATGATTTAAGGGGTCGAAAATCTCCTCTTCATTTACATGATGCTAGTACTGCTGGATGTAGCGCAACAGCTCCTGTTCATCCAACTGCTACTCGGCCTACATCACCAACAGCTTCAGCTACTGCATCAGTATTGCAATCTGCTGCTACACCTCCTTTATCACAACCAGCACGTAAACGACTCAGAAGAAATACTTCCTGTACAATAACTAGTGCTGATAGTATGTATTAACATAATAAATAATTATTTAAGTATTAGTTAACATTTTATTGTTGATAAATAATGCTTAAACCACTATATTCTTTTTTTTTATAATTTTTTAAAATAAATTTTGTATTGAACAATTTATTTAATTTTAACTATTGTGGTTAAATCTGTTACTGTGTAAACATAATGTATCATGGAGAGCATTAAAATAAAACAAAATAATGAACATGTATTTTTATGGCTCTAGAAATTTTGTATTTTTTTTTAAATACTAGCCCAATTTTCAATCAAGTAAAATATTTACTATTATTAAACATTTTTTATTAACACTTAACCACAATAGTACAGATTTATTAGCACAATGTTAAAATAAAAAATAATTTTAAACACTTAATCAGACAATTACTAAATATAGACAATTGTCTTTAAATGAACTTCTGTTGTGTATCCAAATGAGTACACTAGGGTTTTAAAGATTAGTATTTGATCATTTTGTACTCTATGTAACTGAATTCAAATTAACTATTAAATTATTGTTTAATTTCCAGATTCAAATTCAGCTGCTCATTACTTACAATGTGAATTGCCTGATGAAGTCATGTTGACAATTTTCAGTTATTTATATGAACAAGATCTTTGTAGAATAGCTCAAGTTTGCAAAAGATTTCAAGCTATAGCAAATGATAATAATTTATGGAAACGATTATATCAAAGTGTATTTGAGTATGATACTCCATTGTTCAATACTGAAAGTTGTCGTTTTGACTTTATTCCTTTTGAAGAAAGTGAGCATCACAATCCTTGGAAAGAAAGTTTTAGACACCTAAAAAAACGGTGCTTGCATGTAAGACCTCATTATAATGGTACAGCTAAAGATCCAGTGAGACGAATGCCACATTTTGACACTATTCAAGCTGCTCTAGATTATGCAGATGAACATTTAAATGGAGGTGCAAAACTTTTCTTACACCCTGGTACTTACCGAGGTGAATTTCTAGTGATTGATTCAGATGTAGCACTTATTGGAGCTGCTCCTGGTGTTGTAGCAGATGCAGTCATCCTAGAACGTGAAACAGAATCAACAGTAATGTTTGTCGAAGGGGCTAAAAGTGCTTATCTGGGACATGTCACACTAAAATTTACTCCAAATGTTACATCTACTGTTCCACATCATAAACATTTTTGTTTAGAAGTTGGTGAAAATTGTTCGCCTACTATTGATCATTGTATTATACGTAGCTCATCAGTTGTTGGAGCTGCTGTGTGTGTTAGTGGAGCTGGGGCAAATCCTAGAATTCATCATTGTGATGTAAGCGACTGTGAAAATGTTGGTATATATGTAACAGACCACGCTCAAGGAACATTTGAAGATAATGAAATTTGTCGAAATGCTTTGGCTGGAGTTTGGGTTAAAAACCATGCCAACCCTGTCATGCGTCGTAATCACATACATCACGGAAGAGATGTGGGGATTTTCACTTTTGACAATGGATTGGTAAAAAAAATATTCAATTTTTTATATAAATATTATATTTTATGTATTATACAATTAAATATTGTCATAAAGGATATAACTTCATAAAATTTAGTTATAACTTTAATTTATTAAATCAAAAAATGTGGGTGATAATTAGAGCATGAAATTATATGCATTGATAATTTTCATTTAAATTAATAATAATTTGTACTGACCAGTCAGTAAACCATAATGAGGGTTCTTATTTTACAAGAGAACAAAATTAAATTTTTATTTTCCATTTTAGCAAATGAAAAAATTTAATAATTTTTACTTGTACTCAATTATTGTGTTGAGTATTTTTCTTAGATCCGCCACCAAATTTTCAACAAAATAAAAATAGTTCTATTTCATAGTATTTGTTATAGAAATCTCTTAACATTTTATACTTTATTCTAGCAAAAAAACATTTTATTTAAGATATGTTGTTTTTTAAGTTTCATATTTTCTTGTCTGTTAAAGTTTTGTTAATTGATAAATTTTATTTTTTAATTAAGGGATTTTTTGAAGCCAATGATATTCATAACAATCGTATTGCTGGTTTTGAAGTTAAAGCTGGAGCTAACCCATCTGTTGTTCAATGTGAAATTCATCATGGTCAAACAGGAGGTATTTATGTACATGAAAATGGACTTGGTCAATTTATTGATAACCGCATTCATAGCAATAATTTTGCTGGAGTTTGGATTACTTCAAATAGTAATCCTACTATACGTCGCAATGATATTTACAATGGCCATCAAGGAGGTGTTTATATTTTTGGTGAAGGTCGAGGACTTATCGAACATAATAATATTTATGGTTAGTAAAAGTTTTTTCTTTGTTTTTATTTATTATAATTAATTTTTATGTATGTTTTTGTTTTTATCATAGGAAACGCATTAGCTGGTATTCAAATACGTACAAATAGTGATCCAATTGTCAGACATAATAAAATTCATCATGGTCAACATGGTGGAATTTATGTACATGAGAAAGGGGCAGGGCTAGTTGAAGAGAATGAAGTATATGCAAATACATTAGCTGGTGTGTGGATTACTACTGGTAGTACACCAGTACTAAGACGCAATCGAATTCATTCAGGGAAACAAGTTGGCGTGTATTTCTATGATAATGGTCATGGAAAACTAGAAGACAATGACATTTTTAACCATCTATACTCAGGAGTTCAAATAAGGTAAAAAAAAAAATGATAAAAAAATTTTCCTTGATTTTTGTTATAAGAAATAGGATAACAGCACTAATCAGTGGTAACCAGTTCAATGATAGTCAAATTATTTTGTCATGAAAAGGGATGAAAAATCTTTATAAAAAAATTTTTATGAACTGTGTGCCACCCGCCCCCTTACCCATGACCTAACTCAATTATTTTAAATTTCACTTATAGCCCTTTTTTCTAGCCATATTGTATATAAAGTAATATATTAATGATAAAACACTCAATTTTTTTTAAACTTGAATATTTTTAATTTGTAAAAATTAAAAAATTGTTTGATTTAAAAAACTAACACAATAAGTAGTTAAATAATTTGTTTTTCATCTCTTGGTATACAGTACCCTAATTTTAATTTTATTTAATGGGAACACCTATTTTTAGTTTAAAGACATAATAGGAACATACAAACAATTTTGTTCTTGCCATATTTTTTATCCGATCAACTATTAGTGCATTAAAATATTTAAAAAATTTTAATTAAATTTATAAATCTATCATTAATTTAGTTTTCATAATATTAGAGGTAATAATAATCTATTTCAATGAGTCGTAAATTATTATTGTTATTATTGTTATTCTTGCTATCTTAACGGATATAACACTAAAAATTGTCAAAAAAAAAAACTTGTTTAAGTAATAGCATGAAAAAATAATATCTAATACTGTATACAACACATCAAACTATTAATAGAAAAATTGATCAAAAAACGCTATACTTTAATAAATAATAGCCGAAAAATAGATTATCTAATAAAAAATATTGTAAGAACAAAATGATTTGGAACTTTTTTCAATTATATCGTCAAACTAAAAATAAGTGTTCCTATTAAATAAAATAAAATTTTAGATATTTTATACTTGAAGATATAAACAAAAAATTATTTTACATCATATTACAGTAGTTTTTTGAATTAAACAATTTTTTATTTTAGAAAATTAAAAGTTTTCAATAGTTTCAAGCAAAATTAATGTTTTATCCTTAATCAAACAGCCTATATAATTTCCACAACATTGAAGTTTTCTGAATATTACACAAAGATATGTTAAAAGGATATATAAATGAAAGGAGTTGTATTCTCCTAATCCTCTCTCATTTAATCACCCCCCGTTTTTATTAATCCTGATAGATACATAGTAAATAATTTATTAAAGTTTTAAATTATTTATTTATTTTTAAGTAAACTTTATAAACTTAAGCCTATTTTTCAGAACTTTTAAAAAAACTATACCATGACAAACTTGAAAATTGATAAAACTGGTAAACTGTAAATGCTAGTTCAGTTATCCTTCTAAATTTTAATTTATAAACATAATAATTTATATAATTATATTCATTATATTTGTTGTGATATTTAAATTGTATTATGCATAATACCATTAATTTATAATTTAAATTAATTAGTGTCTATAACCTATAGTGAAAAATTAAGTCTTATGGAAGTTCTGTAAAAGTTATTCTTACATTGTATATGTGTTCTTTTTTTTTAGGACGGGAAGTAATCCAATTATTAAAGGAAATAAAATATGGGGAGGCCAGAATGGTGGTGTTTTGGTTTATAATGGAGGTCTTGGAGTATTAGAACAAAATGAAATATTTGACAATGCAATGGCTGGTGTTTGGATTAAAACTGACTCCAATCCAACATTGAAACGAAATAAAATATATGATGGTCGAGATGGTGGAATTTGCATTTTTAATGGCGGAAAAGGTATGTTTTATTCAACAAAAATATTACTAATTTTCTATTAGAGATTATTGTTATTAAATTAGAAAGCTATTAGTTCTTTGGGATCCCCAAACAGTTTGTGCAAGGGAATCGTTAGAAAGAGTCCAAAGAAAATTTTTAAACCTAGCAGCATTCCGCCTCAATATCCTTCACACTCCTCATGATTACTCTCCTGTCCTATTTATCCTACATCTCACCAGCCTTGCCGATCGACGCCACAATTCAAACCTCTCCTTCCTAAATAACCTCCTATCCAACTTCTTAGCCTTCTAAAATTTAAAATCCCTTTTCACACCACCTGTATTAACACTATATTCCTCATCCCCCTACCCCTTCTCATTTCCTTGATTGCACCTCAATAATTCGTCATATGCGGTTGGCTAATAATGATCCAGCTTTCGAATTATTTTTATTTCGTTTATGTTGTTTTAATTTATATTTTGGGTCAATGTATGTATAAATTTTCTTCTGTTAATTATTTTTTACTAATTTTTATTAATGATGTTTCTGATGACTGTTATATATATTTTTGGGCTTTGCCTGTATAAAATGTTATAAATAAATAAATATATGTAAAAAAGCATCAAGTTCATTCATATTTCAAATATACTGTTAGTCTAGCACACAGAAGAGGCAAGTGCACTTTATAATTTTTTTTATAAATATCAATTGGGCATAAAATTTCACAAAAAGTTAACGTATAATCCAAATTTTTTTCAAAATTGACTTGTTTCTCTTTACATGAACTCCGTCTATTTATAGACGAGATATTATTTATTATAGTAATATGTGTAGTCTCTCTAATATTCTTATTGAATCTAGTTATCATACTTAAAGTTTACTAATTATCTAATATGAATTATTATTTTTGTACATTTTACTTTGTAAAAGTATTTATGAATGTTTGAATGTTATATCAAGGAATAAAAATATTTAAAATGTCTAATAAATAAAATTTGTAAAATTATTACTCAATATTTATTAAAACTTGTAGGCAATTTAGAAGAAAATGAAATCTTTAGAAATGCTCAAGCTGGAGTTTTGATATCTACCCAAAGTCATCCCATTCTAAGGCGTAATAGAATATTTGATGGATTAGCAGCAGGTGTTGAAATCACAAATAATGCTACAGCTACCTTAGATAGTAATCAAATATTTAATAATAGATTTGGTGGTCTCTGCTTGGCTAGTGGTGTGCAACCTATTGTAAGAAGTAAGTTTAAACTTTCCTTTGAATAAAACATTTTTATTGCAAACATTCTAGAAATAATGTTAATAAATTTTATAAATTTATATTTTTAGGTAATAAGATTTATAGTAATCAAGATGCCGTTGAAAAGGCAGTCTGTAATGGTCAATGTTTGTATAAAATTTCGTCTTATACATCTTTTCCAATGCATGATTTTTATCGTTGTCAAACGTGCAACACGACTGATAGAAATGCAATTTGTGTAAATTGTATAAAAACGTGTCATGCTGGACATGATGTTGAATTTATCAGACATGACAGGTAATAAGTGAAAAAATTGTTCTTATTATGTTTAGCAATTAATTAATATTCACACTATTTTCAAAAATAAAAAAGCATTTATTAGAAATCAAATTTTTTTAATTTTAAAAATTTGTTCAAAGATCAATGAACCATTTTTAATCTCATTTTTTATATTAAATATTTTATTGCACATGATGTTTAGATATTACTGTAATAAATTAAAAATTTAAGTTGAGAAATGCTTCAGTAAAAACCTGTATTAGGTTTTACTTAAATATTTCATACTAATTGACTTCAACATTTTTTTTTTTTTTTTGTAGTGTAATACTATTTAAATTAAGTTATATTTTAACTAATTTTGTTATATTTATTTAATATTTATCTCATCAATCATAAAATACCATCTTATTGTAATATTATTTTAGATTCTTTTGTGATTGTGGAGCTGGTACCTTAAATAACCAATGCCAATTACAAGGTGAACCAACTCAAGACACAGATACACTGTATGATTCAGCTGCTCCTATTGAATCACATACTCTAATGGTAAATTAAATTAAATAATAATAATGTTGAATCTCCACTATAGTATTCATAAATATGAAAATTTTATGTGTATCATATAAGTATTAAAGAAATTGTACATCTCATCCTACATATAATGTTGATGTTGTTATAGTTATTATATTATGATCTGGGACGATTTACTTAATGTTAAGTATTTAAATTCTTCATTCCTTTTGTTTTTCTACTTAACATTCAAATTTTATGTGCATACTAATTATACCTTAATACTAAACTAAACATTTGAATAGTTGGTATAATTTTTGACTGCAAAAGATTGTGATTTAAAAAATTAATCATATTATTTAATATGGAAGTCATTCCAAGTTTCTAAGTACTACTGACTGCTCCCATTTATACTTGTATTTTACTATTAGTAACTATTTCCCACAAATTTATTTTGCATTGACAGTACTTTTGTTATTGCATATCAGTTAAACATATAATGTAAATTACCATTAGACTTAAAATGCAGTACAGTGTTATCAAGTCTGTTAAAAAAAAAACAAAATTAGAAATTAATTTGTATTATTATTATTTTTATTATTATTAAACCCATAGTGTAAGTATAAATGTAAAATATATAAATATATTTACTGTCTAGTTTTAATTTATTGATTGTAATTAATAATTAGTGTGTGTACTTTTTATAATTGTGCAATATATTTATTTATTATTATACATATTTTTTTTTCTTTATTATTATTATCATTATTAAATAATTTTTTAGACAATTATCAAGTAATAGTTAAGGTCGTGTTGTACATATATTTTCCATTTTACTACTTAAGCTAAGCATTTAACAAATGAATGGGCAATTTGTTTTATTCATTAATAATATTAAAATACTCGCAATTCAACATCAAAATAACATGTAATTATTATTAAAACAATTATGTACAATTGTTTTGTTTTTGTTTTTTGACTAACTTTTTTTTTTAATAAATCAAATTATTTGTGTATTTTAACCTTTTATCATATGAACTCTAATTAATAGTCTGTATCATTTTTATTTCCTAAGTGTAAATACACTTCCAAAAAAAAGTTGTTACCAACCTGGAAATTTTTTTTTGTATGTGTATATTTCATGGCTCAAAAATTTATAAGTAATACATAAAATAAAGTTTTTAAAGTAAAGATTAAATTTTATCAGAGTTAGTGTGCAATTTTTAATACGTTTTAGTGTTGTTATGTACATTTTTGCTTGATGTTTAAACATTGAATTAGAAATAACATAAAACCAAAATATGTAAATAATTTTATCTTATATAATTTAATTTTGTTTTCATTATAATTTTTTTTTTTTTTTTTTTTACACTTAATTGTGCCATATGATAATTATATAACATCTACAGGTAAATAACAAATGCCCAGAACGAATTGCAATGTTAATAAATTTTTTATGATTTTTTTCATAAATTTTCAATACATCAAATGTATTTCAGGTTGTGATTTAATTTGGATTTAACATAATTATGATAATAAATAAAGTTAGTTTGGAAAATAATACAACTTTTTTTTATTTATTGTGAGAAAATACAGTATTTTAACAATCAATTTAGATTATAATACCTAAATTATTTTGAAATTATTTTAATTTTTTAGAAATTATAATACCTCACCTAATATGAGATTTAAATTGTGTAAAACTATTCTCAGTAATTGGTAAAAACACAGAATTTTACCAATTAATAATAGTACCATAAGAAGTCTTAAGATATCATTAACTGATATTTATGAAGACAGAATATTCTAACTACTAGAATAAAACCATGATTATTTATTAAAATATTTTATAATATTATGATAGTAATTTTATTTTTTTATTTTTTATTTTGCAACTAAAATAATGAATTGAATAATTATAACATATATAATAATTGTTTTGAATCGTACTGTATTACTTATACAATAATATATAAAAAAATTATAAAAATGTGGTTTGAAAACAACAAAAACTATCATTAAATTATTTGATTTTGAGCGGATTTTTACTGATTTTCTAATGCTAAATATTACATGTTAGCTGGATATTTTTAACATTTTAGCTTTGATGCGTAGCTGAGAAAGTATTGGTTTTACTATGATGTGTTTTTTTTTTGTATCTGTTACCACTTTTTTTTTTATAGTGATTTTAATCACTGTCAGATATCATTATACTTGATCCAACTATGGTACGTCACCACTGTGCCGCGACCCCCCTGTGCTGGGTTTTTTACATTAAAATAGCCATAAAAGTGAGGTCATAAAAAAAAAATTGTTTTAATCTAATTACAGCCATAAAGAATAAACCCTGAAAATTTAAGAAAAAAATGAAGTAGTCATGCAACCACTTCTGGATGATTTGGAATGGATTGACCCATAGTAGGTTATACCAATAAAACTGATGATCGTGAGTTTTAAAGTAAATTTTGTAAATAATGTAATGTATTTTTAGATAAAATAAATATTATCAATCCATTCTATTGCATCATTGATAAAAAATTAAGTGTTACTATGAAAAATGTTATTACATTTTCAAAGTCTGCAATTTTTATAGACTATAGTATAATTAACAAAAGTCAGTTTTAGAATAAATATTCTGATTGACTTCTTAAAAATGTTTGAATTTGATTAACACAATTTTAAAGAATCAATTGTACATAACAAATAATCATATACCATAGATGCAGTTTTAACTAAATTTATTTGAGGTCTAAATTAATTTTTACCTCTTTAAAAATATTTCTATATTAAAATACAATTAGAAAATAATTTTGAGTTTATTTGAGATTAATAGTAAGGTTCAAAGAAACTCATTTGTCAAACGAATGTATGAAAATATCCAAAAAATTATAACAAAGAAAATGGATGGAAAATTAGCTTTACTTGGTTACTAATCACACACTAGGCAAAAATATTAATAAACAACAAATAAATAATCAATATCGACGTTATCAATTATCAGTCAATATAAAAACAAACTGTTAACAAACCAAGCTGACAGTGTAAGTACAACTACGATTTAGTTGTTATCGGTCCGAAGATGGACTTTGAACGAGTCCGAAACGTCAGCCAAAAACTGGAGAAATGGATACATCTGTAAACATTTCAAATAATACAAAAATCTTTGAAAGCTTTAACCAATTCATAAAATAATAAAAAATTTTTTAGTTTATATTTTAATGTTAAATTTCTGTTTCAATAAGTCTACAATAGATTAAAGCTACCATTTGTTCTTTAAAAAAGAATTCAATAAAAAATAGGTTTATTATGGCCACATCATAGAACATTTGTTTGTATGTTACATAATCATTTTGATCAAATACGAAATATTTGTATATTGCCATTTGAAAAAATTAAGTTAGCACCCTGATAAAGTATAAGGAATGAATACTAATAATTTATTAATAATAACTGTTTAAAAACTAATTAACAAATACTTTTCTTAACATAATAATTATTTTAAGAAACATCGAATGGCTAGTATATGTGCCCTAGGAGTGAGCAATCCTATCACACTAACTAAAAAATTATGTAGTTAAATTCTAGGTCCCAGAGCAACCTTTCAATACTTTACATAAACGTTAACTTAATTAACTATATAAATGACGGGTTGGGTGTTTTACTTGACACTCAAATAATAAAATTTAAAGACAATNACGGGCTGGGTGTTTTACTTGACACTCAAATAATAAAATTTAAAGACAATTTACTATAATTTTTCTAATGACATGATTCTATTACGCAATTACATATAGTAAGAACATTAACATAAAGAAAAGAATAACATCAACCAGCTATCTGGCACTTGCACCGCTTGCTTAGTGTTACAATCCTTTGAATGCCCCACAACAAATCCTTCTGGGCAGACGTTAATAATCATGCGTCTTGCGATTGTTTCTGAGCTATGTACTAATTGACCGGAAATAAGAGATACGCTACAGGTGTGTGAATATCATCTCCAAATATGAAGAGAGTATTCAATAAAATATACGATAGGGTTTTCGCTTATACAGACCGACACCAAACCAACGAAATTACGCCACACAACGAGTCATCGGACTCGACGGTCGGCCACCGTACAAGAACATAATGACTTAGGTGCTGATAGTGCACCTACAACTACTATGTCGTAGGTCAAGTGGCGAAAAGGGGTGGGTGATGATAAGCTACGTGAAACTTGACCGGGTTACACACGTAACTTTTCAACACTTACACAGAGACAATAAGAAGCGTCAGTTAAAGGTTATTAATAAATTGTAATACCAGGACGTTGTATCACAATTAGGTGTGTTTTAATGAAATAATGAAATTAAATACATTTTCACAAATAATTATATTTTTAGTAATCTCTCGCTATATACTATTTTACTATAATTTTCTATAGTAATAATAAAATTTTGGCACAATATTGACAATAGTTAGCTGTACAACTAAAAGAATTACTTATTTAAATAATATTCAAATATCAACTGTGTGACTGGAACTATTAAATGACACATAAATACTATAGTAATTTTTTTACCTGCAGATTTTTAACTTTGACGTGAATTGTTTATAGATCATATAATTAACATAAATCACACATCACCGCCTTGATCTTATATAGAATAATAATACTGAATTGATAATTACTTTAATGACTTACAAATGTAATACTAACAAATGCTGAGGTAAAATTTTATAAATAGTATGTACAATGTAGAGGTTCTCCCTCTGCGCCCTAGGGAATGCTTCTGTTTTTGGGAATATACAATATTATCTGCCCTAACTTTGTACTCGCACAGGAGGACCGAATGTACGACACTAATTAAGAGTCTGGTCCGCATCTCCCTCGGCCCCCTTTGATTGGGCATGAGTCCCCCCAAGATTTCCATGACTTAGAAAGTCATGGAAATCAGAAAGGCATGAGTAATGTGCATGCCTATGATGAGGCCCATATACGTTATGGAATCCTTTAGCGGAATTTCTAATCCCAGCAAGACTCCTTAATATTTACAGTAAACTGTAGTCAATGAATCTCACTAACAATGTATAATAAAATGAGCAATGTTTATACAACGATGCTTAATTATACGCAACAATTATTTTTTATATACTTAATCAGAAAAACAAACTTTATTAAACATAAACGACAAAAATGTTTCAATTGATACAACTAAAACTATTTGTGAAAACAAACATAACAATTTTTTTAAAAACTTGAATCCAACGGCTGTTGATAAGGAAGGCTGTTCACTCAGCAGTAATGCCACTCATTATCAAACATCTATCGTTATGAGAATCACTCTGTATATGATAGTATAAGAATTAATAAATATTTGATTATGTTTTGGTTAATTTTAAAATTTGTTATTAGATTTAATAAAATTAAGGAATATTGGCATTTTTTTTATTTGAGAACTAATTTAACTCCATATAGTTATGAGAGAAACTTGATTATTTTGTTAATAATAAAGTAGTCTTATATTTTTAAATATTATATACCCAATCATTATTTAAAACTAAAAAATTATTTAAAATATTTTTCAATTAATAAAAGTCCAAAACAAAAAGGAAATTTTTATAAAATTCGTTATTTTATTATTATTTAGTGACAAATTAAACTTTTTAAAGTAAAATTTTATTCTCGTTATTATTAATGTATAAGTTATTAAAATCCAATATTTAACTGCCTGAGCTAGAATTTATATTGACTGGTGTAATTTCATGTAGGTTATTATTAGCTTCGATGCGAAGCGGAGAAGGTATTAATTTTACTATGATGTGTTGTGTATGATTTTTTTTTTTTTTTTTTTTTTTTTTTTTTTTTTATGTCTGTTGCCACTTTTTCTCAGCTCTCATAGGACCGATTTCTTTCAAAAATACGTCAAAAGATCACAAATCGTATCTAGTTGAAGACATTACCCTTAAAAATTGAAAAAAATTCCCTTGTTCCCCGCAAATGGGGGAAATATCCAAAAAAATTACAAATTTAAAAATCGCTAATTTTCGTAATTTTTTCACTTTTTTTTCTTAAAACTTCCATAACTTTTTGAAAAATCAACAAATCAACATAATTTTTTTTTATACTAAAACCTTAAATATTTACCTTTCATTTGATATCATTTTTTTGAAAATCTAACACTTAACCTGCTCATTGGGGGAGATTTAAAATAGCAACTTTTTTACAAAAACTAACTTTTTCAACTTAATTTTTGAAAATGTTCCGGAAATACTGCGTCCTTTAAACATATATCAAATTAAAGCTTATTTTATGTACTATAAAATGAAAAAAAAAAATTTGTCCCGACACTTT
>NW_026099576.1:12289367-12400384 GCF_025091365.1 Daktulosphaira vitifoliae | reverse complement strand
AAAAAAAATCATTTGTTATAAATAATATTACACATATGTCATAATAATGCACCTTTGCATTTATAAATTTAATTAAAATTTTAAATAATACTCTCATTAGAAATTAGGAAACATTAGAAACGATCATTATCGTATAATTATAGACAATAATTAAAATAATCAATAAAATTATATATTTATATTCATATTTTATAGCGTTAAAATTTAAATTAAATACATAAAATAATCAATAATCAACTCAACACGTAGACAAACAATGTTTTAAAATATGCATTTCTTTATACAATTATGTTTATTTTAAATTCATATTAACTACTATAAAATAAGTTAATTTAAATAGTAGTAAGTAAAGAATTTTAACTCATAATATTAAAATGGTGCTACGGTATAATCTAAAATTTAAATTAACGTATTTCCTTTTCTTCGTCAAATTTTGTTACCACATAATTTCGTTCTGAAACAAAATAAATTTAAACTGTCAAAACATATTTTATTTAATCTATACATATAAAGGGTAGTTAATTTATTATGGACCACTTAATTAATCAAAAGATAAAAGTAATACTGAGAATATTTAATTGTTTTCTTTTAGATACATGTTTTTTCTCATTTTAACAATCATAAAATATTTTTAAGTTCACCCTTTATACATTTATTATACTATTATAAATTTATCACTATTATACTCGGGCTGGGAAATGTCTATGAATAAAAATAATAGTACCTTCAGCCATCACTATAAAATGTTAATAATTTCTTACATACTAGTCTTAAGGTTGTTCTTGACCTTTTTTCTTAATTAGATTATTAATTAAAGTTGACACCCTTATAAGGTATGAGGGATAATCATAAAAATTACTTTAGGATTGATAAATTAAGTAAAACATGTATTTTAAAGAGAACCAAAAAATTTCCAATATTATTATTTTTTTATTATTTAAGTGGTTCACGATAAATGAATCATTTTCAATGCATTCATAGTAATATTGTCATTAGTACAGCAGATTTTTTTTATTTTATTTGAGTTCATTAAGTGCAGTTGAATAATTTTGGTTATATATATATACCTCCATCTGTTTGCATATTGTTGAATATTTTATGTAAAGCAATTATGGTCTGCTCATCATCACTAGTGTCCATATTGGCCCATTTTTTACCCCTTACTCCAAAGAATGCTTCCGAAGGCACTTTTTTACCACGCATACCAAAAAAACCGGCCGATCCTTTGGAGTATTCTTTTTTACCTCGCATACCGACAAAGCCCATGGCTCTTTTAAAACCTTCCGCGGAATTCGCCGCTGCTGCAGCCGCAGCCACTGCTGCCGATCTTCCCCCGTTGAACATTGGTCTCCTAAAGAGTAATGTCGAAAAAGATCTTTTGTCGAGCTCTAGCCCTGCTGATGTATCATCACTATTTCCACCGGATTCTTGATCCTTTTTACCCCTCATTCCCATAAAACCCATGCTTGCACGCCGGTTCATTGATAAATCGGCCAGTACGGCCCCCACTATGGCCAACATAATGAGGACCACATTGATTTTATATGGCATGATCTAAATCTGCTGAAAAAAAATTTTTATTTATTTATTCAAAGCTATTAGACTAGGTGAAAATATTTTTAGAGAAAAAAATATATGAAAATAACATAGATCAAAACAATGAATTGAAACTATAAGCCCATAATAGACCCATAATAATATATTTTCTTTGACAATTTTGCTCATACACAACCAGCTACTGAGTTAGCTTATCAAATAACTGTTACAAAAGTTTTTCCATGATTAGTAAAATACACATATAAATAATGTATTAAACGTTTATTGCCAATTTTACTGTTCAAGTACAAATTGTTGATTTGGTTTCACGATCAACAAGTAAGTATTGTGATACAGAGCAGTTCGTCAACAAAACTATAAGCCCACAAAAATCTGACAAAGTTTTTGTAATTTTTTCTCCTTGTGAAATATGATTGATGAAAATATAATTGAAATTGAAAATAATTTACAGTCAGTGGGATGCACAGACGTAGATTGCAGGAAGGCTTAGACATCCAAAAGCTGTTGTGGCCCCCATAATTAAAAAAAATTTTAAAGAATTTTTATACAAAACAATTTAGGATAAGGAATATAATTAATTTATCTCCCCAAATGTTTTCATAAATTTACGCCTTTGACGGCATATAACGACAATTTAATTAATAAACTCTACAAAAAAAAAAACGCGTTTTTTTTATCATCTTTAGGTTATTTAACCTGCAGATTTATTCAAACCATTTCTCCTCTTTACTCACATTGTCATTGCAGCTTTATTAGACGGCCACTGTAATAGTCAACAATGACGGTTTAATGCATGACCTAAAATAGATTCCATTTTACTTGACTAGATAAACAAAAACTGGCTTAGATTTATTTTTGGTAATATTTAATTCTTTTTTTACGAGCTGTTTTCAATTATACGTTTGAATTACTTTGTGTAGTCCTTGTGCATGGGTACAAACAAAACGTGTGTGTTATCTATGGCGGTTGATCGTCCTACGTGATACAATTCCCCAATGAACAGTTTAAACAACCACACAAAAACTATGGTAGGAAAATAAACGTACTCCTTATACTATTATACTTTTATCTGCTATGTATGAATACGACACCTTTTTTGTTAGTCTGATTTGCGACACAACATTGTAGTCAACTTATGCTAATTTTATTTACCATAAATCGAAACGATTTTTAAAATCATTACAAGGGGTAGTTCATTTATTTCGTTAACGAGGACAAAAGAAAACAAATTTAAAAGTTCTATTTTTCTAATAGTACAATGTTTCGCATTGTGTAAATAATAGATGATTAGTTTTAAAATACTCAATTGATTAAGCAAAAGTAGAATAACCTAAAAATATGCCATTAGTTAGGGTTGAAAACTAATTAATTATTCATCTTCTTAGCCTCTATCGCAAATATTTGTGATCATATCTACATTACGATTTGATAGAACATTGTAATGGTCACCCATCTGGGAATCAACAAACAGCATAACTGAACACCAGCGCTACGACGGCCAATAAATAATCTACTGCGAAACACCTAACTCCTAAACTAAGTAATAATTCCTTTATAATAATAAAGGTACTAGTTATTACAATTATTAATAAATCTATGACATTATATTTTTTATTTTTTTTATTTATAATTATAACTCTTACAATTTACTTCCAATAATTTAAATAATTTTTATATAATTTAATACATTATTTTTAACGCCATAAATTTCATATATTTTTTTTACACATTACTCAAAATTGTAAATTAACTGAATTGAGATAAATCCTCCCTCCCACTAATGACCTTTTTGGGTCTTCAAAAAGAATCTTAAAATCTCTAAGAAGTCGCAATAAAATATATAAATGTTTTCAAAGATAATTGTATGGAAATTTTAACAACTTTTTTTTTCTGATCATCTTTACTTGAATTATTATTGATGTTTTAAATGATTTTTAATAAAATTCGTCCACGTTCTATCGATTTACAAAAATGACTCGTTTTTACAAGTAATTTAGATTGTTTTGTCATTTTCTAGTAAATCTTTAACTACACCAAAACTTATAAGCAAATTTAGTAAAGTTAATTTTATTATTTCTTAAATCAACCAAAATATTTATTTTTTGAAAAAAAAAATCAAACTATTGAGTGTAATGATAAGATATAAATATTACAAACAAATCAAAATATTTCAAAGTTATTCGAGATAATTATAACTTCAAAACGTTCGATACAAGAAGAATCAATTGTATAATTTTAATTCGCTGACATTAGTTTAAAGGTTGAATTGGTTTTTAAACAAACATATTACTTCAATTTTGTATATTTTTTTTACTGCTGTTGTTGCTATAAATTGTTAATTTAATAGGAATTCACTTACTTATTTTTATCATAATTAATTATTTGTTCTACTTGTTGCAGGAGTATTACACAAAAAATTTATCAAACACAAGATATTTTTCAAATTGTAACGTTCTTCAAGAAAAATAACTAGAAAATACACTAGTCTCGTCTTAAAATGTGTTACTTGAGAAAGTCTGTTTTTGACAGAGTTGCACAACTTTACTCAATAATAGTTTACCAACTTACACTGACCATCGAGAGAATATGTCTGCTATAACTCTTAATCTAATATAATATCTTCTTTAATAGTGCTTTATTTTCTAGTGAAGTATTCAAAAATAATAAAATAATTAATAATATTAATTAATACTAAATTCTTAATGAATGATTTGATCTCGTGTTTATATACTAAACGATTTTTTATTTTAAGTTACCTAGTTGTGTTTGGATTATGCGATTCAGTTAATATATTAGGGGTTAAGTTATCAGCTATCAATAGTTAAGGNTTTTTATTTTAAGTTACCTACTTGTGTTTGGATTATGCGATTCAGTTAATATATTGTGAGTTAAGTTATCAGCTATCAATAGTTAAGGATAAACAATTATCTGAATTGATTAAGTTAGTTTATTAAAATCATTGTATTTGAAAGAGCAATGGAGGTTTTTATGAATGACCCTAAACCAAAAACTGCAAGAAAGAATTAAGTCGTCACATGGAGGGAAGATTGTGTAAGGATTAAATATCCTTACATCATGATAAAAGCTGTTTAAACTAACTTTTTAATTTGTTTTTAATTAGCAAACCTTTTTGTAAACAATACAAATTACTATTAGGTTCTTATATTTATTTTATTAATATTTTGACAGATATATGTATGTGGGTGTTTGTTAAAAACACAGTACGCTGTGATGTTTTGAAGCGCTAAAACATAAAAACTTATCAGTATTTAATAATTTCATTAATTAATCTATGTTTGCATAATCAAATAAAAACTTGCTTCAATAAGCAATATTTTCATTCATTTTTAAGTACAAAATACAACAACAAAATAGAACCAGTTTTTTAAAGGAATTTTAAAAAAAGATTAAAAAACATCTAAAAAGTGATATTTTGGGACTTAAAAACATTTAATCATTAAAATGAAACCTATTATTTACATACGCAGTAAGTAAACATTAATAAACTATCTAAATTTTTAATAATGATTATAGCATTGTATTTGACATTAAACTTAATTTAGTATTTTGATCGTTCACAAGATCAACATCAATGGATTTTTTTTCACAAATTACGTTTGAGTACCGTAGTAGCAAAGCTAAAAAGTATTGTAGTAGTATTTACTTTCAGTGAATTCAGTTAAACCAACTTTTTTTTTACTTAATCAAAACTATAAAGTATAACTTATACAAATGTCTCAGCTCGTTTTATTTCGTTTTGGCCGTTTTATTTACTGCGTTGGACGATAACACCTATGCTAACATTTACAATAAAGTATTAAATAAATACTGCCTAGAGATTAATAAGTTTATAAATTGGCATAATAATGTTAAAAAATAATAATAAACAAGTAACAATAGAAATTAGGTTCAACTAAAATTATTCTTATTATTTTAATTATACACTTTAAGATTATGTGCTACCATACAATTTTAAAAAATTAACATTTTTATGAGAAAATTGTTAAAAATTTATATTTAACATAACACATTTTAATTCCGAATTTGGTATTTACTACAAAACTTTTCTACACTAAAAAAATTCTTTAGTGAAATTCAACAAATTTTTTTTATTGATAAAAAATAGCATTTTTTATTAATTAAAACAATTTTTTATTGATATAACAAAATATTTTTGAATTTGATTAATGCTTTATTATTTTAACAAACATGAAATGATTAATTTAACAAAAAGTATATTGGACGTTATTCATAATGCGTTTGTTGATTTTACCAGAGAATATTTTTCAGTAAAGAGCTTTTGATTTTTTTTTGTTACAATTAATTTCTTGAATGAACCAGTTGAATATTTTTATTTTATTTTTTTTTATGGGGATTGTCAGGCCGAGTCAGTATAGCGACAGTGCTTGACACACACTGTCTCAGGTTCGACACTCGGTCACTGACGTCTTCACTTGCCGAGGGAGAGATCAGTTCGATAATCGACTTCCTTTTCTCCGGTGACGGACTAACCAACCGTGTCAGGGTATCAATGGTTAAAAACCCTCTCCTTTGGGGAGGTCACTTATTATAATGAGCTTATGAAACGTAAAAAAAAATGGATCTCTGATTTAATTGCATTACAATATTACCGTAGTTATCATATTTTAATATCATCAAAAGTATTTAAAAAAATGTTCTTTCATTTGATATGATTTTAGTCACTGGTTTATTTTTACATAAACGAAAAAGAATATTTAAATAATTATACACGTATGTGTTTGATACCACACTTATATGACTTAAATTCAAAATATTTGTTACTATGGTAATTACAAATTTCAGTAAAAACCTTTTATTAATAAAAAATGAATAGTTTATTTTTAAACTGTATAAAATATCTCATAATGATGATGATGTAAGAAAATTTTCTAATTAAAACAAATGAAATACTGACTTGAAATAATTTACCCCCAACAAAAATGTTTTCAAATACATAAACGGACTTCATTATCTGTTATAAAAAACACTCTAGTTTATAACTGTCCAAAGTTTAAGAAACTTAGAAAAAAGGTTCATTGAGTTTAATCCTCCGACTGATCATTTGAATAACCATTATCTCTTGAAAACAGACTTAGGTTAATAGTAGAAATGTTTGAGCAAAGATTTATGACTTAATCGTCGAATTCATCTCGTATAAAATACGTAAACGTACAAATTTAACTACGTGTCTTATTCTATCTAGACAAATAAATGTTTAAAAACTTTCGTAAGTGTCTAAATTAAGATTTAAATTTGATCGGAAAACGTGTAGAAAATGCATATTACTCAAAGTTTCAAACGCTACGCACACTCCAAAATACATTGTTTTGTGTAGTTGTGTGATGTTTAATCACAGAAATATTCGATTGCTTATATTTTCCTATTCGCAAGGCAAAGTCACGTACAAAAGGATAACAGAAGCACTGCCGCAAAAAGTTATTAGCCTGTAAAAACTTACAACTTCATTACTTAATTATTATTTTTGTCCAACTCAATAGATTTCAATAATCAATAGTTTTACACGCGTTAGAAAAATGTGTTCAGAGAAATCCCATGCCAAATCAATTATCAATGAATACGAAAAATTAAAAAAATTATACTTTTGAACGCCATGTAATTTATCATTTCACACACAAATATTTTTAGTTCCCAATTTGATTTATGTTTATTTTACGATAAACTGTGTCATTAAGCTTATTTTGCTTTTGTTTTTAGCATTAATGTTAAAGAAAATTTATTTTAACCCAACCCAATGACCTTTTTCAACTTTTTTCTATTTTGGCTCCTTAGTGTTATAATTACGAAAGGCATCCAAATATCAAATTATTAAGTATTTGAATATATACTCCGAGTATTCAATTAATTAATATCACTAACTCGTTCCTGTGGAGTTTAATTAATAGAACTCTTTTAAATATTAATCTTTTACAGAGGGAAGCTCCAGCCCAAATCTAAGGCACTCTTTGTACTACTAAAAGTTATGGCTATTAACATCAGCAAGAACAGAGTACTGGTGTAAGTTCATCTAGGTGATCTAAGACTTACTTATTGCAAATTTTACTTATTATAATTTTTTATCTCCGTAAGATCATTCCTTATCTTTTGGTCGTAAAATCACAAGAGATTTACTTTTAAAAGGATTATCTATTCTAAAAGCACAAAAAAAAACTGTAAATAAACACGATTTTCTATTGTTGATCAAAAACATCAAAATTCAATAATATTACAAAAAAAAACGCAATACAAGTAAAATTCCAAATATTGTATTTTAACAACAAGCTTTTTCGTTCTTAGATACTCATTATCTAATTAATAAATTAAACTACTTAAATAAACAAAAACAATTTTTTCAAAATTATTACTTCATAATGTTGATGATAAATCATTCACTCTGTCTATATAAAATAAACATCTTCAATTAGTAATTTAATTTATTTTTGGAACCAAAACCAAGCTTATATTATTATTTTATGTTTAATATTCTTTCTAAAAACCAAAACTTGTATCAGAAAAAATGGGAACAGATACAAAACCCATTACAACAGAATCGATTTCCAAAACCTTTACACTGAGACACGATGAGTTACCAGCTGAGTTTGATAAGTCCATTATATTTATTTTTATGTTTTTAGTGATATGACCAATGGGACATCTTTTAATCTTTTTAATATCGCATTTACTTATTATACAATTACATTGTGTAGGTAGTAAATATTCAGGATAAAAAAAAAACAATTTTTTCTCAATTTGATATACTACATAGCAAAAACTTTTACCGTTTAAATATGGAATGATTTTATAAGTGCCTCATTATTCTCTTTTACATTTTTGTTTAGTTTCTGATAAATGACTGTATATCATTCAAAACAATATAAAGGTTAAAAACAAGACATTTTCTAATTATAATAATTATAACTTTGTAATAGTTTAATTATTATTATACGTGGTAAAAATTGTTATCTTTGAATAAATTGCCAGAATTGTGACTTTGTATTAAAAGTATTGTTATAAAAAATGTAATACAATTTTATAGAAATAATAGCATATTTACAAAAATGTAATTTTACATAAGTATCGTTAAATAATAACAATTATAAAAAATTACCTACCATTAAAAATTAACGTTCGGTATCAAAAAATAAGGTCTGTATTTAATTAATTATGACTTAAGTGACCGTGAGTTTCAAGAAGTTTTTACCATGATGTGCGTTTTTTTTTATATATCTGTTCATTAAAATTTTCAACTTTCACTGAACCGATTTTAATATAGTTGGACTTGTCGTCACTGAAAATTAGAATAAAGCCCGTCAATTTTAGAAAATTATCTCAAAACTTGGCTACCCTATAAAATTGCGTTTTCTAAATAATTTTTCTGTATTTTAAAACTGTTATAAATTTAAAAAAAAATACTGATTTTAATCAAATTTTAATATAGTATAATGCAAGTAACAATAAGTTTTCTTTAATATGCTTTATGTGTAAATTTAATACGAAACCTAAGATAGGGAGAAAATAGTTTAGAAACGACTCGCACATAAAATAATATTTTTAAAAATGTTTTGAAACGACTAACACCTTTTACCTATATAAAATCAAAGCTCTTGAAGGGTACTACAAAAAATATTTGTGCCGAAGATTTTATTACTATAAGAAATAGGCCGTTAAATTATAAAACAATCTTAATTTGTATAAAAAAAATATGTTATTTTTAATTTTTGAAAATGTTCTTGTAGTTATAAGAATTTTCAATTATTATTATAATCAAAAAATGAATAATTTAAGAAGCCATTAATATTTTAGTGAAATTTAAAAACATCGCAATTGTCATATTACAAATATACAAATTTAATAGATTCGATTCAAAGCAATTTTTTGTGATAGTATGTATGAATCATTGTCATATATAATATGATATTTCACAATTATTTTCATATCCGTCATACTACTCTACATCCCCATTGTGCCGCCGCCTCATTGTGTTGAGATTTTTTTAAATAATTTATGTAAGCATACTTTTAAACTACGTTATAATCATATTTTTTTATTATTTGTTTTAAATAATACAACTTTTTTGCAATTAAAATTTTTTTTAATGTTTAAATTATTTGTTGATAACAATTTTAGAATAAGTAACTATTTACAACACATTGAATATTTTTATAAGAAAAATGCTAAAAATTGGCCATTTTGAAATTATAAAATTATTTGAAATTACAAAAACTTAGCACACTGAGGTGATACAGTAATATAAATCTATAACAATTGAAAATTGAAGTCATTTGAGAGTAATGTCTTCAACTTGGAACGAATTTAACGTATGTTGAAAAAAATTACTGTTTTAAAATGTTAAGTACACCTGTAACCTTGGACAAATTTAAGGAGGCCGAGTGGGTACCACTAACCTGAGTGGCAGGTATTTTTGTGGAATTAAGGGATGGCCAAATTTTTTTGTAAACATAATGTATAATATACAAAATATTGTTGGGGGTATGTAGAGGCAGCAATAAAACTTTATCTATAAATACGTCTCTTCCTGTAATTATACTGTTTGACTCATATGCAATATACACAATATAAGTTAGGAAAATCCATAGAAGGTAAACATTTTTATCACGATATTTTTAGTTCTCAAATTAAAGCTAAAGAATTAAAAATAATTGTATTCTATAGGTTACAGATTTTTTTAATTAGAGTTTGATGTATTTTTAACTTTTATCTGTAAATTATTCGTTCTTATTAGAGACAATCACATTTCGGTGATAACTAGTATAAAATGTAAAAAATGTTATGAAAATTGAGATTTAGTCTTTCGATGATTTCGAATATTTTTAATATAATATTTCTAATTTTTAAATTATAAAACTGTACTTAAATCTCTGGATAGATTGTCTACCAGAGATTTAATCTTGGGTTAAATCTATCTTGGAAACTTATATTGTATCTGAAAAACCTAATGAATCAAATTTTCCTTAATTCAAATTTTGTTGGTTAAGATTATTGAAAAATATTAATATTAAAACCAAATTGATTATGCCAACATTTTATTACAGAGTACTTTTGATTTTTTAATATACATTATTTGAAAAAAATATTTTTATTTAATTTTATATTTTCATCATATTTTGAAAATTCTGTCATATTTTAATATGCATTACATCAAATGTTAATTAATTTCTTTAACCCTTCAGTGCATGGAAGTACATACATTTATGCTTACAAAAGTTGCTTTAAATTTCATGTACAATAAGAAAATACTATTGAAATTGTACAAGAATACAATTTTTTATTTATTCAGTGAAGGATAAGATAAAAAAAATTTTAATGAATTATTGTCAAAGTGTAATCAGCAGCCAAATTGTAAAATCTTAAAACGTAAAAATATCAAATTTTTATATCTTTTGATTTAGAACAAATCAGTTGTTGAGTTTATAATGATAAAGGACAACAAATTATAAAAAAATTTCTATTATACACAATATTTCATTTAATTGTCTATAGAAAATTATTTCATAATTTGGTTATTTATTTTAGAATTTCAAGCCGAGTAGTCAATTTTAATTTTTTAAATTCTGTTTCTTTTTATTTACAATTAATTGAATAACTATATGTCATACGTCATATTAATTATACCATTTTATAAATTTAAAATATATATAAATGTGTTTATTTTTTTATAAATTCACAAAAGTCTATACTAAAAATAAAACAACAATTTATTCAAATTTTTAAGTTTCAATATATTTTTTCTCATAATAGTACTTTTGTCAGTTATTAGCATTGTAAAAAGAAAAAAGATAAAAAAGAAATATCGATATTTTTAAATGTTAACAAAATTATCTACCTATTATTTGCAATTTCATAGTGATAAAATCAACTTAAAAATAGTTACAGTTAAAAATTCATTTTTTGTTTCTACATAATGTCTATTTAACTTTATTTTAAAGATCAATATAAAAGGTTAAACTTAATAATTAAGCCTCAAATTTTGGACAACTATTTTCTATCTTTTATCAACAAATTATATCAGAAAATATTAACAAAATGTAGTTTGTATAATGATTTTATTGTTTAATTATCACTTATTACTAATTATTGATTATTTTAAAAACCATATGTAATTGGAAAAATCTGAAGTCATATTTGCAAAAAGTGTCAAAAATTCAACAGAGAATTCACCTAAATATTGTAAACAGTAAAATGACTATTGTCCTGTGTAATTAGTTTGTCAATCGTTATTTCTACGAGGATCGTTTGTTAATTATCAACTTGAATCAACTGAATTAACAATTTCAATGTCGAACAATCTTTTTCTTATCTTACGCAAAATTAAAATGTCTCCTGAGAATTGTGATTATTGTTTTGAAAAATGCGAAAAGACTGTTTCATATCAAATTAAAAATGAAGTAGTACTTTTTCAATGATGAATCAGTTATCTTTAGCTTACAACACGAGTTTAGTAAAAACTTCATTCCAAAGAAGCTTTGGTTATCGTAAATAGTATTTGTTTGAGAAAATACATTCATTGAAAAATATATTTATTTACTACTTCTGTACGCCATCATGAGAATTATAACAAAAAGTTTATAAAAGTGATCATTGTTAGTATAAGTTAACGTTTCCTTTTTTTCAAGATTATATATATAAAATAAAATAATTATTTTGAACAAGCCTTTGGCACTAGCAATATTTTACTACGCTTATACAAATAAACTTTGAATACTTTTCGTTCATTACTATTAATTATGATCAACTATACTTTTATTATAAAAAAAAAACAAATTTTAAAGGCTTATAATACTTAAACATTTCTAAATATGCATATATTTCTTTATTTATAAGGTGCGAGTTTAAAATCCAATTAAATAAAAAATTTCAAACAAAAATAATTATGACTTGATTAATTATGATTAATAATTAATTATAATCAATTATTAAATATTCAATATTCATAAAATAAAATTAAAATATATTAAATAAAAAACAAACGGTAGCACAGTGGGGTCGCGGCATAGTGGAGACATTGCATAGTTGGGTCCAGATAGATTTAATCTGACAGTGATTAAAATCACTATCATAAGAAACGCTTCGATGCAAATCTGTAGATAGTGTCGGGACAAATTTCTTTTATTTTAANTACTTTTAATATAATATTAATTTATCGTATAAATGTATTACAACCTAATAATAATGAGATAATTATTTGTCCATAAAACATCATCAACTTGTTTTAATTTGTCTATGGCTAGGAATGCAATTAAAATGTTAAGGTAGTCAGTAACCAGGGTGAGTAGAGAGTTGTAACTCTTTCTGGGATAAAAAGTTGTCAATTCAAAATACTTGAACTTTTTGTCATGTATGATTTATTTTAGGTGAAAAAAATTGTCAAATGGCCTTTTTTCTACCTTCATTAAAATTAAAAGAATAGCTATGCAATGATTTTTTTTTTAATGAGCAAAATAAACCATCAATATTAATAACACGAAAAAATTTAGTTGCGACATTGTTTAAAGTCCTAGGACAACATATATTTACCACTGTTAAAATTTCAACAAATATTAGTTTTTGTCAAATCTTTTATTTTTTTTATTACAAAAAAAAATGTCTTTCGTACCAGATACTATAAAGGGGTATGATTTCTTCCTTAGAAAAAATATAGACTTCACCACTTAGTCCGATAAAACTGAAAATATGCTTGTTAATTTGTCTAATAGATTCCTATATAAATTTAAGAGTATAATAAAATTTCAAAGATAAAAATATTGTTTCAAGAAACATAGTTATGCTTTACTTAAACTTTTCTAAAATATATTTAGCCAAATTAATAAAAACTAAAAATTCTCAGCCATATTTATAATATATTTCTATAATCTGTATTTTAAATTCAATGTGTACTTTGCAGAGCTCTGTGTAGATATATTTACTTTTATCCTCCACAAAACTAGCGTATAATTATAATTTTCAATGAAAATGTAATGATGACAGTTAATATTTAATTTTTACTCTAATAAACTAACAATATTTTTTGTATCAAGTAATCAAAATCTAAATAAATTATCACAAATATTCATATATTTAGTATGATAATTTTCGCTTTTTCTTAAGAAACAGTTAACTTTAAAATAATTATTTTTCAAAAGAATTATGTACGAAAAACAAAGTTGAAAAATGAAAAATTGAAACGAAATTATTCGCATCAAAAAAATAATCAATGTTTAATAACCATAAGGTAAGAAAAGAGCCATACATTAGTAAAATATCTTATATTTATTTCAGACGACATTTCATTTATTTAGTTTTCCTGTAATGATTACTCTAAAATTAAATCGCAATAATATTATTTAACGAGACAATACAATTATATATTTGTAATATAAGGATTCCTATAATAATGACACTTTCTATAGTGTTGACCACGGGTTTAAATAAACATTAAAATATACAGATGTTTAGTAAGTAAGGAAACATTTTTCTATTGTTATCGTTGTTTGTAGCGATTGACCTGTTTCCTTACTTACTGAACACTCTGTATATTAACTCTATTATATTTAAATTTTTATTTTAAAAAGAAGTATAAACATCAAAAAAGTTGTTAGTGTTTTACTGTGACGTTATTTTATCAAAATGACTATTTAAAAGATATCTTATAGTAACTTATTGTGTTAGAAAAAAAAGATTCATTCCAAGTACGTAAAAATTAATTAAACCTAATATTTAATTATCTGATGGTGACACAACAAATATAAATTTATTATTTTTATTGAGCTTAATTTTTTATACATATTATATGGTTTGATGACGTATAGTATACAGTTATTCCCGCCTTTCAATAATAGTTATTTTAGTTTTTACTACTAATTTTACATCGTTTTATATGTTACAAATTATTCATTACAAATAAAACCAACTATACATATGACTAAACCCTTACAATAGCGTGAAAAATGCCTAATAAAATCATTTTTACGATACGACTATAAAAAAGCTATTATGGTTTTTTTAAGTGGTGGTATTTGCTTTTATTTGACATACTCGCGATATCAAATTATAATTAGATATTATACTGTTGTTAAACGTTCATAAATAACACTTTCCTGTACAACTTTTTAAAAAAATACGATAACCAGTTACTAAGATGATACTACTAATGATCTTCTACACGTGCCAAAATATTCTAATACTCAAAAATTTCTTAAGATATAAAGAAGGAATTATAATAGTAAATTATAAAGTAAAGACACCAAAAGTACCAATTATTATATTCTTAACATAATTAGTATTTTAAGAGAAATCGAATTCTTACATTAAAAGAATTACCCTGTGCACCATACATCAGTCTAAGACATTTTAAACTTTTTTAAGTGATAGACTTCTTTTTCAATAAAATTATATTTTTAATATAATAATAATTGTACATTGTTTATTTATTAAATTTTACAGAGACATCAATTCTAAATATTCGCTGCGCCTATCTAATAAAACTATAATTCTTCAATATTATAAGATGTTTATTATGCTTGATATCAGTTTAACTTATTAGATTTCATATTACAATGGTATAAATAATGATTATAATTGTCCATATTCAAATATTTAATAGTTCAATTATTAGAATAAGGTAAGTCCCATGATTACAAAATATGATAATCAATTAAAGTCATAAAATTTATTTTGTTCTATCTAATAGATTCAAAAAGTGTTATTTGAACTAAAATTATACTCAGAAAATATTTTTATCCGAAAAAAAATTTTTCATTTCTAATAAAAAACAATAATTGTTTTATAATTATAATAAAAATGAATTTTAAAATATTTTCTTACAAATTTATCATTTATAAAGTATTGGATAAAAAATAATTTCATTAAAAAATCAACTCAACTGGAAGAGTCTTTCACTATGAAATAGGTATAAAAACATAAAAAAGTTACATCAAGATATAGTGTTATCATGGTGATAACACTAAATCTATAATGGTTATCAATTCATAGAAGTATTATTTCTCATATGAAAACATCACGTGTTATTTTCAAAAATTATTTTAGCTTGCTTTTTGTTTATAACTATAATTTTACTTTCATATTATTGTAAAAATATTATACAAATAATTAATAATAATTATTTGATTCATTAATTATGGTTTTTATATAATTATTATATAAAATAAATAACAAATAACAACAAACCACTATGAAAAATAAAGGATTATAAAATTGTTCAATTAATCCAATAACGGACTTAAATCAATATCTTTTAATATCGACAACGTAATTGATCGTAGATCTTATAATTTTGTCTAATTCTGTAATTTAAAATATGATATAAAATAAAATTTCTTTGATCAACCAGTTTCAAAATAACAAAGCTGCAAACCAAACTTAAGAAATGATTATTATTAAAAAAAAAAAATTAAATATCTGATTTTCACTTAATTTTATTTCTATGTTATATTTTATGTTAAATTATAAATAAATGAATAGTCTATTTTCTGCGTTAATATTAGTTACATTCTAGTAAAATACGGGCATTCCTCCAACAAACAGTTGACCAAAAATTAAACATCTAAAGTTCCTTAATCATAATTATCCATAAAAAATTATCACGGAAAATGTTTGAAATATTTAGCACGTGTAAGAAATAATTCACGAAACAACTTATCGCGTGAGACTTGAATAGTTATGTTTTGCATCGATCGATAAACAATGTAAGGTTCATAATAACAATAAATTAAAAACATTATTGCGCATTCATTTAAGTATAACACACTTACATTTCAATGAAACAAATTGAAAATGAAAAAAAATGAAACAAAACAAAAAATTACTAATTGACGTAAATTTGAATTGATACAAAAATGTAGAAAAGTATTATTCCTTTAAGTTTATTAAAATAAATCTAAATAATTGTGTAATAATAAACAATTTTTNTATTAAAATAAATCTAAATAATTATGTAATAATAAACAATTTTTTTTAACTAAAATTTATGGTTTCTGAGCATATTGAAACCAGATTTTTCTATTTATATCAAATAGACCAGATTAATGTGAGGAGAAATATTTTGATTTCGAATCAACTTACCATAACATAAAGTTAAATTATAATTATAATTATGTAATGTAATATTTTGAATTATAAATATAAAGAAATTTTTCATTTATTATATTGTTCTATATTTGTATATGAGATCTTTACTTTAAATTTTTTCAAGTATACTCGGTTACTTTTAATGTACCAAGTATAGATTATGTATAACTAACAGCAATGTTTTATTTACTACTCAAAGAGCATTGAAACTACACAGTAAGTTAAATTCGAGTTCATGAAATAGACAATTGGATTATCAAAAAAAGCTTTGTTTATAATTTAACCTTATCACTTAATTGAAAAGTCAATACTATTATTTGTGTTATGTTGGCAACGTTAAGTACATTAAATGTTTTCTGCTAGTTTGTATCATATATACTTAAGATGAACTTGGACAATGGACGTAAATAAGAAAACTTCTATCTTAACTACCTTTAGTTACAGCTTCAAAATTATTTAATTATAAATTTTATTCTGAAAGTAAAAGATTAATGACATCTAACATAAAAAATAAATTAACTCTATAATTCATGTACAGTTGTAACTATTACGCATAGCATATATGCTGCATTTAATAGTTTAATAGTTATAACTATTAAAAGGNCTTAATAGTTTAATGGTTATAACTATTAAAAGGAAAGATTCAGTCGATAAAATATTAAATGAAAAAATTTAATGACAATAATATGGTTAATTGGCATATTATGCTATCATAAAATAAAATACTATTGAGAGCAAATTGTTACTTTTTAAATTAAAACTTTAATAGTATACAAAAGACTATTTGATGCATTTGAGTATTCGGTGAAAGTTAAGAGTTAATTCGATTAAAGGGTAGTAACCGAAAATTATCTCTAAATTTTATAATAATATTATGAAATATGTTCAAAATACAAAATTTTTTTTAACTTTTAGTACGTATACAAAGTGAATGATTTAACGTGAACCAATTAATAATTAAAAAATAAAAAATATTGAGAACTTTTTTTTTTCATTCTTTTAGATACATTTTTTTGTCAATTTATGAATCATTAAGTTAACGTTTAACCCTTGTACTTTATAAGGGTGTCTGAAATAATTTCCTTTGAATAATTTATAAGTTTGAATTTGACATATTATATATTTTCATTAATAAAATTAGTAATTATAAAAATTTAGCCTCGCTATGTTACTTTTTATTTTTGGTGTTAACTCTACATATTTTATTAACATTTAAATTAAGTTAGAGAGGAAATAAATGTTGTTAGAGGAATAGTCAAATTATAATGTCACGCGCTAAAAGATCAGAAACATTGTGGTTTAAAAAATGTCAATTTTGGGAAATTGTCAGCTACGTGGATCGACATTTGTTTGGCGATTTTAAATTTAATAATGTAAGTTAAATAGTTACTGTGATTCTATTTAATGTCATTTTTCTCAGATATTTCGTATTAAAACTACAAAAATTATCTTTTTCATTAAATAATTTTGTACTAATATAAAAGATAATTCATTCATCATGAACCACTTAATAAATGAAAAAATAATATTTAGAATTTATTTTTGGATTCTTTTGTTAAGTATACGTTTTTCTCAATTTATCAGTTATACAGCTATATTACATTTTTTTTAGTCCGTACTAATTAATACAATCTACATGTTATGTTGAGTAAAATTTTAATGCACATAGGTTAACTTTTTTAACTTATTTATGTGTATCTTTTTACATCGTATTTCACCGGAAGTTAATTTATGAAAAGCTTTTTTACAAACTAAATCGCATCTTTTTCAACATTTTGTATGGCAAATAACTACTTATTAAAAAAAAATTTCTGTCTAGATCAAAATGCAGTATGTTAAATTGAAAAAAAAAACATACAATTCTAGTATTACTAAGTAAGTTTTCTGTTTGGTCACACATATCCTAAGTCATTAGGCACTCCATTTGCGCTAATTACCACACACTTTACAAATCACGCAACGCTAAGCTTTTTATGAACTAGCGAGTTTCAAGAGTATTTTAAAACGAATTCTCGTACAAATAAATTATTTGAATAGGCGTACCCTTTTATTCTTTTGTTCTTTTTTGCTAGTCCAGACGTTTACACTTACAGTATACAGAAATTTGGCCACCTTTAGGACGATAAAAACGCGACAAAAGTTCGGTAGCAGAGACAAATATAAATTTCCGCCGAATGAAGTAAGATGTCCACAAAGTAAACGATGTGACAACGATGAACGCTTCATCGAATTCGCCCTATCGTTTACCCCAAGGCTTAACCTAACCGGAGTGGATCCGTTGAATCGCCTTGTCTATCGACAGACTCTACTGGTCGTTTCAGTCACACGCGATCGTGTACCGAATACTGAATTCGGTGGGTAGCAAGTATTATTTATTTTGAACTGTATGTGTTCACTTAACGTGTACTGCAAAACAGTTTATTGTTATGACAAATAAACCTTCAAAACTAGTAAAATTTTCAATTTGAAACGTTTAAACGCGATGTAATCGAATTGTTTCTTTTAAAACTTTTCGTCGTTTCGCTCTATCTTACTTCAGTCGTGGAATTAGTAGACTTTTTTTAAGTTTATAAACAAGTAATTTTTGTTCACTGAAGTGGTCATAGTCTTTTAGGATTTTTTTTTCTCCGTAAATAAAAATACGAATTATGAGCACTCTGGTTCACCCAAATAAGCAGCTTGTAGTTTTTAATGCATAATACGATATTTCTTTACGTATCTCTGCAGAAGAAAATGATAATTACTGTTAGATGTTAACGAGAATATCCACCAAGGCGTAGTTAACAATTTTAAAGAACGCCACAACGTAATGAAATTTCATTTCCAGTGCTCTAGAGCCTTATTAACGCGATTTAAACGAAACCACTTGACCTGACAAATTTAAACATACTGCTTGAACATGTCATATTATATTTAAAACCCAATGACACTGCCTTGTAGGTATTTTACGTTATTATTATTAAAAATTTTTGTTTTTAAGTGCTNAGACACTGCTCTGTAGGTATTTTACGTTATTATTGTAATAAATTTTTGTTTTTAAGTGCTACCAACTCCATTCTACGTATTATACAAAAATATTAGTGTACTTTTTATCGCTAAAATTAAACAGTCAATTAAAATAAATTTTAAATTCTATTAAATTTAATTAAAAGTTTTGATTAAAAAAATATATATTTACAGTTTATGTGTACATTTATAAGTTTTATTAGTAATTTTTGTAGTAAGATTTATAAAATAAAATAGATAAATTATAACGTAACGGCATTGAAATAGATTAAAAAACGTAAGCAATATTCAGTATCACAATTAAATTGGTTTATATTCAAATGAATTTTAAATTACATGAAATATAAAACTATTGTCTAAGTACATTGAATGAAATGTATAACTCAATGATAATATTTTTCCTTAAAAAATTTGTTAAAAGTAGAATATTATTGGTTAAAAATATTTTTTTATCGTTACCACGGCTCATCAAAGACAATTGTGACATCCACCAAAGGGAAGATTTTTTAACCGTTCATACTCCTGGGCTGCTAGTTAGTTCTTTTCCACTGAATTACTTAGAAATAGCAATTATATTTATTATTTTTCATATTCTGCATCATTTTTAACTTGAAAATAAAATAAAATAAATAATAGTTTTACGGTTAATGTTCAAAAACTGACGGTCATGAATATGGATTTAATTTTTTTTTTTATAATTTCTGTTGAGAAATATGTTTACGTTGTACGACCAGAAATTATGAATTAATTTCATAATGTTTTCACTGGTAATTTTATCTATTTAATCAAATGTATTCCGTATATTAACTGTCAGAAAAAATATTGATAACAATTGTTATTACTTAAATTACTCAATTATGCAAGTTTACTTCTTTGAATTACAATTTATGAGATACCAACAGGATTCAATTTACATTCAATACTAAGGGCTTTTTTAGTAAATATATTTTTATAATACATTTTGAACTAGAGATTTATAAATTACTTTTCAATGGTTTCAATTGTTTGTGTATATGTACGGTACCTTATTGTAGTTTTTTTGTCAAAACTTGTTATTGACAGTCACACTGAAATTGTTTTAAATAAATGTATTATAACAAAATGTCAAAGTACCGCCATAAAACTTTTTTCTTTTGCAACTTACAGAATAAATTCAACTTAACGGGACAACAAAAGAAAAAATAATCGAATATGATTTTTTTTAATTGGAACGATTTTAAATGAATAATTTTCATTACTTTTAAATTGTATTTTTAACGTATATCAAACCATTAATCTGTCGACTAAATAAACTGCACTTACTGTCTTTTTAAATCCATCGGGTAATGAAGTTAAAAATAATCAAATAAGATGTCAACAGTATACTCGTACTTTAGGATATTTATTCGCTTGAGGCTTCTCATTCATATGAATAAAAATAATATGTATCCCTCCATATACTTTACATTAAATGGCATTATTATTATGTACACAGCATCCCGTAAATAACATTATAGTTTATAAAGTTTTCCGTTACTGTATAACACACACACACACACACACATGTACAAGTCGTGTCGCTGTTAATATAACTTCAGTCAAATTATACTGACATCATTTATCTTATTTAGTTACAATTTGTCAGAACAAAACGACAAAATCAGAAAAAAAGAAAAAGTTTTGATGTGAAAGATGAAGGGGAACTTGTATAGTTAAATTTGAACATCACGAAAAGATTTCATTTGTAACGGACCAATCAATTCTCTACAATGTCACTATTCATTGCTGTATTAATTTCTAACCATAGTGTCTCATTTTAATTATAATTTCTCGCCCGCGGCGTGTATTAAAACAATATTTTGCAAAAAGCTATAAATCGTGTGTAAGCTGCTTCGTGTCGGAGTAATCGCCGACAAGAAAATACAATAAAGTATTACTAATCGGGCAGTTTTGGTATATGAAGTTTTTATGCCATCACTGGTGACACTTTAATGTATTTCGGTATCCTCCCCCAAACGCTAATGAAAGCATAGAAGAGCTGTTCGGTCAAATACATAGCAATCACTAGGAATTGACACGTACACCCGGAAAGCTATTAATCCCAAAATCCCTAATGTCTCCTGTTTGATTTATGCGCTGGGTTTTGCAAAGAAATAGACATTTTGACAACATCAATCATATCATATACAATTTAATAAGCCAAGTACAAAATTAATAATTTGAAAAATTATCCAATAAAATATAAAAATTGCGTATTTAATTGATGTAAATGATAATATTTTGTCATACAATTATGTTCAACAATATTATTTGTTTTCAATTATCATTTTTGATCTTCACACTTATTTATAAAACTTCGTATCATTAATGAAATATATTAATTTTAAAAGAGTAACTTATTAATTGNTTTTGTATCATTAATGGAATATATTAATTTTAAAAGAGTAACTTATTAATTGATGTTCAAAGTTATCTACCTTAAACTAAAAAAAGTATAATCAGTAAAAACTATTTACTGCAAGGAGTCATACAAACAATTTGTCATTTTTTCTTGACAAAATATTAAATTCTCTGAACATCATATACCAGAATTCTCATTAGTAATGTTACTCAGCATAATTGCTGAAGACTCGAAGTAATGATTAAACGATGTTCCTAGTAGATAAATAATATCGAAGATATAGATGGAAGGATCTCAACATATAAATAATGATACTTTTCCAAATTAAGGTTGTCATTTATTGATTAAAACAGTCGTTAACATTAGATCTTTGCTCAATAAATAATAACTGAATTACAAAAGTAATTTTGTTATATTAATGATTTAAATATCCAACTACAAACACCAAATTTTTTTCATTTTCATTTTTCGCTCGTTCTTATTAAATGAAAATGTCTCAGTATCTCACTACAAAATGTATTTATTGTTTCTAGGAAATAAAAAAAATATTTAAATCAATCAACGTGCTTAATGTTCGTAAAATCGAAAAGTCGATACAAAACTCGTATTAAAAATGAAATATAACAACAAAAACTTATGTGACCATTAATTAATATAACAAAACTAAAAAATCGTGTTATATTACACAAAAAAACATTTTCAGTACAAATTATTATGATTTTGTTCGTGAGAGGCTATTTGAAGGATTAAATAGTCCAGAAGACCACAAAACGGATATAATAATACGCCCAATGATTAATACACATAAACGGCAACAAATGGACGTTAACCTAACGTCTTTACTCGGAGTATGAAGACGGCTAAAGTAAGTGGTGAGTGTGAGTCCATGTAAGAGCCTCTATTAATTTAAGCTGCAGAAGTAGAAACTGAGAAGGGATTGGAATGATTTCCCAAGGGCTGGTGGAATGATATATATTAACGGATTTTAAGAAACATTTTCATTTCGATTTCTATTCATGTATCATACATGTTCTTGTATTGATTAAAGGAGTTTAGAATTTCAATAATATTATTCGTATTACTTATTGTCTGACCGCAGCCCGGAAATATAAAATAACGTTTTTGCTATTAAGCGTAAGGCGACCGCAGCACAGTTTGTAATTTAAACGAGGTCTTGCAGCCGACCCATAAACAACACTGTTGAATGATAATGTACAAAAAGAAAACAGCCGGATTCGTTGAAACGTTTACAAAAAAAGAACAAAATTTACACAGTTAAGTCGCTTTTTTCGATCTTCTGAATGACCGCTTCCCAATTTCGCTGCGGTAAATGAAAACTTAATCGAAGGTCTGCAGGCACAAACGATCCTGCAATCGGATAAGGTATATCTAATTGTTTTGACCCTTATGACTACAAAAACTAAATACACTCGAGTTCTAAACCAAACGCGAGAGTTTTTTTTTTAATTTATTTTAATCCTTCATCGAATAAACATAAACTAATTAAACCATTGAAAATTCATCAACAAAAATAGATTTCACGAGTATTGCATTTAATTTTTACTAAAACAAAAAGAAATTCAATTCATAAAATTACATTATAAATAATATAATTTTATTAGTTGAAAATTGAATTTTCTAAAATTTGTAAATATACTATATTTACAAATTTGTTTTGTCCTTAAACAGTTCTTGGTTTTAATATTTATGCAAGTGCTGGATAATGTAAAATGGTAAATTGTTTAGGTTTATTGAAATACATTTTAGATTGTGCTTCATGCAGTTTGAACCGGACTCTATCTATTAGTGTACCTTCACATTTTGCCTATCTAGCTTGTTATGATTAAAATTATTCAAATGATTTTATGTTCATTATACTGTACAATGAATTCCCAGGGGAGATTTAACGGGCATCCGGTCATTTAAAAAAGGATATAAATTAGCTTTGTCACAAACCATAGTACGACCATTTACCTTCAATGTAACTGAAAGGGGCGTGTAATCAGTTGAAAGTAGCAAATAAAAACAATAGTTAACTTCTAAGTAGTGAAAAGTAAAAAGTTTAAACACAAATATTTTGTTTTATAATAAAATTGGATTGTTAAATTTAAGTAAAAATGTATTCAAATATTTGCAGTAGAATGTAGTTTCAAAAAAAAAAAATTCTAAAGCTCAGTTTTTTTTTAAGTATAAATCGTGATNGTATAATGAAGTTTCAAAAAAAAAAATTCTAAAGCTCAGTTTTTTTTTAAATATAAATCGTGATTAAAAAAATATACTTAAAAAAATAATTCAATTGCAATAATAATTAATGAACAATCGATTAGTTGAGCTCGGTTATATTTGATGAAAAAAATTATTTGTACACTATGCTAAAACTCTTTTCAAATCATTTGACGTATTTTTAGAGCAATGTAAGTGTTCATCAATTATTGTAAATACATTTAGCAAAACTTGAAACAATTTTTAATTTTACTTCAAAATCATTTTTCACATTTAACCAATGCCACAATTGTTCATAATTGGTTTCATTTTGTACATATCATAATAAGTTACTACATTTTTATTGTATTATTTCAAATGACCCTTGAGAAACCATTTACTGAGGTTTCTCGTGATTACTTACAATTAAAATTTAAACAAAAATAAATAACTGTTAAAAATGACCAAAGAATTTATGTATATTTTTATTTATGAAGTATGAAATAATATCCAATTTTTTTTTTTTTATAAAATAATAATGAAGAAGATTTAAATTAATATTTTATATTGCTAACACTATTAAAAATGTTATTGATAAAACTTAACTTTTTTGTTTAGTTAACTTCAGACTATAAAAATTAATGAGTTTTTTTTTTTTAGCTCGATATAAAACTATTTATACCTAAAAGAAAGTGTCAGTTGAAATTATTAAATCAACTTCATTTTGCGGTAAGAATAAATACTAAATATAAGTGTTGACTGATAAAAATACAAGAATACTGCCATCTATTATTATAATCAGACGTCAATGTAGTCGGTCATGTACACCCGTAACAATTTGACGTTGTACTTACAATTTCATGACCTAAAAACACGGTTTTAGTTATATTTTAATGAAATTAATACTATGTAGACAGTATTTTATTTAATTAATTGCATTATTGAAGTTGGACAAATTAGATCTGCCAAAAGTAAACAATAAATAATAATAATGACGTGTTATTCTTAACAATTTCTATTTGAAATATTTAATGAATTATTTAAATGAAAATGTTTAAAAAAGTACTTTAACATCATTAATCCTTTTGATTTAGTAGGTAGGCAACCATTAATGTATCTATGAAATACGTACAATGATTTTGCATACTTAACATGCCGTCAAATCAATGACGAGAATGTTATTAGATTATTCAGCTTTTGGATCACGTTCAAATATGAACATGATTCATATTTGTAAATATATGATTCAACATGATTTATAATTATGAAAAGGGTAAAGTACAATTTTTATCGAATAAAATTGGATACGTGTTTACCCAAAAAGTTTCTAAAAAAAAATTACTAATAAATTTTATTTAAGATTCGTCTTGGGTAGTTGATAAATCGAATCAATCAAAGTTTTTTCGATACTTCTTGTTCTAATATTTAAAAATGAAATGATTTTCGAGATGACAAACGATACTTTCAGTGTATTAAACGAAGTATAAGTGGCATAATAAATAATAAACATACATCTATTTTGTGAGTAGTCAATTTTTGAATCCTTAGGAACGCATTTGTTAGAATTTTTTGATCAAGGCTCATTTATAAAATCATAAGAGAAAATTACTTATACCAACAGTAAATGCATTAGTAAAATCGAATTTGAAAATTCATGAATACATTATATTTTTATTTACAAATCAGCGACTTAATGAAAAAGCACCAGTTTTTTTTTATCTCTTTGCTCCAATCCGACTACAAATGATGTTTGAACTTGACGTGCATTGTACTATTGTTGGTAAGAATTTGATACAGAAAACTGATTTCGGTCATGTTTGCATTATATTATTACAATGTTATTATATCAATCATCTAAATTCAATAACTATTACACATAGTGGTAATACGATGGAAATATTATTACCATAGAAATTTTATATTAGTACAGAAATATACATATAGTAAGAGCAATATCATCAATTTAGTACTTCAACGAATATTTTTAGTATTCAAAATATATGAAAAAGATACGTTTTAAAAACCTATGGAATTTTGAAGATGAACTTTACATATATTTGTTAAACACTATATTCTCACGCAAAAACGAAACAATAAAAATTACATTATCCTAATGAATGATGTTAATACTGTTGTAAATTACATATTTATCTATTATTCACTCCAAAAAACGCCGGCGTGTTTTCTGATCTTGAGGCTTAAACAGTGAGTGGAAGCTTAAACGTGTATCAGCACATTATTATTTTTTAGTTTGTCTCTTCTGGATAGTTACGATCGTGTCTTATTCTGTTTTATTTGTTTTCTTCCGAAATTGATAAATGATACATCCCACTTGCGGCTAACACCCAAGGGTTTCTATTTAACACTACATCCAGTCACCGTCTCAATTCAACATAAAGCATCTTACTCTTATGTTTTTTTGATAAATTTATTTTTATNTACCTCCGTCACCGTCTCAATTCAACATAAAACATCTTACTCTTATGTTTTTTTGATAAATTTATTTTTATTTTATTTGACTGTCTCTGTACCAAGTCACGGCCCATTTTATGCTATTTCTATAAGGTTTTTGCGTTTCAGACAATGTGTTTTAAAATACACCTCAAAATATATAAGATACCTAATTACTACTTCATGAAACCCTATAAAAAAGCTAAAAGAAATAGTTTTGCTTCAATACTATTTGTTCAGTTATGAAATAGTGAATTAATAATAAGTCTTACAAGCTATAGTCTCAGAGGTATTTATATTGTCGTAATATAATCGTCACTATCATAATATGAGATAACAGTAGACTACTGTTTGTGTCTACAATAATAGTCTTTTATTTAACCTTTTTGTTTAAGATAATTAATATTTCTATTTATACATTATATTCAAATTCATAGAATAACATGAATCAACCAAAAAAATTTCAATAAATAACTTACTTGTTAGAGAAATATTTAACAAACGCATATTTAATCATATTATATTACATACGTTTTAGTCATAAATCAATTATTAGTCACTTTTAAGATCACTCTTTACCGAGAAGAAATCTATAAATTATACTTGTCAACTCTTATTTTCTCAAATTTTAATAATTAAACGCAATGTGTCAATCCTAATCTTAAGTGTAGAAAAATACATTAACGTTGTATAGAATATAAAAATGATTTGTATACTATTCACCTGTAATAATTTAAATATTTTATGCTTACTTATCAATAAACAATAACATTGTAAGTATGAGACAATGATGATTTTTGGGGATACAAAATATTTTAAGAGGCAGGCGAACCTTTACTGTCTAGTTTGTTTTAATTACGCACTCGACATCGTTAAATAAAATTTGTGATCATAATTGTCGGAATTCTTATGTGTTTAAGTTTTGAACAAAAAATCGAACTTGTGTTATTTTATTTTCAATTATTACTTAACACTGTCATTGAAGTTATTCTAAGAACTAAGAAAAAGTACTAGGTTAGGTTTCAAATTAATAATAGTTAATACTTATATTATTATATGACCCTATAATGGTACCCCGAATGAAAGTAAGTCTCACTTTTATCAAACACTCTTAATATTTTCTTATATTAATCTTTTATAATTTAACATAATTAAACAAGAGTAAAACATTTTAAAGTTTTGAGTTTCGATAATATTGAATTACGACTTTAGAAACTATTTAAATCCTTATTTTATTGAAACAAAATTTTGATTTCCGATTTTTAAGTATTTTTTTCAATAGATAAAAAGAAGTCTGAGCTGTGTTCAAAATTGTTTAACCAATTTTTTATTGACAATGACATAAATAATTTGTTCTAAAAGAAAAATAAACTAGTTATATCCACACAATTTAAATTTTATTAAATCCAAACACTTTTATAATATTTAAGTATGTCGAATTGTATTTTAAATATTTAAATCATTGAATTCATTATTTATTTATTATTTATCTCTCTAAACAAACATAAAAGAATTATGTGTCAATAAATTATTTTATGTTTCATATATAAGCGGATAACATAAAAAGGAATTACATTAAATATTTTTGTTTCCCTTTTAACTTTAAGTTATATATTGAATTTTAAGTTTGCTGAAAGCATAACACAACTTCTCTTGTATCTTATATAACGAAAAATTATGTAGTTAAAACCTTATTAGAATATATTTTTTTCAGAGATCATCAGAGTTGTTAAGTAGTATGGAAATTATAAGGTAATTCACTAAAATATCGTAAAAAGAAAAAGTTATGATCTTAACGTAAGATGAAAATTTTAATTAAACATAATTAATATAAAAAGTTATTTTGTCGTCTAATAATGAAAAAAATTGAAAAATGTATTGTCCAATAAAGTCTAGAACATGCTGCTGGTACACTTACATTATATAAAATTCAAATATTTTTCTATTAGGTAGCTAATATTCCGAGCAAATAAAACTTTTTCACTGCACCGTTTGTTATAAATAAAGTCATTTTACTGTGGCTCGAGCAATTAAATAACTTTAAAACCTTGTTCACAACTGCTCATTAACAAAGGCATAACAATTTGTTATACAATAGTCCAACACTGTTTTCAAGCCTTCATATTTGTCAATTAACTACTACTAGAAAAACATGAAGAATTTTACTTGAGCATCGAATTTTTTTTTTCTGTAGTGTTAAAAATAAAAGAAGGGAACGTTGTTTAATCTATAGCGCACTCAATACACACAGGAATAGTGAAAAAAAGGAGTTCAATGACAAACAAGTGGGGTGTATCAATGAAAAAACAGTTGTATATCCACTCAAATAGGATGAGNAAAAAGGAGTTCGATGACAAACAAGTGGGGTGTATCAATGAAAAAACAGTTGTATATCCACTCAAATAGGATGAGATTTTGAATACCTTAAACAAATTGCATTACAGTCCTGAACTTTTTTCTTATACTAAATTGTTTATTATAGTTAAATGGATTTTAAATTGAAAGTCAAAGTAAAATCAAACTAAATTATTGTTATTACTATTAATTTCAAACTGACTTATCTTAAACTGTTCTCGATGTTTTTAGTAAAATCTATAAGAAAATGTCGTTTATAACATAAAACATATGTATTTTCAATATCAATCAATTTCTAATCTCTTTTCGATGACAGCTGAGATGTATGTGGTTTTAAGCTTTAAATGCTTTAAACCAACAATAATATAATTTTTAGAATAACTTTATTGGCTACAGTAATATTATTTCATGAATTGTATATACATGTATAACGGCATCACCACTACCAGAATTTTCTACACAATTTTAATTAATTACATAAGATTAAGATTTACATAGTAGTTAAAAAAAAAATTAAGTTTCCATTAAATATTTTCAACAGTTAAAATTATAATCAATTGAAATAGTTTTCTGACGGCCCATATAAATTGATTAGATAACATTAATCCTACACAATTGATCATAATGCATTGCATAATGTATTTCGCTGTTGTGTTTTATACATTTCTAACGAATCGCACTGTGCGTACTCTACTGTAGTAACTCAAAAATGATAAATTTTGAATTGCTTGTTTGTATATGAAATGGTAAAAATGCACAATTCCTTTACAAAGCAATAGCATATTATGTCTTGTGTGCAAAATTGAACGCGTATTACTAAATAATATTGTTTATTAATAACTGAAAATAATAAATTTATTCCATATATTAGTGTGTTATATTTAGAGTTACTCACAGTGCGATGTTATTTATATCTTTAAATAACATATAATTCAGAAACGTACTATAAAATATCCGTTTTCTTTTTTTTAAATAATAATAATAATAGAATACTAAGCTTGTACAGCGAGATTATAGTTCACATAATTTTAAGCTTCAATATAATTAGTTAGACCGCAAATCGAGGCGAAGTAAGTACAAAGATATCAACTAAATCAATTTAATTCTTGAACAGTCAAATGTTTCCAAATTATATTTGACAAAACAAAATATTTCAATTTTTGTGAAAAAGTACTTACAAAGTTACTTTTAAATTTTAAACTCATTATAAGGTTTAACAAAATTAACCAACAGAGAGCAAAAGAATAGGCTAAACAAACAAATGTCATCAATGTCGGAATAAAATCAGAATAAGGTTGAAATGTGTTGATGTTAAGTACATCATTTATAGTACACGTGACACTTGATGTCACAAATGTATACATTAATTTTAGTAATTATTGTAATTCTTTAAAAAATGACATTTTAGAGATTTTTCATTATATTTAATGGACGTCAACAAATTTGAAAAATTAACCAAAAAAGTAGTTTAAGACAATTAATATATCTATTTTTACTATAAATATTACATGGTTGACTATTAAACAAATCTTTTATGTTTGTAATGTATCCCAATTAAAAAGATAAGTTACTATTTTATTTTTTTGAAATTCAAAACTGTTTTTCCCTAAATGTGATTTCGGTAGACACGCCCTTTTGAAATGGCATCAATTTCAAATTCAACATTCCGAAAAAATATCAAAGTACAAGAATAAATATTTAGAATGTTGTAATATTTTATAAAATAGTTTAATAAAATATATTCAATATTTAAGTCGAATAAAACAAATTATTTACTTTTGATATAAAAATATATAAAAAAATACCTGTGCCTACTTGTACTTTCATCTGTGTATGACTGTTATAATTAAAATAACATATTAAAATTAATGTCTCTTTTGGCAACAAATAATGCAAAAACAGTAAAGTAAAGCCTAATAAAAATTTATATTTAATAAACAATTCATGTGTTATAGTTTTTTAAATGATTCTATTTTTTACTGTTAAGTAATTTACAAGCAATTAAAAGTTAATTATTTAATACTAAAAATCTTTTACCTTGTTTAATTTTTTTCACTGTTATACAATTTCAAGTGTTGATTATTGCCGTCCGAACCAAATATTTTTTTTTATTCGTATATCCGATTTAAGTACTCAATTTGTTTTAAAATTCCCAGCTGTTACTATGAATGTAACCTGACAAATATACATTCAAAAATATTAGTATATAATATATTTTTTATTTCAAAAAATTCAGTTAAAAGATTTTTTTCAACGTTTATTGTTATTATATTTTGTGATCGATCTTTGTAATTTTTTATATTTTGGTTGAATTTTCAAACTTAGGTATAGAAATGTAAAATATAAAAGCACTACGAAGCCATAAAAATATGCAACAAAACAAAAATATTATGTATCCATAAAATTTAAAAAAACCATTTATATGGCTTCAAAAAACAAACATACTATTATGTCAACTGGACGTATTAGACATATTATTGAATAAGTAATAATATGTGAAATTAAAACGACTTTATAAACCTGTGGTTTTACTAAAAACATTAAATGCATCATCAATGAATTTAATCTGAAGTGCTCACACTTAAGTCAAATGTAAATATTATCGGATTTGTTACAAATTTTGTAAAAAATCATTTTTATTTTGGTCATAGACCTTGGATGAATTCAAAAATTTGTAAAATAGCTGGCACCCAAGTGATGTTATGACGTAAGCTAATTTTGTTTTATTTTTATTGAGAAGTCACTTTGTAAATATGTTCAGGATTATATAATTAATATTCCTAAAAAAAAATTAGTCTGAATATTAAGCAAGCTTTAGGATACAAATATTCACATAAATTTCCAATATATTTTTTAATTTTATACAATACTCATTTTTTAAAATATTATTTTGTATAATTAAATTTTACAATAAACAAAGTTTATTTTTTCATGATTTATTCCGTTATTTTTATGTCAGATTTTCATATACATTATGTTTTCTAATGATATATATTACTTTTAGCAAGATTAATAAATTGTTGAAAAACACTTTTAAAACATTTGCTCTTAACAGTAAATGCATGTTAAGACTTAGTGTTGTTAAAAGCCATCCGCTGCTGTTTGTGGGTACGATTAATCTTTTTTTTTAAATTAGTCACTCATCACCATTGTAAAACAAACAACAAGACAACCATAAAGTTATTTATCTATGTTTATACACGAGATTATTTAAACTCGGTTATTATCACAATAATTAAAAATTTACAAAACTCCAAAATAAAAATTTTTTTGGCAAACTTAGATGCAATTCCAATGAGCTATTTTTAAAAATAAATTTAAAAGACGAAAATTTAGACTGCTTTTATAACAAGGGATAACTTACCAATTTTTCAGAATTTTAATAAAATATCAAAACATTATTATGGACTATACATTACAATAATAGTAAAAGAGAGGCATAGTTAAAAATTAACTTGTTTTTTGCAATTTTATTCAATTATATGTTATAATACCACACAATAAAAACATAGGTCATAGAAAACTGTAGAATAAAAAACTTTTTATTATCTGTAAATGAAATTCATAACAAGTCTTTTCAAAGTTAAATTTATATATATAACTTACCTAAATCTGTTACGATGGTTAATCTACTTAGAATTATATTCCTTATTCTATAAGCATTTATTTTAGATTCAATTTAAGTGAATTAACTGTTGGAGCTCTTTTCAAAATTAAAACAAGTTTATTTACAGTGTAGCAATTTATAAAACTATTTTTATCAGAAAACTATTTATTAATAAATCTATATTTCTGTGTTTATTTTATTAATGAATTTTCCAATACTATCATAATCTTCGATTTACGAATAAATTACTACTAGTTTTTTTACTAATAACCTATAAGTTTCGTTTCAATAATAATAAAACTCCAAATAAATTACTATCTTATTGAATGCAAAGATTTTACCCATTGATTTGTAATATTTATGCTTTATAATTTGTCTTTTAATTATTGAGAAAGAATGAAACTGAGAAGTTTCGTTATCCCATTAACTTAATTAATTGTTTGACCCGTTGACTAATGATTACTTTATCGAAAGTCTTCTTTGTATTTTCAATATCATTTGTTTTAACAAGATACAAAAAGAAATTTATAATTCCTTAATAACTAAAATTTTGTTAGCAGTATAATAGTCTATTAAATAAATTTTAAGACTAGGAAATCTTGAATAGTGTTAGAAATTCAAATTAATTGATTTTTAAAAAATAATTACGCTATGAAAATAATTTAAAAAAGAGTACTTAATATTTAACAAAACTATAGCTTTAATAATTATTTATTCTTGGTTATGACCAAATTATATTCTAACGTAAGATATATAAAAAGGTATTGTTAGTATTAAATGAATATTTGAAAGATTAAATATCATTTTAAAAGTATTTAATAAAATATTGTGTGAATTTTTAATATTTCTTAAAATAATTATTATAAGTACAACTATTAAAAAATTAATAGTAATTCAAACTATTAAAACAATATTTTAATTATTGAATATATCAAATACTAATAAAAAATATTAACTTACCACCTATAAAATTGATTTGTTATGTGTCCATATAACAAAAAAATTTACCTAAAGATTTTAACATCTTTTTCGAATTTGATTTATTATAAATAAATTTTAAACGCTTATATAATGTTATTTTATCTAAAATGATTTTTCGAAGTCGGAATGCTTCATTTATTACTACTAACACAGGACCAGATAATATTCCTTATTTGATTGTTTATTTATATATTATTTGTTTTAATTATTCTTAAACTCAAGTAGTTATCCGAATATTTGGACATTAATTTTCCTTTCTCCTATTTTAAAATCGGGTAATAAAACTAACGTGGAAAACTATAGACCAATTTTAAAACTCAGTGACTTGGCTAAGATATTTGAAGAATATATATGTGACAAATTAACAAAAGTAATCTATTAATAAGTCTATTTGTAGTCGATAAAATGAGATGAGATTCATACAATGTAAGTCTACATTGACAAAATTATTAGTTTAAAATCTTTGTATTACAAATATTGTTGAAAAAGAAAGCCAAATTGTTTGGGCCTTCAAAACACAGATTTGAGAAAGACTTTTGATTAAGTAAATCATAATATTTTAATAATTAAGCTTAAATTGTGAAGTATAAAGGACTTTTTTTAACGTGATTAAAATCTTTTTCATTTGCAAAACCCAACAAATTACGATTACTTCTTTTACATCATACTCAATTCAAGTTACGATCGTTTTACCTCAAAGGTGGTAACTTATCTCTCATTTTATTCATTAATTATGTTTCAAATGTTTTTAAAAATTGTTAGTAATTTACTGATGATTTGAAATTACTCATATGTAACTATGTCCTATTTTTTTTTCATTATAAAAATATAGATGAATTATTCAATCGTTTGCTCGTTTTAAGGATTTAGGTGTGTATTTTTTGTCTGATTTAACATGTAATTACCATATTCGAACTACAAGATTGAAAGCACTTAAAATTATGGCTTAAACATAACAAATTATGACAAAATTGTTTCGATTCTGAAAATATCTGTGCATACAATTATTATATATAAATCGTTAGTGCGATCAATTTTAGATTTTACGTTTCAGTGCTTTGGAATCCTTATCAGAAAGCTTCAATAGACAATTTAGAGCGTGTGTAAAACTATATTAAAGACAAGTGTTTTTTTTTTCAATTTAAAATACCTAGTAGTGATAAAATTATGTTATTAACAACACTAAATTTAAAAAAACTTGATAATCATAGAGAAATAAATTATGTCTGTTATATTACAAACTGCTTAATAATAAAATAAACTGCTTCGAATATTTCAATTTAATTCAACTACTTGTTCCCTTCTATAAACACAATATTAATCCTCTTTTTAAAATGCGTTACCATTTCCAATGCTATAATTACTATGAACCGATTATTCGAATGCTAAGAACATATAATAAATTGTGATTTTTTTCAAATTTTTGATTATCTACTCTCCAAATTAAAATTGAATTTTACTTTGAAAAAAAATTACTTATTCTTTATTTGATCTTTTATATTATCATCAATTGTTGTATCGATTAAGTTATTTTAAGTTCTTCTGCTAAATTTTCTACCCGAAAAGATTTTTTAATCATAAATTTATCTTTGTAATTCTTAACTAGTTATTCATATTTGTGTTTTTAATTCAATTATCTAATAATTATATATTTATTTTTATTTTGTTATTTGTTGTACTCTTTTGCCTTAAAGGTGTAAAATATATATTATTATTATTGGTTTTTTTTTAATATGATATTTTCGATTTTCTTAAAATAGTATACTCATCTTCTTTGCACAAAGGGGAAACTCGTTGAAAACAGAAAATAAGTATAAGAAAAATAAATGGTGTTAAGATGATTCATGCGTTCTTCAGTTTCTATTATTCATCCGTTATTACCAAAACAAACATATCTCAAACTCATTAAAACACTTAATATTTCCTCAAATACTAAATTATCACACTAACATAAAGGTAATTAATTTTTCATGAACAATTAGTTGTAAATAATACATTCTTTTGTCATCTTTGAATCTTGATGTATTAAATTTTAAATCTCAAAGAAAAAATATGTATAAATGAGTCAATGTAGAATCTTTTATATATTAAAGAAAAGTTGACTTCATAATTTCCGCACTTTTTTTTTATTCATTGATTGTTAATGGATAGCAAAAACGACAATTATTGATCAAAAGTTTATTATTTTATTGTTTTTGTCTTAAAGTTATAACTTAACAAGTGTTAAAATATGATTATTAACTAGTTATTCTTCCATTTTATAGAACAGTATATATCATTTTAGTAAAACGTCCATTAGAAAATGCAATTGAAGAAATTCTAAACAGTTTAACTACTAAATACTTGACTTATATAAAAACAAGCAAATGCGAGGGAATATTTTTATTTATTTATTTTATAAATTGAAGGTGTCTAAACATATATTATGTTGATATAAAATTGTTATAGAGAATAATAAAAATATTTTTTGTGGAGTTATTTGATACTGAAATAATTCTATTATTTAATACATTTTATAAAAATGAGTATATACATTTATTTCATTAAATAATTTATTATTCATTAAAAAAGCAATTACATTTTTTTTTTGTTATTTGCAATTATATAATATTACAAATCTATATTTTTTGGATTTTGGCAATATTGATATCGTTATCGTTATTTAAAAAACACAAGAATGTTTAATTATTTAATTTAAAAATAAAATTCGAAATTTTTTTTTAACTTCAATATACTAACAAACAATAGCATTTGTTTTAAACGTTCTGAGAATGCATTAATAATTATTTAACATAAAACAATTACGTGTCAATTTTTATTCATTTTAAATTATTATATTATTTATAACTGTGAGTTTCAATTCCGAATTAAAATTTTTGTTTTAGAGGACAAAAGAAATATTAACACAATATTTCGCTAGTTATATAAAATTTGATAATGCTCAACAAATTTCTTTGAATTATGATTATTTTATAATTATTTATATTAATATTTCGCCCAACACTACAAAATATATGAAAATTATTTAGAACTACCGGAAATTATCCTTTTTTCATAAACTTATTTTAAACAGTTTTGAATATTTTTTGTAACATTGAATATGATTTTAAATTACTTAATTTATAAATTAACCACTTAAAATTTTCCTGTTATTATAGAATTATGATTGTTTATTATGTAAATAGTACATTTTTAAAAACTACTGGAGTTTTAAAAATAAAATTTTGTTTTTGATATATTTTAAATAATGTACAAATTAAATTTTTATAATTTATTTATTTTTTTAATACTGTTTAATAACTAAATAATCTTCAATACAAAATACATATGATATCAAGTCTCACTGTAAAGTTTCGTCATTTTTCCGGAAACCATGTTTTAATACAAATAATCCTAAGGGTTCAGGTTATATTGTAAAAATGTCTAATTCTACAAATTCATCAATCAGAATAAGGTTAAATTAGGTACTTTTCAGTTTAATATTCAGTCATGTAAAAATACTTTTTGTATGTATTTTTAATATGTATTCGTATATTCCAGAGATGATATTAAGAATAAGTATTTAAATACAAATAGAAATAGTATTCAAATTATTTAAATTTATTAAATCTTTTAATAGCGTTTTTTATTAAGTTTTTAGATAATTAGTTTGTGAAAATCACCTAATTAAGGGGGAAGGTTCATCTGGATAGTAAAATAATTGTTAAATTATAATTTTTTTAAAAGAACATTTGTTCTTGTGGCCTCCAAAATGTATAATAATGTTTAAATATATATCAATACTATTTTATACCTCAACAATGAGAACAATTGATAAATTATTTTTATATCTACTTGTCTTTGTTGTTTTGAAACCACAGACTCTACACCTCAATAGAAATTTTCCTACAAAATAATCTATTATCTTAAAAAACTGGTCACTACAATATATACATTAATAAGTTCTATTTTAAAGCAGTTGCAAATATAAGGATAGCAATAGTCTTTCCAAAATTTTTAAGTACTAAACTGTGTTGATTTCCTATTACTATAATAAAAATTTAATTCTTTATTATGAAACAACAAGATAATTCAATTAAAAATGAAAAGTATTTAGTATTTCAAATTCAAATACTACTAAAAAGTATTCTTAATATATTTTTCTAAAAATATTTAAAAATTATTCAGAATAATTAATAAATATTCAGATATTAGTATTTAAATAAAAATATTTTAATACTTTAACAAGACTGATAATATTTAACTAAAATTCAAATTTGTTTACTTCGGAATACATAACGACTGTTTGCAGCCTAATTGTCGTAAGTGATATTTACAAACAATAATCAAGTAGGGTTGATTTGAAATATCAATAAGTTACTTTTATGTTTTTAGCAAAAAAAAGTCGTTTATATATATATATATATGAAAATTGTACTATTGGTTTATATTTTATCTACCGTTTTATTATCATACTCTGTAATGTGATATCAACTTTAGTAGATAGATTTGAATACATTTTGTTTTATCATAGAAAATTTTAAGAAAAAAAAATGTTTACATAAAATTAATCACATTATAATTTTTTTAATTTAATACTCATAGTAATTCTTGAACTTTTGTAATAGTATTATGGACATAATATTAAGATGTAAAATTATTTTAATTATTTATTTTTATATATTGTATAATTATTAAATTTTCATTGTGCTTAAAAATGATTTTAAAATGAAATTAAAAATAACTTTTAATAATTACCTGGGTCACTATGTCCAGTTCAAGGTGTATGTTACCTCGCAAAGAGTTAAATAATTATTAAATCACAAGCAGCCCAAAAGCCGGTACTTTTGTGTCGGCATAACAGTATCGCGCATCTCAGTGAACGCACCAATCACGTTAGCATTTACAGCTCATGCCGCTTAAAGCGCCTTCATCAAACTGTTGTCATAGTTCTTTTTTTAATTGTTTCAATTGTTCATTATCATAGTATTAAATAAATAAATATTTTATGATTCAAATTATTTAAAAAAAAATGTAATTCCCAAATAATTTGCAACAAAAAAATATTTCATCAGGAATCATATTTTAAAAAGTTAATTCAAAAGTCTTTAATTGTTTAAAATAGATATTTCTTTATTTTTTTTAGATATAGTTTATAAAAACTGAATATAAAACACAGTATTACGTAAAATAATTAAAAAATACACATGCTTGTTGTTGAGTTACACACCTATGAAAATGACTCTAACTTTATATGAATCTAACAATGTGTCAAAAATTTTAATTTATAATTTTTAGTTAAGAAAACAGAATTTAAGTTTATCGAATTGATTATATGAGCACTCAATAATTATCTAATTCATAAATACAAAAAAGAATCTGTTAAACAAAATATTTTCCTTCCCACTTGAAAATATAACTTTCTTTAATAGATACTTAAAAAAACACTTTTTCCCTTAATAAATTATATCCTATAAATAATTACCTTCTGATCACATAATACATTTATTAACCTAGTTAGCGTAAGGGTTTCAGTCTCTAAAGAGATATGTAACTCCCTCAAATGAGTTGAACTTTATTTTGACTGGAAGAGGTAAGCAATGTGTTGGAGAAGTTTCTTGTTAAAGTTTTTATTAAAATCTCTAAATTGGAATGTGGAACGCACAGACAAATTTTTGAAGCTACATGAATTATCAAAATATTTTAAAAATCTTTATAAAAAGCTTACTTAATATTATAAGTGTTGGGGTATATAACAAAAAGAGTATATTCCGCATACGAAAAAAAGATATAATTTAAAAATTGTTGACAGTTACATGGGTAGCTATTAAAATATCTTAATGTACATTAAGATATCGAAATTCCAGATTACTTTTTTTCAAAACAATTCATAAAAATCACTTTTTCTCTTAGGATATTTATTTTAATATATATTTTACTTAGAATAATATATTAAATTAATAATATTAATTTTACAACTGACGAATATAAAAAATATTTTTTTATTAAACAGACAATGTTCAATTAGCCCTAACATTAAATTCTTTATAAAAAATATACAGCTTTATTTATTTATATTTACTACAATAATTGTCATGAAATTGATTAACACTATTAACCAATATTTATTAACACTAATTACTTGTATACTATAATGCATGTATAAAATTATGTGTTTGATTAAAATTTTTTGTATTTAAAGTCAACAAAAAAAAATTAATAATTTATTATACATATTAAGTAAGGAAACAGGTCAACTGTTATAACCCACGAGAACAATTGAAATCCGCTTCCTTACTCACTGAACACCTTATTATTTATTCAATTAGCAAATTTTTTATCGGCATAACCAAGTAATGATGAAACACAGATAAAAAATATTTAAAAAATCAAAAAGTCACTGTCAGGTGTGGGGTTCGAACCCACGCTCCCGTTTGGGAACCAGAGCTTAAATCTGGCGCCTTAGACCGCTCGGCCAACCTGACTCGATGTTACGACTTATGATTACACACTTATTTAAATTTCGTATAAAAAAATATAATTTATTTAATAAATTACTATTAAAGCATAAAAGTTAAACATAAAAATAATGTAAAATAAATTTTACAAATTTTTAAAAATACAAAATTTTATATTAATCTCCAGTATTATTTAAAAATAAATTAAACACATTTGTGTACTTCACCAAAGAATCACTAAAATATAAGCATCTAAGCGCTAGTGCCGACCCCGTCGCCATTGTAATTTTTAGCGAAAAACGTATTCGATATGTTTATTAGATTTAAATATAAGAATAAATATTTAAATTGCACTAACCTTATTCTTACATGATTTTCACGTTTATTTGTATATGAAAAAAATGTTTTGAAAAAATATGCTTATGGGGTGGTAAAATGTAAACATAAAATATGTAAATTATTTGTATAAAAATATGTATCTTACAATGTATTAATAAAATCATATATATATATATTATATACGTCGATAATATAAATATATATAAATTTTGTATTAAAACTTAATAATCTATTTAAAACTGGCTTTTTGAGTTAATTATTTATAACATTTTTTAATTTTAAATAAAACTGCTTTATGTTCTTACTTATACAAGTTATTTTTATCTCTGAATCGTCAACACAGTGTAAAACTATATAAAATTCTTCCTAAATAAATAATTTTAATAAGAAATATTCAAAATTATTACATGTTCACAACATACAAGGACTAACTGAAATACTCGTCATAACTCCTGTACAGTCATAAAATAAATTTTACAGTTTATTCAATCTTATTAATTTTAGTTATAAATTTTGAATAATTAATTAAGCAAAAAATTGACATGGTGATATGCGTGGGTATCTCACATTTGTAGAGGACCAGGGTCTCTAATAAATCCGGCCCTGACCGGTACTTAGTTAAAAATGAATGGAATCTAACTTGAACCTACCTAGGAAAAATAGTAAATACATATTTAATCAGTAATATTATGTTCACTGTTAATAATTTGACGAATTTTATTTTATTTCAACACTAACTTCTCCGGATCTATGAAGTTTGTAATTAGTATAATTTTAAATGGATTATTACAATAATTAATTTTACAAAATTAATAACACCAATTAATATTTGATTACTAAAGAAATTATAGCTGTTTAGTAAAATATCATGTTGAAATATTTATGAAATATTATCACAATAAAAATGTATAGATATTAACAATGTTTTTATTTTTATATATATTATTTTTAAATATAATTTTATACTTTTTTTTTAAAGAACTAAACAGCATTATTTAGAAAAATTCAGTAAAACTTGATAATTAACATTCAGTATATTATTATCATTTATGTATTTAATAACTACATGTTACACAGAAAACATGTAATTATTATATGTTCACTAAAAATGGGGTGTTGTATTTTGTAGTTTTAATGCCGATGATATACATATGAGATTACATTAAAATAATCGCACAAAACTTTAAATGTATACGCCCAAGGACATGTGTAATTTGAAGAAAATTTTGAAGGGGCTTTAAACCATTTTGTCTAAGTGTATGGTTTAATAGAAAGTTTAAGAAAAAATAGAAATAAAATCTTATACACAGGTAATTTATCTCAAATGTTATGTTTTACAGAGTATTTCACCAGGATTTTTTGACATTTTTAATAACTTTTGATTCGGCAAAAATTTGCTAAATATTATATTTTAAAATTATATGTTTTATTATTTGTCAGTAATAGAAAAAATATTTAAATAAGTTTTTATTTTTTCAAAATTTTGAAACAGCCATTTTTACAAAATATTTTAACCGGCCAATAACAATTTTAGGAAAATACTCATTGGGTTTTTATGTTAAAATAACCATAATATAACCATAACTATACTTCAAGCAGCTATAAATAACGACTGGACAAACATGTGATCTTGGAATTTTATATTTTGTCTAAGCAATATACTAGAATTGAGTTTTTATAATTATTTTAATATTATAAGTACATATTTAAATGGGACTTATGAGCGCCTAAAATTCTCTTTCAGACCACTGTGCAACACTTTGATTTGAAGCATCAACAGTTAATTTTAAGAGAAGTACTGAATCAAAATGTGTTAATACTGTATTTAATAAGAATATTTCTTTTATTTTAAATAAAATAAATTTTAATTTATTTAAATTGATCATTACAGCGCATAGACCAATTAATAGTTTCTTAATCTTTCATACTACACCAAATAATATAATATCACAATTAACTTATCGAGATAATATATTTAATTCAGTGAATTCTCTAAATAAAAGCAAGTTTAAATCAATTTAATCCTATAATTTATTACAGTTTAAAANAAAAGCAAGTTTAAATCAATTTAATCCTATAATTTATTACAGTTTAAAATTAAATTAAATATTGTTTTTCTATTTTGTGCTTTAATATCTGGATATTCGTCTTAATTACAATTGGTCGTCCCATTGAATAAATGATTCAGGCAACAAAAAAATATTTTATCCCCTCATATTTATTATTTTGGGGTAACCCTAAAATCAGCTTATGGTGTTCAAGCAAAAGGAAATAAGTGTAAAATTACAACTTTTGGAAAAATCAAATTGAAAATTACAGTGTACATTTTCACATGAAAAACATACAAAATAATGTTTTAAAGCAAAAATTATACTCTTTGTAAATTTCAATTTCATTTTTCTAAAAGTTACAATTTTACATTTATTCTCCTTTGGCCGAACATCGCAAATTTAACTAGAACAGGGCAATTGTCATGTAGCATAAACTTTTCTTTGTTCTACTTTTATAATATTATTAATCATTTTAAGTAAATTATTATAATATATATAGTAATTTAATAATATTTTAAAGCTTTATACTATTTTTCATTTTATTAGCTCTATAAGGTAGAAGTGTTAAAAAATATTTTATAAAATCACATGTATAATACATAAGTAATCAGTTTAAAACGTTTAAAATATTCCATAACACCAATGTAAATTCTGAAATGTTTAGTTTTTTAAACACGTTTAAAAAAATAATAGAATTAATAACAATATTAAAATATAACACTGCCTAAAAGGTTTGTTTGACCTTAAGTATACATTAGAAATAGCAGAAATTTCTATTGAAAATAAATGTAATTGATTAAGAAATTTTATGTTAATTATGTGTACAATATCTTTTGAGTGTGATCAATATTTCACGTAATTTTGTAAAAAATTGTCAGTCATAGGAAAAACTACAAAATACTTTGGGAATAATACAATGTTAAAGTCCCACATTTAATTCGCGAATTAAAGGAATGAGTACAGGATTATATTGAGTAGGAAGAATGTTTGTTTTTAATTACCTACAAATTCGCCCTTGGCGTTAGGTTAACTACAATATAATCTGAGATCTAAAAAAAAGGTATCGGTAAGGTGAATATATAATAAAGCTTATTTGTGCACCACATAACATGCCACTTAGAATTCTCCGTGTCCATTTTTAATTAACATTTTTTCCTCTTATATTATGTTATTACTTATTTTTCGTAGTCAAGGTGACCTAATATTATTATTTTATATATATAAATCATCATTTTGTAAAATAGATAGTAATAAATAATTTGGTAGCAAAATATAATTTTTTTTTTTTAGAAATATTACCTTATTTTTAACTTTCCATTAACGTGTGATGAATTCTTTAAAGCGCGAAGCCTTAGTCAACAATTGATGGCATTGACCTTCGGCTTCTCCAGTTAATAGAAAAAATATTAATACACTACATTTTTATACTTTTGAAATTGATTTTAAATAGAAGAATCTTTAAATTGAATCCAAGCAAAATGAAATTAATTTTTCTGTAGCCTCGATGAAATGGTAAAAAGGTATTGGTATTGTAATATTGTACATATTTTTTTATGCCTGTCCATAAAAATTCTCAGCTCTCACTGGATCGATTCAATGGTCAATNTTGAACACACAATTCAAAACATTGCTAATGACACAATTATTGTTTGCAACAATTTGCTTAACGTGCAAAAATTAATTAACATTCCTATAAGCTCATACAAATATTAATGATGTCGCATTGTAAAAGAATCTATGTAAAACATAGTTCAATTAAAAAAATCAGTTAATAAAAAATATTAATTTAATTTGAAAAAAAGCATGAAGTCTGATTTCAAAAATTTTGATCAATACAAACATTTTTAGTTAAAAAAAAAAATACAAAAAAATTTGTCAGAAGTGGGATTCGAACCCACGCCCTCAGATGAGGACCAGAACGCTCAATTACACCTATATGATAGGCCAAGGGAAACCTTGAGTCTGGCGCCTTAGACCGCTCGGCCATCCTGACATGTATGCTTGAGCTAAATATAAATTAAATTAAATTTAAAAAAATATTTCTTCATAAGACTTTATGATAAACTCATAACATAATAAACCATTAAATTAAAAAATAAATGAGATAATATTGAAAAAAAAATTGTATTTATAGAATTTCTACAAAAATTAAAAATAATTACTACCCGAAATATTCCATACATATCAGAGCAGCTAGTATTTAAACAGATTCTTTTTAAATATCAAGAAAAATATATTATTTAGTTTCAATTATATTATGAAAGTTAATGAATTATTTAGGATTATTTTTGTAGCAAATTTATAAACAATTCTAAAATAAATACTACTGCACACTTCTATATTCTAAATTTGTTTCTATTATTTTTTACTACATCATATATTGCATTTATATTACAAAGTATAAAAATGTATAATTTAAAAAATATATCATTGATAAAAATTACACTTAAAAATTTGTCAGAAGTGGGATTCGAACCCACGCCCTCAGATGAGGACCAGAACGCTCAATTTCACCTACATAGTAGGCCAAGGGAACCCTTGAGTCTGGCGCCTTAGACCGCTCGGCCATCCTGACATGTAGACTAAATGTTATAATCAAACATGTTAGATTTATACAAGATGTTACAGATGCGAAATTGATTTTTTTTTTTTATTATAGTAACTAAGTAATGTAAGAACAAAATCAAATAATGAAAAACAGGTGTTTAAAATATTTTTGAATATAAATTAATTGCAATAAAACTTAATGCTTAAACAGCCTGATTTATACGTAAAAATATCTTTTTAACTTACAATTTATTAAGATATTAAGTATTACAAAAAATAAACACTTAGTAATAAACGATATTAATGACTAACATTCATTTGTTATTAATTTAATAATTAAACGTAATAACATTGTGAATTGCACAATATTAAAATTTGCACAACACCGAAAAAAAAAAATGATTTTAGCAGTAAAAATTATTTACCCTTTCATTACATATTTATATAAAACAATTCATTATATGGATTATAATAGCTCTAGGCTTTTTAGTTTCGCAAAGGCCAATACGTCTTTGTAATCAATAACTAATGAATAACTAATGAATTTTAAAATACAAGATTAAAAATATTTTTTATTCTAAGCTCTAAACTAAATGATTTTTTAAATAAATCATAAGCCATGAAACTATAGCAGAAACTTATTAATTATATATTTTAAACGGGATGTTTATGTATAAAACTGTTTACTCTTTTTGAACACACAATTCAAAACATTGCTAATGACACAATTATTGTTTGCAACAATTTGCTTAACGTGCAAAAATTAATTAACAATCCTATAAGCTTACACAAATATTAATGATGTCGCATTATAAAAGAATCTATGTAAAACATAGTTCAATTAAAAGTGTCAGTTAATAAAAAATATTAATTAAAGTTGAAAAAAAGCATGCAGTCTGATTTCAAAAATTTTGATCAATACAAAATTTTCTAGTTAAAAAAAAAATACAAAAAAATTTGTCAGAAGTGGGATTCGAACCCACGCCCTCAGATGAGGACCAGAACGCTCAACCGACCTGCATTGCAGGCCAAGGGTAACCTTGAGTCTGGCGCCTTAGACCGCTCGGCCATCCTGACATGCAAGTAGCTTGTAAAAATAGGTATATTTAATACACATTGCGTAATCATTTTTATCAAATTATAATGAATGTTTTAATAAAATTAAAATCAAATTAAATTTATTAATATTAATTTTAATTCACATAAGTACATAACAAAATACAAATGTTCACAAAAAACAAAACAATCTCAAATTATAATCCATTTGCATTAACTCGAAAAATTGTTTTCACATATTATCACCTATTAGAATATAATATTAAAAGTATTAACAAAAAAATTACAAACTAAAAAATTCCTTTTTGAAATTTTTTTACGTAATTATAACTGACATATTTACATTAATAACATTTTTGATAAGAAGAATGTTATGAAAAAATAAAACTTTATCAAATCAAAAAATTTTAAAAGAAATATTAACAATATCGTCACTAAGACATAAAATATACGGACACAGATTTATTTCAATTTAAATAATCAGTCACAAAGCAAAATTATTGTAAACTGAGCATAACCAAATTTTCTATAGTTTAGTAGTAATAAAAATAATTTATAATATTGTAATGTATGATTTTTCCGATCAAGGAAACAAAGATGGATTACATAAAATCAAAAAATACTATCATATTTTCAAGGAAGGGTTAATTTAGTTATTTAAAGTAGTAAAAATGGTTTGAAACTATTATTTTCTTAAATTTATATGCTATTTGAAGGAGAGTTAACAAATTTAAAACCTCAAATTCTCTTATTAGTTCTTTGCTGCCCAATAATGACGCTAAAATACTATATATATATAAAAAGGTTAAACGTATTTCTTTGATGTTACAATATACAGCATGATAGAGATACATACTCAATATTTTAACACTTGCTAATCAGATTAAGCTAATGCTTTAAGTAAATTATGAACACTTTTTCACAATTATAAATTATTCATCGTTCTATATACTGCACTCTAGAACGTAAATTTTTAAGTTATAGTAATTGTCAATTTCACTAGATGTCTCTATACTGTATTAAAAATAACATTATGTATATTAAGTCTCAAACTTATTTTTCAATTATAACTTGTTTTTAAAATAATTACGACTTTTAATAATTATTCTTCCATAGCTATTTATGTTTTGTCTCTCCATTTTAAACAAATTTATCCTCGAAAAGAAATAAAAGACTATTAACCAAAATTTCTAACAATAATAAATAACATTTGCAGATAGATTTCGTTAAGGCATCATAATTATATAAAATAATCATGAGACACTAAATATATATAATACTTAATTATGAGCAACTAGACAAATCTTGTGAAAAATTGTAATTAGTGTTATAAATATATATATACTCAGGTTGCGGTACCTTACAACTTTTTCTTAAGTATTAAATCAAATCAAGAAATAATAATTATTTGTAATAATAAGTTTGACAATAATCCACGAAAAAACGATTGTTTTTTAATTAAAATCTTGATTAGTTTAAAATTTATGGTCAATTACCTTCTTGGCATCATACATCATTTCTATTCAATTCATCAGTATTAAGATATCACTTCCACCCATATTGAGGAGTCATCTTAAATTTAACTGCTATAATTAGAATTTATTAATGAGTATTTCTTTTGTGCTTTTACCTCTAAATACATATAAAACCAAAGATTTCGTTCTATAAATACTGAACTATTCCAAAATACTTTACTACAAATTACTTCTAATTTCACAGTGTTTTATTTTACAATATGATCTTAATTATCTTTTCAATACTCTAACTTAATATGTGTTATAGATTTTCTACAAAAGAAAAATGTTAAAGAAATACATCGTTTATATTTAGAGTTTTTTGGATCTATTACGCGAACTTATTATTACTATCAATTTATTCTTCACTCAAATTTTTATGCTATTTTAGTATGTCCAGATGACATCTTTTTTTATTATCCATCTTCTTTTAAAGTTAAATTATAAAATTGAATAAGTACAATTTTTTTTTTTTTAATTTACAAGATCATATTTAACACGTCTATTTTTCATGTATTTTCATTACAAAGAATCTTAGCTATAGCTGACAATAAGACTTTGGAACTTCAAGTCGATTGGTAATATATAACCTATAGGTGACTGACTCGCGATCCAAATCTAGCCCCGAAGGTAAAAAATTGACCAATCATATTAACCAAACAACCAATATTAAACACCAAAGTTGTTTTTATTTTTATTGTTTTTTTTTTTTGTATTTATCTATAAATTACTTGTCTGCACGTAGTTAATGATTGATTTACTTATCGAATATCGGAGTGTATCAAATTTCAAAAAGCTGACTCAGAACAAACTTTAGGACGTCTTTTTTTATTACAGTACATATTTTTATACATTGGGATTCAATATATTAAATTTATATGATGTCTTTTTTTAATTTAATACATTCATTGATTATATTTTTTTCTGGTCGTTGAACATTTTTTTTAACTACCTGGTATCCGCTATAAAAACTAATTGTTCACTCTTGCTTTAGATAATCTCTAAGTTTATTTAATTATTACATTCAATAAAGATTCTTTGGTAGTTATATTAATCTCATGATTACAAACAACTTTATTGAAGTTCTTTTTCGAACTCTATTTTCTTCCAAAAATTATCTTAAATACTATACTATAATTTAAAATTGTTTGCATGTTTTATTTCGAATAAATGAAGTAACAACAATTATAATAGTTCACTTTATATTTGCCGAGGAGGCTTAAAAAAAAATAACATAATATAACACACTGAAAATAATGTTTTATAAATATTATACACATTCATTTTTTACAAATATTTTATCCATTATATTATACACAATACATATTCTACACATATATATTATTAATAATAATAATAATTAAAGAAATATAACGCGAAAAAGTAAGTATAATTTGAGAACATTATAAAGTACAATTACCTTTTTTTACATTAATAGTCCTAAAGACCACATTACAACATTTCGTTTACATATTCAGTACATTTCACCTGTTATGGTGTATAAAAAAATTACACAATTTTTACATAAAAAAAAAAAATAGCGTCACCGCATTACAAAAAAAAAAATTAATAATAATAATAACATCGTTGTTGAAGTGGACAATTAAAGAGCAGGTAATAAAAAAAAGAAGTATAGGCTTTAGGCGACAATGGAATTGGAGTTTGCAGGAAGAGAAGGATGTGATAGGAATTTTTCTTTCGGACTGAATCAACAGTATAATCAAAAATGGTCTTTTAGAGCAAATGTCTTTCACACATTTTATCGAAAACTATGTTTTAATATTCTAACTGCTTGTTATCCAACATGCATTTTTTTTCGTACGGTTATTACTATTATAATGATATAAACAAACAAAAAAAAAAAAACAACTAACAAAATTAATGTAACTTCATTTCCATCTAATTGTGAATTTTCTTTTCATCGACTAATTAGGTCGTTAAAGTTAAGTGATGTAGAAATCAATCGCTTAACTGGGAGCCCGCACTGTGGTGTCATTGTCGGGCGGCGACGTGGGAGGTAGTGATTCCGGCGTCCTAGCAATCACTACTTTAGACTCAGCAACGTCCACGCCACTATAACAGCTCTCCGAATCTTCCAACGATGAGTGATCATCACCTTCACTAAGGAACTTGGCCCCTGTAGTCGACTTGGGCGAATGTTTGGAGCCCACTGAGGTGGCAGTAATTGTTGACGGGTCTGACTGTTCTGATGTTGTCACCGTGTCATGCTTTTTCCACTTGGTCCGTCGATTTTGGAACCAAATCTTCACCTAAATGAACAATAAACAAACATTTTTAAAAATGCTATAACATTAGTGAAGTTGGATTTCAGTTCTCTTTTTTTAATGTTTACGATTAATATAGCATATGTTAAAATAACATCAAATAAACGTTGTAATTTATATATATTTATAATGGCGGGGATGAAAAATTGGAAATTTTGGTTAACGACATAAGTATAAAACACATATATCATATAAAATAATGCATCGTCGAAAAAAAACTTTGTGAGTCTGTCATAATGTTTTGTGTCTTCTGTGCACGTGTTACGGAGTCAAACAATTTCTAAGTTCGTTCGCAAAGTATCCGGCGCAACTGTAGTCGCCACATTAATCCTATTGCAAAACCCTCCTATATAGTAATCATAGTTATACTAGAGAGGCAATGAAAGAAATACGGTAAAACGTCATGATTCCAATGAGAAACTGCATCTAAAATGTCGATCAAGTCGAAATTAAAGTGTAACAAACTACTTTTAAAAGTAAATAGCGCGTATATTATTACTCTGAGATAACCAAAAAATGTTAAGATCACTAGAGAAATCAGATGAATAACATAGTTGTCTACTTTGCACAAAAGTTACACAGACAAAACAATGAAAATAACAGCAATAGTAGACATATCTAAAATATATTCTTCTAATTTGCGGCGAAATAAAAAATATGTAATTTGCACTCGTCGTATATTCCTCACTTTTTAGAAACAATTATTTTTATAAAAATACGTATGGATTTCGTCTAATCTCACGAAAATAACGTTTCTTATAAAGGCCTTTAAGTATCGAGTATCTGGAAACGTAAATAAAAAAACATAGAAAAAGTATATCCTATAAGTTGTAAGTAAAAAAGAAAAATGAAAATACCACTGCGGTGAAAAATGTTTTGTTTTTATACCTAGTTTTGTTTTTTATACATTTTACAGATATGGGATCGTCTGATGTTTCTTTACAATTCTGTTCCACTTCAACTACACTAATATTGTCACATAACTCTAGTAGACAAGAATGTTTGACTTTTTTTTTTGTAATTCTGTCTCTTCAATCAACCCCTCAAGGTATCCAAACACGATTAATTTGATTCCCGAAATAAAAGTCACATATAACGCCGAATTATTTCTAAAAAACTAAATAAACAGTATAAAACCTAATAAATATAAGTGTTTTAATTACTTAAAAGTGTTGACGAACAAACAAACATATTATTTCTATCATACAATCTATACATTGATTTAAGTAATATTTTTCTATTTTGTATTATATTTCAAATATATCTGAAATATTATCTCAAATTACATTCAACGACTATCAAATTAAAATGTTAAAGTGAGTGTTTGATAGTCTTAAAAAAAAACCAAGAACTGCAAACGAAGTTTGCAACAAGTGCAATAAAAAGTTATAAATAATAAGCGAAAAGCGGAACAGCGATTTATGTAAGGGAAATACTAATAAAAAAAAAAAACGATGGTAATTTCAATGGATCTCGTGCGTTAATATGAATTACCTAACTTTATAAACAAAAGTTTTTCAAGATCTAAAATATCTTCGTCGACTTCAAAAAAATAGCTCTACTTCTGTTGCTAATAAGAGTTTAAATATATATATACATGTATATGCACTTATTTACGATAATATTATATATATACAAATTCAATTATTCAATTAATGAGCAAAAGAGGAATTCTATAAATACACTTTTTTTTAGCTCATATGTCACAAAAAAAAAACCATTAAGCATCAAAATTACTATTGTACGTCGTTTGGGTACAAATATCATCTAATAACATAATAATTAATTTCCATAAGAGTTTGTGTTGTTTGCAGGATACTTGAACAATACGGTAAATCAATGGCATACCATTCAAAATAAATGTTTGCTTTTTTTCATCATAAAAAATTAAAACAATGCAATTTAAACCTGCTGATATTATTATTGTCATGTTTGAGTGTGTCTATGTCAATCTCCGAAAAAGGGCCGTTTGGACGTTTTCGGTCAAATGATAGCAGAAGGTGTTTTCCATTACGATCCCTCGATGCTACAGAACAAACAAGAGGCAAAACCCTTCGGGTAAAAACACATCCGCACACTTAAGGTCACGTGACTAATAATAATGCCATATAAGCGTCGTGCACCGTGTCCTCTGCCCATTAGAGTAATGAGCCTCGAGCAGCATTACGATGGCGATGCGACCGAGTGGGGGAGGGGTCGCATATAATTTCAAGAGGTAATGTAAAGCGCTGGCTTTCCTCCTCACTCAGCGCGTATTTGTCGCAGAACAAACGATTCGTAATCAATTGATATTTCCTCTTTGTTTTATTGTTAGCCTCAGCCATTACGGCAAACAAGCCCGCCGGTAATTCGAACTGCAATGAAATCTGGCAAATCGAGTCTACCGGAAAAAAACGGTGTACAATTAAAAAGAGAAACGGTCCGATTAACTACAGTTTTTAAACGGACACGTTGCATTCCTGTTGATAGTTTACTAGCCAATCCAAACCAATCGGTCTTTGATAAATAAAGTGTCACACATTTAATACTCTGCAGATGTGTGCGATTTGTCAAAAAAATCAATACACGAATTTTTTGCGTAACGAGATTGCAAATTACAAATAATTAAAAAAATCTTAAATAACTTACAAAATGCAATAAATCTAAACGAAGAGAGATCGTTTTAAATCAGCATGTAGTAATCAAAAAAAAAAAGAAAAATATATCGACTGTAATTATGAATAAAAAAGATAAATTATTTTTTCCATCAATAATAATATCAGAGCACATTATTTGTTATAAATGACGGCGAACTCGAAATTAACTTGTCGTACGTGTGCGCTAATTCCATTTGTTGTTAACCAAAACTATAAATTAACCAATTAAAAATGAATAAATAATATCTCGTGACAATTTATCGTCACACACTTTCGACACGCTGTTCATATGAAACTTCTGTCGGAATATTCAGAATGACAAACACATTTGAGATAACTCGCGCGGTTCGTGACACATGAGAAACGAGCGCACAGACTGTCGTAATAAATAAATAACGACGATAAACTCGACGCTACGGTAATTGTATCGATAACAGTGTACATGAATTGCCTACTTACACGGCTCGTTATATGCGATTGACCGGGCAAACATCAAGAAATAAACTCGGCGCCCAAATAAAGGCGAGTGTGTACCATGACGCGTTGTCAGAGACACCGTAACGAAGTGAACGTTGCCGAGGGAAAAACACAATTACCATAATGGCACAATTCGTCGGCGACGTAATCGTTAAGGTCAGGCGGCCGGAGGTGTTCATGGGCGCGGATTTGTACGAGAGGCGATTGATGGCCTTCGGGGAAGACGAAACGAACAGGCGAACAAAACGGGTCCAATAACGACGGGGAAACACTGTCATCGTGTGCCTGCACCCCTTTCGTTTCGATTTAATGATCCGAAGTGCATAACCGAGCTGTTCTTCCAGGCCGGGCTGCCCCGTAATAAGTCTTGCGATTGCACGAGAAAGATCTGCATTATTATTTTTTTCTCGCTCGCCGACAGAGAAGTGGAATAATACAATGCGCCGCGGCGGAGGGCGAGTAATTCGTATTACACAAAGCGTCGGCGTGTGGCACACGCTCTGCCCGTCGTCGTATTGAGCCATTAGCGTGTTTTATGTAGTTATAATAGTCGTCGTCGTCGCCATCGCTGTCACCGTCATCCTCAACAACCCCACGCCGTTCGTTTATTGATCCCGGCCACGTTCCTCCGGCGCACACCGCGGCCGGGCGGGAAGGCAGGCCGGCTGGAGGAACAGCGGAGAGTGCGGTGTGCGTAATACGTATAATATTATTACTGTTGTTAGAAAACCGTTTGTACCAAATAAAACGGTCGTTTTAACTGTATTATAAGTGTACGTACACTGTTAGCGCTCTCTGGCCAAGGACGTCGACAGAGAACACTCAGCCGCCCACAAACGACGAGAAAACACTTTACCGGAAGGGGTGGCGGAATTTTCTTTTGCCGACTACTCAAAAACGATCTACACGACACAATGCGTCAGAGGGGAGAAAGAAAAACGCACTCGACACGAACACTTTAAACGATTGTATATTTTTTTTTTACTCCACGCCGGAAATTAACAACGAGTTATTGATTTTTAATACATAAATACGTATAAGTCAGTAATAACTTTTGAATGTAGAAATTCGAGTACATTTCAAAAAAAAACAACGCGATCATCACAATTTCAGATCGTAATCTTCTCGGATTTTCAACGACTTCAAGAAACACGATTGATAATAATACGAAAAAAACGCAACACATCCCACCGAGTAATGAAATGTTATTCCTCAGGTAATAACTGACGGATCAAAAACGAAACTTAAATAGTTGAAATGTAAAACGTTTAGAGGAAAGGCGAAAGTCTAATGACGAATAAAGACATCTGTTGCGTTGAACGGGAGAGGAGACACCAGTTAACATTAGAAGTGTGTCACGAATTTCCGAAGACTTACATAAATCGGTGTTATTACACAAAAGTGAGTGTAACTCGTCAACTAATCTCCTAAAATATTTATTAATAAACTTTTTTTCAGCCGTCGACAACTAATGACAGCCGCTATTATTCTACGCCGGCCAACTGCCAAAATGTAGATTGACTTTTTCGTTTAAACGTTTTATAAATACACTGTGTATTGCAGGTCGTCAACGCAGCGCAGTACCATAAAAAATGATGTATTAATAATTTATGACGTGCATAAAAAACGAAAAATCGCAGAGTCCGCTGTGGCCCGTAATTAATACGTGTGGTGGGTGTGCACGTGATGATCTACGTGCAATTCCACACTTGGCAAACGGCGCGCGGTGACTTCAGCGACAAGCGAAACAACGGCCCCCGCTGAACTGTCGTCAAAGGACGGCGTTGTGACAAACGGAGTTTACCGGCTACGTGCACCGAGGAGCTGATCCCTAGGAAAAATATGGCGCGCCAGAAGAACAGAATCGGACTACGCGCGCGGAGTGCAAGCGACACGTCGGCCGATGAAACGTCCAAGTTCACAACAGGCGGCTCTAAGATTTATTGGACAGTGTTCCAACATCGGGTGGTTCGCAAACGCCGCGTAGGAATTCCTCCAATCCGAGTCGAAATCCGACGGGAAAACGCGTATCTGCCGGAAACTGCAAGACGAAGACATTGCGGAAACTCGCAAACAGTCATAAAAAACATTTACAAAGCAAACGCACGCTAACAATGAAAACAAATCGTCTATTTATGATTTGTAATATTTACTTAGTGGCCACTAATAGCATAACTACTAATTATTGAGTGCCTGTTGTGTAACGGCCAATTAATACGGCTGTTGTTATGCGCATCTTAGCAGTTCAGGTAGAAATCATTGCCCTCGCGTACCGCGTGTGTATTTCTGTAAACAGCCAATTGAAGACTTTTACGATCTTAACAAAACTTCTAAACTCGAACGTTGTCCTCTTTATCTGAAATTAACTGCAAGCGCGTCAACGGGAAATAGTTTTATGGCTAAGAAAAAACATTAAACCGTTAAAGTAGACGGTTCGTAGTTAACGTAATTAATTAATTGCAACGACCACTTTCTACGCGACAACATAAAAACACGTTATTAATTACATTTTATAATAATATTATTACCTGAATGTCTGCAGATCAACGCAAAATGTTAATCGTAAACTATACATGTAAACGGTGTAACTCAGATGGTCGTTTATGATTACATTCTGGATACGACTTGACTAAGCTATTAAAAAAAGAATGATATACACTTAATGTGCGCTACGTTTGGCTAATGATTAAGTAATCTTTTCAACTCGAATAATGCTTTTATATAACGACCTAATAATAGCAAGTTTTAAGTACTCGGACATGATTAATGACTCGCTTAAATGATGCGCCGGTCTCAACATAATCAAAAATAAAACGGTGCCAAACGTTTTTCACATAAAACAACCTTAGACTTCGAATTGACAAATTTTCGCGAAACAATTTTAAACCACTGATCAATGTATCTTTGATTTACTATGAACTTTTTACACGTCCAACAAATTACTTTCATTTATTTTACCGTTGAGAATATTTTTCAGTATAATATCATATTTTTAATGATTGCCAGCCGTTATTTCTGGCGCGGTCTACTTAAATTTCAAGAAAACACTTAAATTATAAACTATGTGGCATTAAAATGGATTTATGGTGAAAAATAAATCTCTCCTGTGTTGACAACGCAAAAATAACTCTAGTGCAGTAGGTAAATGAGTGCGTCAAGTAAAAGATTTTCACCTCATAAAAATATTTTAATGGCTTCCACTGCTGTGTGACAACCGACAGCTTAAATGTCGCACGCACATAGGAACTCTCAAGTTGCATACGTTGTGTACAAATAGAACTAATTCAAATGACAGTTCGTGTAATAATGACGCACTAACAAAAATCGGCGATATTATCTTTTTTTTTATTTGTGTAACACAACAACAATTATTAGGAATAATCGTCAACACTGAATTGTTCTGCATACCCTTCACGTGACTAAATAGACACTGGACAATGGGAAATTCGCGTGGAAAATTGTATCTGTCGGTTCGTGTGGATTCAGTTTACACTTCCAGTTATTGGACGGAAAACAGGGAAAAAACTAGCCCGTGATAATGCTAAATAATGGAAAATGAACGTTAAAAACGAGGTGCATGTGCAAGCGCTTTTCCCACAATAACTCGGTGATTGTTGTTCGCGTTGCGTTTAGAGTGCACCGAGAGAATAATAACTTAAAGGGGACAATCGAGAACCGATGGCGAGGGGGCGGCATGTTTATGTTCCGACGCGTACTTTAATATATGCGGCTCCTATCGAAATTGACAACCAACGCCTGGCCCCAATGAAGTTTATTGAACATTTATCGCGTCCCCGGATACTGTCAACGCCCGATAAATGCAAAATAAATAAAATCATACAGGCACGATGACCGGACAGCGAAAAACTCGACGGGCACCAGGTGACGTCCCGACGGCCGTCCGCATAACAAAATGCGCAACGACGACGACGACGACGACAATCGATGCATTTACCGTTTCCCCGGATTTTCGACAAATCGCTACAATAATCTCAGAAGCGGCGCTCGTCCAGTGCGTACACTGTGTGGTATCGATTGCTCGTTAGTGTATTTAAATTGCATGGCTCACGTGTGGGCGGCCGCGTTCGGAGGAAACGCGCCGTCCACTCAATTGTTATCGACCCGTATCGTACGGAAATCGAGTGTATTAGTTCCGCTGAATAATTAACGGCACGAACAATGCGTCCGACTGGCGGCCGAACAGGAACGTATAGAGGAGGACCCTTAAAGGGCACGTCGGTATTGTTCCCAGACACAATCTCGCGCGTGTGTCCAGAAACACGAGTACGTGGGCGTTTTGAAGATAATCGACCGCACAGTGTAACCGACACACGTGGAATGGCATTATTTGTTTTTCTTCTCCGGCACGTCTAATAATAATTTCTACAGTAATTTGTCGGAAAGGTTTAACAAAAAAATCGTCACCGTCGTTATCTGTTCACGGTGGCAACGACATTATTCGCCGCCCTACTACTATTACAGCCGACTCGACACATTGGCCGCGTGAAAAAATTGTTATTTACATTGTGCGGACCTCCAATTGCGTTCTGCTATGAGAAAACGGCCGCAGTTCGCACAATATAATCGCGTACCAATAGACCGCTAGTGCTGACTGGGCGGCAATGTGGAACAACAATATCACGAACACTACTAGATAATTATTCACCGGGTCCAAGTGGCCATCCGCCCCAAGTTTACGTTTGCCTGGGCGACACACGTCGTTGGCATCGCGACCTCCTACGCGGTTCCCGTCGAGTGCACAGTTGTTGACAATCAAATATGCACACGGACGACCTGGCCAAATGTTGACGCAAACCGACCGCTAAAGAGACATGCGGGCGGGTTACCGTGGGCCTAGAACACATTGAATTGTGCACGATTATCGTCGTGTGGTAAAAAATCGGCTGGGAGGATTAGGTGTCACTGGATGGCGCGTGGTCGCTTTTCAACACCGTTTTTAAGAACATTTCTCGAGATAATACACGGATCCAAACGGTGGGCGGACAAAGGTGCGGCGGTAGACGAGGGCGCGGCGCTTAGAAAGGGATTGAAAAATGTCGTCGTGCTCGAGGAGTACCTACTCGGTCGGTGTGCATGACGACACTGCAACAACAATGTGGTTTCCGTTAACTAATAGTGTTCGTCGTGACTAGTTTGCCACTCGTCATTTGTACAGACTTCACAGCAGCATCCTCTTTGATGGTTGATTTTATTGTGGTAATTAAAGACTTTCACCGATCGTTAAACACCAATCTATATAAGTCAAACGGAATGACATAATAATTTTAGTTTGGTCATTTATGTAGCCAAGGACGCGGCAAGAAACATTTTAAGGTTCGATAAATTCAATAAGAAGACTCGACAAATAAAACATTTAGATAACAACAGTAACAGTGTTAACATTATAAAACCCAACAACATTGTATGGTTTTGAAATTGTCAAGTTATTCGCGTTATCGACTAATGAACTCGTCTACACATAGTTAATTCGGAGTACTCCATACGGTCTTCACGAGGTTAACTTTATTTATGACCGATTCAATAATTGCGCACTGTCGAAACGAAATACTAAATAATTACAACGATTTATCTCTGCCAAAACAAACAAAGTTCGAGAACCGACATAGCAGAAAAACAGCACATTTCGAGTGTCTTACAATATTGGGTCGGGCTAAAAAATCTTACTTGGCTATCAACGAAAAATATACTATTTACTCGTTCGGTTAATTTGTACGCGAACTACCATAGAAATATTTTCATCGTGTCTCTGATAAATACATTTTTTTATAGTTGCGTTTAATAATATGGAAACATAGAGAAAAAAAGAGCACATTTTCGAATGGGTAAGAGAAAAAATGTATTATAAAATGCGCGAATCGTTTTCATTTTTTATCGCAATAAAATAACAACATTTGTACGTTTAGACGGTAACACGCGTCCAAAAGGTAATAATGAAGAAGTAGGTACACATTCCGCGTTCTGCTTATATTAAAAACCGACTGTATACATTTCAATCGAACTAGGGTTTAAACTAACCCTCGAGCTGCGTGTGATTCGTAAACATCGCTATTATTTGCAGTAATAACTAAACAGAAAATTAGGTACCAAGGGGAGGGCAGGTAACTCGGAAACAATATCGTTGTAAGTTATTCGAGTTTTATTTTCGCGTTATCCCGGAAACGTGAGGTTTTTAGACTCGCCGGATTTCCGACGAATATCCTCCTCTTATGTACTAACACATTATTTCCATGTTGTGCATTTTATATATTAATATGTTGTTTGTGAACCGTTAAAACGATAATCGAAGAGGGGCGCGCATTGGCAACTGCATTCCGAAATAAAACCAGCGATTGCTTTTTCGATTGCACGGCGGGTTCCATCGCGGGGAGGTGAAGTTTTCGATCTGATCCACTCGGATGTGGACTGTCAGACAAAAGGGTTCGAGTTAACAAGCGATCGGAATTATTTAAGACGCGATAACAGTTGTGCTGGGAACCATCGACCCGGTCAATTTGACGTCTACGAGCTAATTAAGAGAAGATAAGAAGATTTCCCAAACTTTTCCGAAACATTAACGCAATTAAGCGAGTTACTCACTCCACTAATTTATCAGCCGTAGTTTGTACGGAATGGAATTTGCTCAAGTAACTTTTCAAACGAACTTTACTACACTGCAGACAGAAGAAACATCATGTTCACCTCGTAACATAATGAAACGTCTATCACACGACGGTTTCATTTACAGCATTTGTTCGGCCGGGCGCAGTGATTTTTATACAAACGGCAAATTAATCACATTACCAACCTTTTGAGAACGTCTACTTAATACGTTGGAAAAAAAATCCACCGGTGAAATCGACAAATGCATTGTCAAATTACGCCCAACAAACTTTTCGTTACACGAACAGTTTTTTGTAAATTTAACTAATATTTTAAGAATACGAAATTGATAAAATTAACAAATATTTTGTTAAATCGACTGAAAAAACGATTCTACTTATATATAAAAAAAAAAACAGAATGCTATTTATTTAACAAATATATTATTGGACATATATTGATAAAAAATTAGTTGATTAAAATCAACTAATTTCGTAAACGAAGGAGTTTTTTCAGTGTATCATTGACAGTTTAATAATCATCATTAACGAAATCGTTATAAAATTATTGAAAAAAAAAGTGAATTACTTAGAGACAAGGAATTATGATGAAATCGCTGTCAGTAAATACACGTTTAAACAAAATAAATTACCTACATATATATATACATAAACAAAATTTTTAATTCAGTAATATGTAAATATAATAAAGACGGATTTTTTTTCACTTAAATCTTTTTTTAAAATAAAAAAAATAACCAAACTATATCTCTGTTATATGTACTCCTCTATTACAATGTATCAGATTAACGAGCTTGTTTTATGCAAATATAAATTTCAATAGAAGTTGAGACAAAACGAATAACAGTTACCTAATTTTGTCAAATTTTGTTTTGGAATATTTCGTTGGCACACAGTTGGTCTTTCTCTATTGACCTTTTCGACAATTTCCCTTCACTTTAGGAGATGAGTAATTTTACATTTTTTGCATTTCGGCCGTAAAAAATGATGACCGTTATTTGGCGATTAAATAATTAAGTCCTTATTGAATATTAAAATCAAAATGAATATCATTGAACTAATTTCTTTATTTTGTGCAAACTCCTGAATTTATTTTTAATTTAACACGGAGAAAGTCGTCTTCTTATAATTTTCATAACGTTAATTCCGTGTTTATCGAACACTGTGTAATAATTAAATAAATAATAAAAAAATGAAATTTGCAGAAAGAAATCGCATCGGTAGTTTTAATGAAACGATTAGTATTACTCACTTGGTTGAAATTAATTTTATGAGCAAACACTTGCGTAATTAGGTGCCCGTTATTTAATGCCGTTTGACACGACATTCTTGAAATATTGTGCTCAATTATCTAATTAACCTTCTCAAGACTAGGTTTATTAACACGTGAACACCTACTGCATTTTCTTACCGAGTTTTAGTCTATTGAATTGGTCTATGAACCGAAATTCTGCGTACTAAAACACAGAAGGCAAAAGTAAACATGTCGAAAATAAGTTGTTTGTGTTTTTTTCTGTACACATTTATTATTGCCCTATTAGTTTCATTTCAACAAATAAATCGGCACTTGGAATTAATGTCAATGGAAATCGGTAATAATGATGTTTTTATTGCACGAAAAAAATATCTTATTTGCACTAATCTAATATAGCGAATAAACAGTTCCCGGAACGCTTCATGTCAGTTACAAACGTGCGCAATGAACCGCGTCTAATCGTATTAATTGAACTACAAAAAGGTACACGCGATTATTTTTTTGTTTTTACGGTATTTTTCTAAGAACTATTAGCAATCACATGTTTATTGCGACCGCATAGATAGAAACGCATTGTTCAAATGGGTCGGCACATCAGAAACACTAACAAACGTCACTGTCGGTCTCTATTATCCGCACATATAAAATTTCAATAAAACAATGACGAGTTTAGATTACACCGTCGCCGAGTCCTGTGAAACGTTTTCATATTTTGTTTCTGCACGTCCTTTTTGCATGCAGTTCACCGTCACTCGCCCGTAACATCATTACTGCAAAGTACACGCGTGTGTGGGCAGCAGTACCCCTCGGGGTCCTCTTGCCCGGCACACCATTCCGGGAAAGCGAGCCGGATTCCTGATAAAAAACACATATACGGTAGACATACACGGCAGACCATAGGCATACACACGCATACGAAACGCAACAACAATGAATCGTTAGGACCCAGTCACGAAGCGCTTGTGTGTGTGTGTGGGGGGGTCTCTCACTAACGTTAATTGCTGACGGCCAAGAAAATATTATAACAACAACAATAATATCACACAAACACAGACGTCGAGGGGAGTGGATCGTTTAAAATTCCACCGGGTCGTTCTATACATTATTATTATTATTATTATCATCACGAGCGAACGCGCGCAACGATCAAATAAATAAATACCGGAAACTGACAACTGGCGGCGTTGACCAATCAAACCGGTGGCGGTTATTATAATAAAACAATACGATAATAACTCGGTCCATCGCCGTGGAATGTCAACACAAATAGTAGTGGTCCGAGTATTCCGGTTCGACAGTATTTCGTAGTTGAACCGAACAATTAAAACGTACCTCGTGTTCCATACCTTAATGNAACCGAACAATTAAAACGTACCATACCTTAATGGAGTTGTTGAGCGTCGTTATGACGTTGGTTTTATTGTTCGTCGCTATCTTGTTATTCTAGTTACAATCAACTATTGCTGAACCTATGAAACAACGTCTCAATCAACAGGCGCTTAAGTGGGCATCGGCGATTTTTAACAAAGAAATGATAAATGACGATAACCGATCGGCGGCACTCACAGTATGACTTACTCCTCAGTTATTTCACGCGCCCGATGGATGACGAACGTTCATAGGAAAACCACTCGACGGTTATATAATGATAATTAAACTGGAATAGGCTCCGTCGTAGCTGCTAATTGTTATCTACGCTGAATGGCAGTTGATGTTTTTTTATCGGTTAAACTTAATCGGCCTATGATTCCTCTACATTGACCATTTATCCGTGACGCCCGAAACGATTGTTAAAACTGAGTAATTGTGCAAATATGAATCTCGAATAAAAATAAAAGCGCATCCGTTTTAAGCGGTAGCGAAATTGTTTACATTTTGTATTTGCCCACCGAAATGGAACATTCAGACCATGTACGTGCGCAGAGATTCAAGGGGGGGGGCGACTAAAACCGGCTCTTGACTCTTCCTACGTTTTATGGGAGATTTACGGACGTTTAAAAGCCCGTCTATGAAAATTGTCTACAATAAAGTATGATAATTCTCGTTTAAACTCCAAGTAAATTGGCATTTTCTCTATTGAATACCAAATTGTTAAAGGCACACGATTCAATAAAACTAGACTAGTCAGAAAACACCCTTTGCTGCCCCCGCCCGTACGCACGTCTATAATTCAAACACAAGTTTATTCGCATTCGATCGAATCGAAAACTCGCAAAAGCTCTTTCGTGAGAGTCAAAAACGTATGCAAAACGTGCGTCGTCCTAAACGAACTATTGACACAATATATCACAAGAGTAGTTTAAACAGAATGTAAAATGAGTAATATATATACAATCAGAGGTTTTCTAAATCGCATTAATAGATCGACGGGGGGTGAAAAGTCACATCGGAAACCCATAAATTAATCAAAACCAATAGCTTTTGTCGTGTCGTGCCGTGTGGCCGGCTGAATTTACATAGCCGCACTCGTTAGACGATAAAACCAGAGAGAAAATGGCAAGTTTTACTATATTTTGAAAGTCCTAACACATTCGAGAACAATAAAATTAACGGTAATCCGGGCAAAGGCTTACTGTTTAGGGAAGAGTCGAGGAGGACAACGGCAATACAAACGATGCGGAGACTGTGAAGTCTACGGCGCTGGCGATCAAGTGTTGCGTTTTCTAGTGTGTGGGTGTGTATAATGTATAGCTACTGCTTTATTTATACATTATCGTGTTTTAAGGCAAAGGAAGACTTGCAATACATTAAGTATCAGCGCAGTGCACAAAGAGCCGGCGATAGGATGTGAAGAACGCGCTGGATGAGATGCGGACGGAGGGGGTTTAATTGGAGCTACAAACCGGAGGCTCGACGCGAGAGAAACGTTTAACCACCGTACAACCCCTCGTCACGTGAAGGAGGAGAGGCGAGATTACGCTCTTGAAACCTGCTCCACCCATGCCGCTGCAACGTTTACGTTCTCCGTTTTGTGTACTCAGTATACGGCGGCGGCGGCGGCTTACGCAGAGCGACGCCCTTCCTGCAGCAGCTATCCCAATTTACCTCTCCTCCGACTATTACCGCGGACAATAATAACGTATATATCTATACAGACCCGGTTTCCGCGACAGCATAATTGCTTACAAACAACCCGCGTCATCCGACCGAGTCCCCGGCCATAAATAATTCATACTGCGCTCTGTAGCCACCGATCACGGCGTACAGTCGGCCTACGTGCACGCAGCACAAGGGTCGGCCGAGAGGTGGACGACGTGGCGGCAGTGGGGAATACATTATGATTNGGACGACGCGGCGGCAGCGGGGAATACATTATGATTTGGTGGCCGCCACAGTTTATCGTCCACAAATACCACCACCGCGATGCAAACAACGACAACGGCAACAATAATAGCCGGCGGTCAAACTACCGACGTGAAATGTGCGCGTCAGGAATATGATCAATGGACACCATCATCGAGACTGCTATTGTCGGCCAACGCGTTTTCGATTGCTACATCGTATCGGCGTACCTGCGCATACGACGACGACGACAAAAGCTTCGTCAAAATATTATGAAATCGTTTTATGGGAAATGCAAAACGCATTACGTTCAAATATTACTTTTCTCTCCAAGCGCATTTGAATATTTTATTGAAATGTAAATCGTGTAAATGGCGTTTCTCTGACGGGAATCGCACAAAGGAACTCGGCGAGGGGATAAACACGAAACGCACTAACATTTATTCCGAGAAATGTATACACTGCGACGGTTTAATCGTATCGGTAGACGTTCGGACAAATCAATCGTACTGTGTTTTGCAATGCCAGTTCAGACAATGGAGATAATGCGTATCGTCAAATCGTTCAAATTTGGACGGACAACAAACCAAGACCGCTGGAAACGCATTGGATCACACGAAAATGTTGCTAGTCATCGTCGAGTTGGCGCACGCTCGTCGTAAACTGCTTTTATTGTTATTTCATCGAGTAACGGCCAATTTACCACGGCCATGTCGTCAACACATTAGTCGATAAACATTATAATCGTTTATTTGTAGTGCGTTAATGAACACCCGCCGAAATGTCGACCGCCGGTTTCTAATGTACACATAACGTTAAATCGGAGTAGTGACCTTTCTCGGCACATGTAACGAACGATGAATGAAAAACGACCGCAAAGGCCAGTTAACTAAACCGCGAATTTTGCGTCTGCAGCCGTTTCCAAACGCAACACGCCCGTAACGTAATTGTACCTAACAGCAGTTAATTTATTCGCACGGAGATTACACGACAACGCCAATTATCTTCCTTTTGAACGACATCATGGTGTTTTTTTCTCGGCACCGCAACAGTTCGTTAACACCTCCGTACAATCTCATCGATAAAAAAACCGTAATTGTTTAAGCGTTCAAAACCATCTGCCTGAAATCTCGGAGCGATAAAAAAATATTTTCCCTGTATTAAATCATTTTATCTTCGGCGTACACGTTGTACACAGAAACTCGCTGAGAATATTTTCAAACTAATTAAACGCTCCAGACGTCGCGGTTAAGGCTGATGTGAACGCGTGTATGCGACTACACGACAGGGGAGGAAGATTAAAATTCCCTGTGGCGACGGTGCAGTGGTTCCCAAGTGCATTGTAGCCCCACACAACGCAACTAAATTGATTCGTCAAAACGGCCTCCTCCCGCTCACTCCACATACTTCTGTCTCGTTCTGGTTTACTACTATGCGACAGCTCTAATCCGGTGTCTGTCGTTTAAAGAAGTCAACCGGCAACGGTTGTTCCTGGTAAACCAATTAACGCGGACCCGGTGAACGTAAAAGGATCACGAGTGAGTAACCAGAGACGGCCGTTCGAAGAAACGGATGGACGACGGCGATTGGACGACGAGGAGGAGACCATCGCGGTCATCTCGGCCGTCTGTTTAGGGTATGACTTTGATTTTCAAACGGCAACCGTCGACGCCAAGGAGGGGTGGGGTGGGTGCGGTCGTCGTGTGCGTTCACATAATTTTATCGCGGTGATCGTTATGACTGTCGAGTACATCGAACCGCCGCCGCAGTATGCGATCCAAACAGAGCGATTGCTTTGGTCCGTCACTAATTAATCGAGACGTCAAGTGATTTCTAAATTGCACATTGTGTGCACGATTTTTCTTGATCAGTAACTTGTATATCATCAAAGATGCATATTACTGTTGTCTGTGGAAAAATTCAGCCATTCAATAGTAATACAACAAATAGTAAATCATATCGAGAGATACTCATTTCTCAATTCAACAAATTTACACGACGCCGCGACAATTCATTCGAGTACTGGATTTGTTCCATTAAAGGCCTCGAGGATTTTTATCCGAAATGTTTCAACTTCCAATGGGATCTGGGAGTGTTTCTATAGTCATCGGGAAATATCCATAGGTTATTTACTAATTAATCATTGAAGTTCTTTTAAGACTGTTTGATCGGAATCAAAAAGCAAACGATTTGGAACCGACCAATTTCTGTAATTAAAAAACGCTATTAAAAATTGTCTGAACGTTTGGAGGAGGAATAAGTATACAGTTTTTGACGTGAAAATGTAATGAGACAGGCAACCCCACTAAAACTGTGTTCGTTTGCAGGAACTGTCAGTTAACAGAGTTACCTTTCTATTACACTTTAACAACGAAAAGTAATCATTATTTATCCAACGCGCACTGTGTTAGAAAAAAGTTTTATCGGTTAAAATAATTTTCGCTTCGATACCGTTGTGACTGAATATGAATTCTTTAGAATGATTTTATTAAATCGAGACAAATGATTTTTTAGCTTTTAACGTTGTTCGTGAAAATGGTGATTTGAATTAATGGAAACCAAACAATACTTTGCGAACCACTCCACTGACGCTATAAACTAAACACGGGAAGCCGATGCGCAATGAGACGATTGAGTGACCGAGTATTTGCCTGTTTAGTGCTCAGGGCCGAGTGGTGAACAACGACGGACGAGACGTAGTAGTATATTATTGCACATGGACGCGTTTAATGAGGGTGACATGGGTCCTCGGCATGTGATGTGTTTGTACGGTGCTCTCGATATAATATAACACTTTATGTTCTCCAGTCTCGATGCTGCCATCATCGTCGTCGTCGTCATCACCACCAACCCTATTAAAGTGATACTGTAAGAGACAAGTCAGGGCTCTTTATATTCACTAAACCGAACACGTTTATTGCGTCTGCACCACCACTACTCTAATGCGACACTCTTAAAACTCCTATAAACTGTAAATGGTGTATTATTAGTATTCTAAACGGTGGTAGCCGCGACGATATCTCATTTCGAGTAGTTGTTGCGTGTAGAGCACAAACAATACATAACACTATGTAGTGAAGTGTTTGTGGTTTAAAAAAAAAAAAAACATATTCACATTCGCATTTGTAAAGGACGGGCGGTAAGATTTCACGAATTGCTTATAGCTCATGACAGACTACAAAAAAAAAAAAAAAACCTAAAAACTGCATTTTAAACCGACGCACGCGGTTAGTTTTACTATAGAAGACGTTTAAAAAGCAGAAATCGCACAAATGTGTTAATCTCGTCTTGTCTCCTCAAAATATAATTATTTATAACTATTCGACTTGCCTTGATTTCAGTGAAAAGTATACGGAAAGTCAATTATTATAAAATTAATAAAAAAATAATAATAATAAACGAAATCAATCAGTAAAATAATTTCATTGGATGATTAAATGTGAAAGTTTCCATCATCAAATGTTTTTTATTCTGATTTACAATTTATTACTGGCAGAGAAATGGCGTGGGTAACCCGACGCTCCCACGTACACCGGAAATTAGGATAGGTCAATAAAATTTGTATTTTGTCATTCTTCCAATTAAATCACCTACGACGAAAGCCAAACAATTACAATAATGTATAGCGCAATATTTCCATTGGAATTGTTCTGAAACATTTACGCAGTAAGCATAACAGACTTGATTTTTTTATGTTCGACAGTCGACTGGAGCCGTCGTCGGTCGACGATTGACACGACAATATCGCCCCAACATCACAATGGCAACACCGACCAGACACAAACGGGAAAAAACAATATGACAACAACAACAATGAAAATGTGCACGACCCGCGGAACGACAAATTAATGGCTGATGGCGGTCCGTGGGGCACTACCAACAACAACGATAGTAATTATTATCACTCCTACACAGCTGCCGACCGAAATCGGCCCTAGTGTTTAAATTGCGCGATGTCGTTAATAGCCAATTAAGTACGCAATATTATATTAGCGGTGTAAGTAGTAATTATGTTTATAAATTAAAATCATACAAAACAAACGCGTACGTTAATCAACACTTTACCTGTTCTTCCATTGTTATTAAATTCACTGGCAGCGTATTCCATTTAACTAAATTATTATTAGAATAACAATTTCATATTCATTATTCAAAGATTTTTTTGTTTCCAATCGATTGACCAATGTATTGGTCGCATTGAATTAGTTTGGTATTATATAAAAAATTAACGTTAACCGTTCATTTTTAATTAGGTGCATATTACAAAATTATAATAATTTATCCTGATTGGCAAACGAATACGTTTAACGTAAAATATAATTATAAAAATGCTTTTTCAATATGAATGTGTTGCTGCTGTCCGATCGATTGCTCAAGTAAACTCATTCGAATTCAAAACATGTTATTTTGATAATGCAGAAAACTTGTTTACGTTCTTTTAAGTCTCTTATTTCGTCGGATAAAAAAATTATAAATACTTAATAAAAGCAACGTTTCAAACGTTGGTAAATAATCCGACTGAATTCGAATACTACCTTAGCAAATATAAATGTGTTTTAAAAATATTTAAATTGAACATTCGGTGCAGTAAAAAAACGGCAGTTTATACAGTAATATCTAATACACCACAGATTCCAGGGTATAAAAATTAAAAACCTCACAACGACGTCAATCAAAACACTAACAACTAGAAGCAAAACGGTTTATTTGTGTAATGCGCATAAAAATTCTTATTTTTTTTTCCAATAAAACAAATGATAAAATCGAAGCATAGGGACGCAAAAAATAATGAAAATAACCAAACAATACAGTGCCGAAGAACTTGTAAGCATGTTGGAGTATAAATATTTTTTGTGGTTAATATTAATGAAATGCGTACCGAAGAGATGACATTTTATGGGCATATTATATCAAACAAAGAGACGTACAACGAAGCCCCTCCGTAACATTGGCTGAACGATTATTGAAATTATTAAAAACGACAGTAATAATAAAATCGTTGAAAAAATGCTAGGAGTGTCAACGATGAATATAAATAAATAAAACGATGACAATTCGCGATAAATGACAGGCATTTTTTGTTCTATACTTGGTCGTGTACATGCGTCGGAACATGAATAATAAACGATGGAATAAAATAATCAAAAATAACAACACGGTAACGACGCGTATGAGGGCGAGGCGCGGGGGCTTTTAAAAATCCACTTAACGCAAAAAGGGCGGAGAAAAATGTGCGCGTGAAAAGGCACCACACGTGTTAATCGTATGGCGTGTTAAGGGGACTCAAAATTACACTGACAAAGAATACCCCGACAAACACACACAATGATTTCAACTGTTTGTCAGTCGGACAGAGATAAAATCGTCGTATCGATGCATAACAGGACCATGTTCGTAATGGGTTTAATTAGCCGAAGATAGAAAGAGTGTGTTGTAAAGGAAAATGTGGAGGATGCCAGATGAAGATGTATGAGCAACGGAATAGTGTCACTAGAGCGGCGGCAAGCACTTATTACATTAATTTCTTTGAAAAATCGAAAACCTAATTCTTATAAACTTTTTATTGGACGTTTAAATGTTGTGTTGCGAAATTACTCCATCACACTGCATCACAGTCATTAACTGTTAAGTGTAAACCAAAAGTGGTTAGTTTTATTGCTCATCTGACTACTCTACAACTTCTTTATATTAAAAGGCTACTGAAATAAAGACAAATTTAATTAAGAGTTAATAAAATTGAAACTTACAAAATCTTTATTAATAGATTTTCATAAAAACGTAATAAAACAAACAAAATTATGTTGGTTTTTAAAATAAATTTATCTAATCAATTCTGTGTACTAGAATAATATATTTATCGTAATTGCGTTTGATAGCTACTTAATTAGCATTCTCTCTAAGGCAAAAATGTGTTTACATAACATTTCACTAAGAAAACTATTAGTGAACATCAATAAGCACTATTTGAAATTCGTATTGAACATTGAAATGTTCAAATCGATTTTTTGCAGTTTGTTCAAGTTTTTTCTAACAAGTCTCCACACAACCGGTATTTTAGCCATTCATACATATTCATCTAGTCTTTCATGAGAAATAAACGTGTATCCTCGACAGCCAAGCTTTCTAGATAATATTAATCGAGTGCAACATAATGCACAGTAGCAGACACATAATAGTTTAATTCTGTATTTGTATTATTATGTGTTGACGCACAATGACTTATCAATCAAAGAAACGATCAATGCCGCCGGCGGCGCTTTTGTTTTTTACTGGCGGCGAACAACAATTATTATTAAACAACAAAACTACGATTGTAGCGTTTTTCAGTCTTTTCTACACGGCCGGCATAGTAATAATTATAAATGTAGTTCTCATTCTATTCATTATCACGATTAGAAAAAATAACAGATTCTGACTACCGCTCGAGCTCCTTTGTAATTCGTTACACGACCAAAACGTTTTTCATTCAATTATTTAAACGTTTTATAAAACATCCATAACCTTATTATACGTTTATCTAGACGCGGTGGTACTCAATAGATTGTCCTCATACGAGACATACACAAGTTATTAAAAAACAGTGTCCGCAAACCGACGTCGCAATACAACGCGCACAGGGAATATTTCGGTAAATTATTTTTTATGAGGTTCAACGAGAAGGTTATCATTCGTCAAACACTTCAAGTCAACCAGATATCCAAACAGGCGTCACGTGCGGTTTTTTACACCTCAGTCACTGCATTAGGAACCGATTATTACGCAAATATCCAACAATAAAATAACAATATTATATTACAAATGTGCACATAGTTGTCTCGATAATTTAGGCGAAATTAGTTGACGGAGGGAAATATAATATTCAAATAGTTTAGGTACTAGTTGTGGGAACAACGGAAACGGTCAGGTTCAAAAACTAAAGACAACAACATCAACGATTCCGTAGAGTTCTAGGAACGAACAAAGTGTATTTTAGTACTCAATTGTTGTACTCGAAAATAATATACACGAGGAACCGCGTTATGTTTTTATTCTGTAACCGATCCTTATTTGGTATGGAAAACGTACGCGTTCAAAAATGCACACACGGCCGGAATATGAACAGCTCTTGCACAGCTACTTTACATAATTGGCAAAACGTTTTGTTTCAAATAAACTAACACCTTGTTGGGCGTCTAGCAGTATTTCTCGGCTGCTAAAAAATGCTCAATACAATATTTATTAGCCGCTATAACCGCTCCTACAGTAGTAATTCGGTAAATGAGATGACTAACAGACAATTTCGATTGCGTTAAATAAATAAAATGCGAGCGCACAAACACCATCAATATTATCGTTGCAATGTCACGAGTATGATAACGAGCAAATCACAAACGAACGAATGTATAATTAATTAATGAATGCTTCCCAAACTGAGTACCGCCTTCGGTGAAAACATTCGAAAACGGATATTTAACGCGGTTATTGTAATCGTATTTCTTTTTTTTGTTTATTACAAACAGGCAATTTTCTATTGGCACAGCTCCGATCGAGTATACAAATCATTGTTCTTGCAAAACTGAAATCTTATTAGTTGTAAAATATGTATTAACCGAAAACTATAAAAATACCGGAACGACTTGACGAGGTTTGGATGGTATTTATTGGCGTCCAATTAGAAATCCATTAACACCAAAACAAGAATTTCTCAGGTTTCATTTACAAACGAATGCATTAAAAAGATTATGTATAACTGTTTGTTGACTTTAGCGGAGCACGGCCGATGTGACTAATAGAAAAAAAAAAATTCTCTCACGCAGTAATTGCAACACGGCCAAAAATCGGAAGAATTCCAATTGATATTCTTAATTTACATTTACACTTAACGACATTTTCGCGGACCTGGATTAACTGGATCTTCTTTGAACTTTCACTGCACGAGTGCATATGCTAGTGTGATTTTTCGTGCCAGTTACTCCGAAACGATCGTCTCGGCTGATAAGTGTTTAATTGGCACGAAAAACAACAAGCCGACCGGTCTAATCCGCATAAATAAACGCCGACTAATACAATTTACTGGTTTCGATTGCGTGGCTAGAAAAAAAAAACGTTGGCCCATTAGCTCTGCCCGAAGAGGCGGTAGATACAGAAATAAAACATTTTTGCAAGCAACTAGATTTCGGTATTCCAAAACTGGCAGTGTGTTTCATTCGGTTGTTATAATCGACGAACAATATTAGAGTTACGAAACACTCTTGCGTATGCTTTTCGGCTTGCAATGTGTTGTGTATTTCCTTCCCGTGCACAGGTATTATTACACACACGTCATACAACAGTCGTAAACACACACACACACACTCACTCACTAAATGCGCTGAAGGGGACGGGGGTTTTTATACCCTGAGGAAATCGTTATCCTATACGTATTATTATAAAACGCCTTTACCGCCGGCACCGTAGGGACGCAATATTATTATTTTGATGGTAAACGTGCAGTCGGTGCCCCAGATGGAGGCGATGGTGGTAGCGGTGGACGAGCGGACTTGTCGAGCTGACAGTTTTTTGACAGGCTCGCCTACCCCATCGCCGAATACAATCCGGCCCTTAATGAATTACACACTGCGGGGGAAAAACGACGAGCCGAGGAGAAATATACAGAGATAATAACAACAACAACGCTGGCTAACGTTTTTAATGGGCGCCTATTGTTGCAACAGATCCAAACATTACGCTATCATATTGTGGGTAAGGTGGGTGATACGCCGTCGGGCGAGGAGACACTGGGAGCGATCACACGAGGCATAGATAAAAAGCATTTATACACAATAGCCGCGAGTACGGTATTAATTACGGATCACTTGACTCGACGGATGAATGTGTCACCGTATTCTACGCACTCTCGCAGAAGGTAAACGATTTGTTGAGGAGAGGGGATGAGTAGGTCCGACGGGATTATAACACAGTACACGGTAATGTTTAATTAGATGTGGAAAGCGTTTGTCCCGAGGGTAGCCTCCAAACTGTAAAAAAAAAAAAAAAGGCTAAAATTAAAAGCCTTCAATGAACGCTAATTTTGTATATCGTCGTTTCTGACGACCCTTTTGGTTTTCCTTTATTATTATTATTTTTTTTTTTTGTCAAAGTCATCCAACTGGGTAGCCTGTCATTGTTCATTCGTCGTTAATGTCCAAATCATATTGTTTCGTAAAACATTTTACGACATCGAATTAAAGGTTGACCGGAGCTCGGTTTTTAAAATGCAAGTATGAGGAGGTGGTACTCGAAGGAGTGCCCTCTACACAATTCAACTGGAGACCGCCTTTACATGTCCAAAATAACGCGATGCTATACATATTTGATGAAACGCCTTTTTCAACTTATAAATAATAAACACTAAGTAATTGAAAATATTCAAATATAACACTACAAATCAAATGTACACCTTTTGGTGCCAGTGACATATTCCGAAACTAATGTGTTGCCGCCCTCAAAATATATTTTTTGATAGCCCCTTTTTTTGTTCACCAAAAATTCATTCCCTACATCGGTAATTATCAAAAAATCAATAAGCAAAAAAAAAAAAAAAGTGGTATCAAACAATTTTTTTTATGTGCAGCTTTGAAAAAAAATTCATTCATTCGCCGAGTAAAACCTAGATAATCGCCCCTCTATCCCCTCAAAAACGTTACTACTCGATGCATGGGTATTTCCACTATTTAAAATGAGACCTATTTTGCTATTCGCAGAAATGATTTTTTCGATCAATGACCGATTTATTTAGTTATTACAACAACATCGTTCTAAAACAAGTCAATCAAACAATTAATTTGAATTAATGAAATTCAAAACTAGACAATATAATCTCAATACCGATTCTAAATAATTCAAATAAATGTTAATTAAATTTATAAAGAAATATTATTGTATCAGTGATGTGTAAACGTATAAAAGGTTACAGGCCCTTGTACATCATTATCCATTTATGATGCCTAATGATGACCCGTTGATAACCTGTTCTTTATTACTATTTATTTTTTATTGCTGCTAGGAAGAGAAAAAAATACATACATTTTGTTTTTACGATGTTCAATCGGCATGTAAAACAAGAGCCCTTGTTATCGAAAACCATCAAAATTCCTAGTAACGTGCGATCATAGGTTGTTGATAATTATTTGGTTGATCATTTGCCAAAACATTTATGTACAAAAAATACCAAAATGGTATGAAAAACATAATCATTAAATTCATTCACAAGTTAACTAAAAATAAAATGAGCGCCAATAATTTATTTATTATTATTTATTTCATTTAACATTCCATAACAATATTAATGAGTAAGATTATGATATCAAACGAAAAACACCTATTACAGAATATTGATCTTTATTTGTATTCACAAAAGCTCATTTTATTATGTATTAAACACGTAAACCACGATAATTAATTGAAATGTATTTGAAAGGTTTGTTGAACAAGAGAAACATGACGGCTTGTGATTATCATCAAGTGATGCGTTTGCTTTTCTCGGACAAACATAATTATAGGAAATAGACGGCTGAATAAATTTTATAAGTGTTTATACAAATTCGCCTATTTTGCAATGCACACGTGTCTTAATTTTTGTTACATTTAATACGTTTTACGTAACGATAATACATTGCTCAAGACTTTATTGTTGTTTGTGAAGAGGTCAATAAAAAAGTTCAACACTTTCATAATAGATATAAAAACAACGTCATAGGACATTCATACAAATATATATTAACAGTTTATTCATGCTTATGATAATCAGTGGTTTAATCTAATTAATTATTCGTTTTTCTTTTACAATTGTAATTCACATTGATCCATTAAAAAGTACAGAATAAAATGTTTACGGTGTCGCTGAGTTAATGATATTTAAGTAGATTCGATAGAGAACAACTACTAGGGAAAATGTTGCTAATATTTTAGCCTATTTAAAGAATAATACATTAATCAAGTATTCCATACAAAATTTCCTGTTTTTTTTTATATATATATTTTCAATTTTATAATTAACATTATTTTAAATTCATGAATTCAACATACGAGTTATATAATTATACAACATTATGATTGCAATAATAATAATAATTCTCTAAAAATACTAATACAATTATCTAGTTACCATTTAATATTTCCAGGGTAAATTATAAAATATTTAAGACGTAGCTATCATATTGTAGTGTCAAATAATGAAATAATTGAAATATTATCTTTTATTAATTCAACTAAATAAGAGATACAACGCCTTCCCAACGTCTGTTTGTCAAAAGTTTAACTTTTAGATCTTTATATAGTAGCAGTTTTAATGAAACAGTTATTTACGGACATCTCATAGCCTTATCAGTTAATTATATAGAAATCAAATACTTGAGTNTTTATCAGTTAATTATGTAGAAATCAAATACTTAAGTGAGATCATAAAAAAGATTCTTAAATTTTTGAGTTAGCAATGATGATTACAGACCAAAAACTTTTTATGATCATTTACAAATTTGCTGATAAATACGCTTAGTTAATTATTAATTTTTCACAAACAAATACTAATTGTTATTACAATACAAAAATCACTATGAGTAACATATGAAGATATTTTACTGTTACTTCATAAGATATGTTTTTATTTTATAACTTACCTAATAAGAAAATATAACAAAGTGAGAGAAGAGAATAAAGTGTTTCAGGAGGTTTGCAGCTGACACAAAATTTTATATTCCGTTGTTTAAGGTTAAAAAAACTTTTGACCGGTTATTGAAAAGTCAAACGCATAAATATTATCTCATGTTTATAATCGCTTACAATATTGGGGCGTTTCTAATTTGATCTTGAAATTCGTTTTAAAAGTATATAAATCGAAACTCGTATAATGAACTACAACGAGTTACCCTTCGGCAAAGTTATAGTAAAAAAAAAAAAGGGAGAGAAATAATAATATACCGATTCGGTGTAATCGTCAGGGGAAAACAAATGGATTTTTTTTTAAAGGCGCATGACTTGACGGAAATCCGATTCGTGACAGGAACTTTTAATTTTAAAATGTGCGTCTCGAGAAAAAAAATCATTCAATAGGAACAAGACGTATATCATCGTNTCGTTCAAAAGGAACAAGACGTATATCACCGTTATAACTGTCTGGTAGTGGACGTTATGTTAAAAAAGCTAAAAGCCCATCATGGACTTTATGCATAGAAATCCAAAACAATGGTATAAAAAAAAAAGAATTCGTCATGCACTAGTTTCATAATTATAATTTATTAACAGTTTAAAGTTGCGATTGACTAAACAATTTGTTTAAAATGTTGAACTCAATAATCGGTTAATCGCTTGTATGACTAATATAAACTTCACGATTATCAATGAAATGGCCAATAGAAAAAACTGAAAAAGAAGCAATTAAAATGTAAAATTTTAAATGAACAAGTCACAATGGCTAATTTAAAATAAATTGAAACAATCGTAATTCGGATACGAGTTCACGTGTGATTTATGATCGGTACAATTAAGGAAAAAATTTATTGTGTTATTATATTGTACCATCCCTTCAACATAGTATACTAATAAAACAAGTGATAAAGTATTCGTTTAAAGATCTATACAGATAAATGTGTACATCATCCTTGTCAAACTGTCATTCGCCAATAAAGATAACATACTGCCTAGAAAAAACTTTCAAGGCGAAACTATTTCTAAGTCTTGCTAGCATTTGTGTAACATTGTTTTAAAAGAAACGTCACGAACACTTGGATAGTACACTAATAATAGAATAAAGAAGAAGCTGATAAAATACCTACTCTAAAAAGCCAATACAAAACATGCGTGTCACATAAACTGTTACTATTTTAATGTAAAATAAATAAAACATGAGACAGTTCTCCAGGTCATAAAATATTTATTTGTTTAGTCGTCGTGTAAAAAACTTTGTAATATGATAATGCAAGTAACCGCCGGCGCGAATATTATTTGATTAATTAATTGGCCGGAGATGGAGTTTAAAACCAGTGTCGTTAAATCGGCTGTGAGGGTGCACGTTGTCGGAGTAAAAGGTAGTGAGGTGGGGTGCTGTGAAACGGTTGGGCATCGTAATGATAGATAAAGAGGGAAAAGCTCGAATTAATTGAAGTCGTTCAATTCTTCACGTTCCCCTTAACGATGGAGGGCTATGTCAGCGTTTAATGTTTGGGCGTCGGCAAGGGAGAGTGGAAGAAACATCGACGGCAGGAAATATACCGGCGGTAGGCTCCTACTCCCTCTTACTTAATCATTTCTCCATACCCGCCACACCTTTTTATCGGCTTGCTAAACGGAACGTTACCTTTTTTTAAAAAAAACTGCTATTACTATTATTACTACAATGATTTTGCTCGTTTTGAATACGTGAGGCTACGTCCGGGGAAAAGGATTTTCTTCAACCCCTCGCCGGCATGGTAAACAATATGCAGGTGGATAAAATTATATAATAACTGAGGAAAAAAATAACCAAGAACAACATGGGGGCCTTCTCATTTTCCATCGTTGTAGTACGCGACAAAGAAAGGACTAATGAATAAAAAAAAAATTATTACCGTCGTACGAAGCGGCGGCGGTGGTTCTACACAGATATAATAGGAATCGTGCCAATGCAAACAACATGCGGGACTCGCTACATAAGCCTTCCCCTACCCCTTCGTCTACACCATATCACCACAGCGTTTTCTCGGCTGTAAAATTAGTCTTCCGCCACCCCGGACGTATTATTATTATTATTATGTGTACATAATGCGTGTGTAGCTAAAATGAAGCGCTGATGATTTTTTACATCCGTTGCTCCTGGCAAGAATCCACGACTCCCGTTCAACGGCAATTTGCGCTCAGCCGACGATTACCTTTTAATGACATTCGGAAATCGGGTCGGGTAATAACTCTTTGGTTTAAGTACACGTGACGGGTAAGGAGAGAAAAACATTGAACACACCTACGGAGCAGCTCTCTTTGATAGGGCGATTAACGAGCGGTTCCGTTATTATAATTTCGTTATTGGAAATGTATTTACAATTAGTTTTTTCGCGTTATTAACCCGTCCAAACAACACCACAGCAGTTGAAAATCGGAGTGCACATATTGATTCCAATTATTTATTTATTTTTTAAACATTTATGCGGGATATAATTGCTGACTTGTTTGCAATGCAATAAAATTTTGCGAATTAAAATGCAATAAGCATACTTATGTACTACGGTACTTGAACACAAACGCACAGTGTACACCACTTGAGTTTATGGTTATTGCACTTCAATCGACGGCCATTTTCGCTCAAACGATATTTTAATATTAAAACACCGTGGAAACGGTGGGTTTATGATGGAAGGGTGTAGGTGGAAATCTGCGGGCAACAATATCTTTTGTTACACAATATTTATTATTTCAACGTTAATGATTATCGTCGGTATAAATACGAACAACGGCAACAATTTTTACTATTAACGGGCGTTTGCCCGTGTCAAAAGTTATTGATTTACCAACCAGCCCAGGGAGGGAGGAATCGTCAAATGAGTAGTAAAAATTATTTAGAGCTACCATTTATTGCATTTGATAACTAAGCTAATTTCTACACTAAATCGCGAAAAACATTGTTTGTAAAATAAAGGTCCAAAACCTACAACATATTCACAGACGAGCGGATTCTTTTGTTTTTATTTTCATTGCTTAGCTAATGTGCGTCATTTCGATTTGTGGTTAATTTTTTTCCTCTGTCCATTCTCTGCCGCTAATGTTTGTATAAAAATACACCGATAAAACATTAACTTTTAAAAAAAAAAGGAAACAATTGTCCCATAGTTTTATTCTTGAACAGTAGAGTAAGCGTATACATACACGAACATAATACTTGCTGGCATTTTTTCTTCCGTTTTAATTTTAGGTACAGGCCGCTGTTACTTTTTGTACAAGTGTGCGTGTAAAAGTTTTCGGGAGCCGTGAATCGTGACATCACGTTTTAATGTATGATCATTATTATTTTAAGTATTTTTTGTCGAGCAATCGGATGAGAGACTATATACGCAGGAGGTTTAGCAACAGGTATATAATACTAAAGGTAGTGTATGATATATTAATGCATACGGATGCGCGTTGCCGTTTGTTGTTTACTGAAAATGTTTACCCGTTTTGCGTAAGGATACGTGCCAAAAATAACAATCATAACCGCCATGAGGTTGATTACGGTAAAGAAAATAAAAGCCAAATAATAGACATGGGTTCTTAGAACGTTTTTTTTTTTCAATGCTATTACATTGATGTATACGAATTTTTTGGAAGGAAATTCACACAGAATATCAACGGCGGACTTGTAACGATAATAATTATTTTTACGAGTCCGCCAATTATTGATTTGTGAATTAATTATTTGTTTTTTTTTTTTTGTTTACGGTTTTGTTGTCTAAGTGGTGTTCGACTTGTTTAGAGCTACGCAATAGAATCGAAAAAACCCCAAGACTCCATTGGCGGTTAACAATTTGTGAATTTTCGGTCGACTCTGAGNAACCCCAAGACTCCATAAGCGGTTAACAATTTGTGAATTTTCGGTCGACTCTGAGGCACTCGCGCGTAACTAACATATCATTATAAAGTCTCAAACGAATTGTATTAATGTTGCTGAATAACAATAACGTTGTCTAAAAATACTCGAACTAAATGATTAGGCAATAGTTTTTACTTTTTAGTCGATTTTCGCGTGATAATTTACACAATAGACAGACTGTAACTTCACAAATTAGTACAAAGACAATTATCATTGTGTGCGCTATATGGTCACCGAACGTAAGCCGTTCAGTTTTAATTAAAATTGTTTTTTTTTATTTTTTATGGTAGCACACGAACAATCGGAATGGCCGTGCATTAATTAACTTAGAAACTATAATTAAAACACTGCAACGACGCGTAGTTTCGTTCAACAAGTGTCGACTTGGAAATGCCACTCAGAAAAAGTACAAAGTCCGCTGTCCATTCATTCAAGCGATAAAAAAACGATTTCCCACAGTCGTTTGTGGAAACTAACTGGAACGACGATCTAAAACAGCTTGAAATATTATCGGACCGTCGATTAATCGGACTCTATAAAAAAATAAACAGGACACATCAAGTGTATAGTTTACCACCAGATTAGTACATAGTTAGTAAATCGCTCATGCGATACAAAACGTACCGACATAATAGCCATAATAGAGTCTATGGCAAATGTCAAAACAGTAAAGCGTTTATTTTCATAATTATACTACTATATTATTACACAGTATTTTGTATAAATTAGTTTAATTATGTAGCAACAATACTATTATGTAGGAAAGAAGCGGTGGCGCGAGCTTGTAGCGTCTCATTAGTCGTTCACTGAAGCGGATTTATATTAAATAATTTACTTAACAGCTGGCAGCTATGTACAATATAGAAAATTATATCACTGAATAATTTTATTAAAACAACTCTGCAGGTTCATTCATAAAACATATCAACTGCATTATACTCTGCAAATGGAACACTATACGTTCATTACAATAGTTTAATTAAAACGGGTCATCTTCTGTAATTGTAAATCGCTATCCGACACAAAAATATATTTAATTATAGAATGTTGTTTAACTCTAAATTTGCGATTAACTTAATATTACTACATAAACCGAGTCTTTTGCAAATTATCAACAGTTAATAACATTGTTTTTTTTTTTTCTAGAATCTAATGTTTAATTTCAATTAAAGATACTTCTTCACGGGATAATTTATCGTTATTACTTATATCCCATTAGGCAATGGCACAATCAATATAGATGTATTGCTTCTGGTTTAATTATAATTATCATACAAAATTGTTTTGAAATACTAAACCAACGATTGCCTACGTTACATTTAATAAACTTGGACATAAATAATCACAAGCGTTGTTCAGCATCACAATGAAAAACTATCAAGTAGTTAGCCGAGAAAGTTTTGAAGAGAGCTGAGTTGTTTAACGCTATAATTATAAAGTTTTGCACTCTGGCTTAAGATAACCGATATTATTTTACTCCGGGGCAATACCTTAGAGAGAACAGCAACTGTCACTGCAAGACTGCCAAACTAAACACGAGAATCAAAATTGTCATACTGTGGTGGAGTTCCACCAACAGCAGCAGCCATTTTAAAACACATATTTTTTTGAAATTCGAACAGTCTCCTTAACGTTTTAGCTGCGCTGTGAGCCTACCACAGTTTTGTCTATTTTAATATATTACACACTAGTGAAATACAGTAAAGCACACTCGTTTACGTTAACGACTAGCTACCGACCGTTTAAACAGTTTCGGTCGTTGTTATTCGTTACACACTGACATGTGCTTAGAGGCTTTTTAAGATAAACCATCAGTTTTTTTTTTTAACAACATAAAATTTGTTCTTACTCATACCGGTCAAGATAGAAACGATCATCGTTTAGAGGACACTTATCGCGAATTCGATCGGGTCGGAAGTCATTATAAAGGTGTTTCTTTCACTTACGGTTACACTCATCCACTGAATCTTCGACAAAATTATAGGGGTCGTTATTGAAACTAATAATGGTAGAGGTCATCGACAAAATTTCTGAATAATTTGCACGGAATCAAAAATAAAAAAACCAAGTTAGGGCGTTGTTAACTCCTGTATACAGTTAGATCAAGAGCACGTGCGGTACAAACAATGCTACACGACTATTAATTTGAAACAAAGTTTACCGACTCTACGTATTCAATCAGAACACGGAAGTTCGAGAAATACACCGCCCCTAAGATGGGTCTGAAATGTTTAAACCGAAATGTCGCGTGTTATATCTGATTTAAATTAGTTGCCTGAGTAACTTAAGTTTGTATAACTCTACTAGTACTTAAAACATTACATACTTGCCGTTTTATCAAAATATAATTCGGTACATACAATAAAATAAAATAATACAAAAATAAATAACAACAATTTATTGTTTCACTCAAGCTGAAGGAATTAATTTTGAGATAGTGAGATAGTTGCCTACGCTCTACTCTGAGATCATAAACGTATTGTATTATATTATTTTAATTAATACTTCTCGTGTTCTTCTTGCTTAAATAGCTTATTAAGTTCGAAGAACAAAACTTAATAATATCTTTTTACTAATTTTCATTGAGCATAATTTATATTTATAGTCGAATTATATTGTATACGAATAACCTATAAAAACGGTCAATATCTTTGCCATGGTAATTCTCTAGTTAATAAAAAAACACGTACAACATTAAAATTGAGTAAACAACATTTTTATAAACGAACAACTAAACAAAACAAAAGTCATTCAGACAACAAAAGGTTTTAGAATCCATCAAATTATTAAACAACAATATTCAGATAAGAGTATATTACAATGCAAATGCCTGCAGGGCGTTTCTCGGAAATATAAATTAATTTTGATTAAAACACTTTAACCGTAAACATAATAATATAAATATATGCTNGTTTAACCGTAAACATAATAATATATGCTTTTCTTGTTGAAAAATTAGTATACTTAATAAAATAATCATCAATGAATAAGCGTCAAATAAAAATACCGTTAGTGCACAATAATAAAACTTAAAATGCAATAACATTACTTTATGACTTTTTCTATACTGACTGGATCTAAGCCAAATGTGAGTTTGAAATGAAACGTTTGTTTTGGATGTTATTCTATAGTATACGAATGAAAGAAAAATAACCAAAACAAAATAATCTGTTAAAAATACGATAAATAGAGTGAAATCAATTTGAAACCGTGTGATTTACTAATAAAATGATAATTTCTTTAATAATTCACGTCCGAAAACTAATCAAATAATATTTAAATGTTTACAAAATATATTTACCAGTTAAACAATATTTAGAACAATAAATAGTGTAATGATTTATTATCATCAATAATTTATTGATTAATACATTTGTGCTCGCTTTGATATTATTCGTGTTTAGTGATTTTAATACATTAAAACCTAATGTCTGTTTTAAGGAAATCTAGAAATGGTAAACTACAAGACTTAATTATAATTAATATTCTGAAAACTGGACTAAAGGGCAGAAATAATAGGGTTGCTTACCTGTGTTTCGGTGACACCCAACAGTTTAGCCATTTCTGACCGTTCGGACGACGAAAGGTACTTTTTCAGTTCGAACTGTCGTTCCAACTCAAATATCTGACGACCGGTGAACGTCGTTCGGGCTTTCTTCCGTTTCCGGTCTCCGCAACCGTCCGACGAGTGCCCTCCGTCGCTCTCGGCTTGCTGGGCCGCCGGCGAGCCCGACGAAGAACTCACCAAAAGGCCCGGGGACGATGATAAAGGCACATCCTTTCTGGACTTCTTCCTCACTGGAGTAGTAGGAAGAAGAGGAGAGACTTGTCCGTGGTTCAAAATCGTCGGAGGAGGTGCTACTACAATGTCTGAAAATCACAAGTAAAAAAATAGTGAACAATTATTAAGTGTTCAGAGGAAGTACTACTTTTATAATAATTGGTTATCATAACACAATGAAATAGGTCAATGAATTTAACAAATCCACGAAAACTAAACAATTGATACGATTCTGATGGATTATCTAAAGAATACAGTATACGAATGCGTCTGTCGGTCCGGTGATGACGTCGAACGAAAATAAAATTAATTAATCAAAACAAATAAACTTTTTTATGTTTATCGCAATTATTACAGTTATGATATTAAAACACTAGGGGCTGCGTTCTCTTTACGTCGGGATCCGCGCAATTAATCCTCCCTTTTCCGAAAGGCCGACCAGCTCATTAGTCCAAGCAATACAACTACTGTCGGCGGAGTGAACGTTTACAAAGGCGAGTGACCCGACAACGACAGCAGCAACGATAGCGAGAAAAGTCAAACAAGCTTCAATCGTATTAGCGCCGACACCAAGAAGGCATTAGGTGGCGTTATACACGGTACAGTGGTTAAATTATCATCGGAGAAGTTTGACGGAGAAGGCGGCAAGGCAGCTGTACAGCACTCGTCGACTTTTCCAAAATCGATTTTCCGCTCTTTGTCCGACACTCGGTCGTTTTCAGCAAAACCCCACTGCACAACACAATGTATTATTGCTGCCCATCGATGTGTTGTAATGGTGACTAATAAAGAGCGCGCGATTGTCAAACGATACTACATTGTTACAACCTCAGTCAACGACATGGGCAACAATAAAAATACATTTTCGACCTCCTTATTAAAACAAACCGCGCAACGCTCAATATGTGTTATTGATGTCTTTTTTTCGTGTTGCCGAATANAACACATATTGATGTCTTTTTTTGTGTTGCCGAATAGTAATGCGCTTGATACTAAACTGTAGGCCATTACAGCAATAGGCCACAAAAAGTGGTTTTTAAATCGGTCACGGTATTTCTGCTACTCCGTCTGATAATCGTTCGAGATTTTTCGGACATTAATATTACGTCTTAATAGGAGAATTAAAACTGTGCACTAGCCAAAGTGTGGCGGACTGCCAAATCTTTGTTGCAGGTCTCCGCTCCCGAACCGACAACAAACGATTTCACGCTCATAATCTAGAAATATATTCATTTTTTCTAATGGAATCCATTGGGCATCCGCCTCTTTTTTTTTTTTGTTTGGCAGCCCGACCATAACGTAGTGCCGATGTTTTATCACATTAAAATTTTTGGGATCGTTGTAAATGTTTATGCGGAGTGATTCATAAAACAAATAATATCTCTAATTTTTTTTTGTAACTCGAATTTATCAGAGAACGAACGATTGCAAAATGACAAAACATTATAAAATTATAAATTATAATCATTTACATTCATATTTGATTTCTATACATTTTTTTATCGTGCTAACAATTGCAAATAAACGCAATATAACCTGATAAGAAAATCAACGACTAGACAACAACTCAATATAATTATAATTGATATTAATATATGCGTAGACGTTTAATTATAATATTATGCCAGTGCACTGAATGTGTTGTAACTACTCAACCGTATCCGGTCGACTGGTGGTGAACTTAATTGAATATTAATCGCTTCTTTTATTTTTTCTATTATAAATTTTTTTAGCCAAAATAGAGGTCGTCGGGGGTAACATAGTACCTGTTAAAATATATTATCTAGAATTTTCATTTAACAACGACAAACACTCAGTTCGAGTGAATACACCTACTGACATAATGTGATATAACACTCGAAAAGTTGAGGTGAAATATTATATGTCTCGTATACGGTTTCATTCTTTATTTGGCGACTGTTTGACGGCTCAGTTTATATCTGCGCAATGAATTTTTCCTGGCAACGTCGAACGACACACGTTAAAAATGACAGCAGTATTATGTGTCGACTATAAGATTTCAACGAATATGTTTGGAAAAACGGTGCACGATGACATTTTTATTGGACGGTCGTTCCGNTTGATGACATTTTTATTGAACGGTCGTTCCGTGTGTACAAAGGCGCCGAACATCACGAATTATAACTTTATTGTTGTTTTTGCATGGCTACAAGGTTGCAGTTTTTTTTGGCAGTACTTCGCATGTACCAATCAATCATGTACACATGTCTGTATGAAATTAAAAATTTCATTTGATACGCTAAGAAAACGCATACAGGAATTAGTAGTAATATCAATGACACGAAAAACGCGCTGATTATTGTTATTTATTACTGTCAAGAGAGCCAGTACCTGGTGGGGCTAAGAACTCATCGTTTGTCGGATGCGCTTGCACAGTCGTTTGGGATAACTATATATGTATGGAATCGTTAACATTCTGTAGGGTGACGACGACAACTACAGTGAATGTGTATTGAAAATATAATCACGTTCCGGTCGAACAGTCTTCAAGTAGAAAACTACAATGACTTACTTTCAAAGAGGTGATTTTATAAGTCATAATAACATTTTACGGTCCAGAACGTAGTCAATATATAAAACAGCTGTATTAAATCGCGTGCAGAAAAAAAACTGTAACTGTGGTCAATTTTAATTAATTATAATTTCGGGTCATTTTGTTGAATAATTATTCATCGACATAGTCTGAAAACTATAATGCATTGCACGAACAATAGACCACACACAGGAAATGTTAGTTTAACATTGTACGAGCAGTATAGCAAAATGTTACTATTATAACAATAGACTAAAATAAATAGCTAAATGGTATTTAAAAACGTATCCAGTGAAAATAATAAATAAATTTTACTGTATTCTTTTTGATGTATAAACAATCCAAAAAAATAATCATTTTTCCAGATAAACCACTATAGGTGACATAGCCATAACTGTCGTTTGATAACTAGTTTTTTTTTTTTTTACTAGCCTAAATTTCTTTTCTGGCATTTGTGAACTTTAGCCCCAAACAAAACAATTAATCATTGGACAGAGTACATAATCAAGTATTAACAAAATAATCAATCAATATAATAACGTATCGAGAGTATTATATAAAAATAGATTTATGGCATATAAAAAAAAGAAACATATAAAATGAATTAAAAGAATACATCTAGAATCGAAATATCATTGAAGAGGCGAGATTTTTTATTTTATATTAAAAGAAATCAAAGGAAGTATTTTTAAATTTATATTGCAAATAATGATAAATAATAACAGTATTCAAATTTAAATAACTTTCATAGTGAATAACTAAGGTACTTACAAAGGATCATGATAATGGAATATTAAATAAAATATTCTGTTATTATGAACTAGAAATTTAATTGTACAATGTGGATCGTTCATTGGAGTATTCAATTGATTTCTTAATTAAGTAATATTTGTTTAACTATATAAACTCAATATAATTTTTATTTTATTCGAGAATTATTTTTATAATAAAGATAAACTAACTTTATGCGTGCGACGATTTGGATATCAGTAGACAATGTTTACTTAGTTTTCATGACCATTATCAATTAAATAATATTTATTTATAATTTTAGTCTCCTACACAACATTTATTACGACTTTACTAATGCGATAAGTAAAATAATACAATTGTCTGTGCAGAGGACCAATGTGTGTTACATTTAATATTCTAAGATAATATAAAAACTATTGATTTCATACAATACTGTTGTATTTATTGTTAGAAGTACAGTACTAAACACCTGTTATCGACACAAAAAACGACAGTGTTCTCCTTTAAAAATCGATAAATTTCATAAAAGTTATAAATAGAAACTCATCTATTTCTTTGTGTTCCGATTNTAAAAGTTATAAATAGAAGCTTATCTATTTCTTTGTGTTCCGATTAAATAGAAACATAAAAACAAATATAAAATATGAAAAACCTGGAGAGAATCAATAAATTAATTTTCTTAATAAAATAGAATTAAGTGATACATTGTAAGACAAAAGGTTCATTGATTGATAAAGTTTCGATTGGCGCATAATAACAATAACGCGCTTTAATAGAATTTGAACGGGACTACCACTTCAACTATATTGAAAAACTTAAGCCGCACTACTTTATTAACTTGTGTAATTACGTCACAGTTTGTTACGAGTTAAACTATACCAAAAACAACCTCTTTTACCAGACATTGGCTGTTTATTACAAAAACGACGATAACGCGAAATCCGCCAACACCGAAGGCAATAAATTTAATATATCAACAATAACAACAACACTATCTGGTCTACGGCAAAACCAATCAGCCGAAGGGACAGTAGTGTCAAGAATGACATTGCAGGTACGCTAAAAGGTTGAGTTATAATTAACAAATGCCGTAATTTCATGTCAACTCGGCTATAAAACAACTATGGTTTCATAAAATACTGACTGCAGTGAAAAAAATGTACAGAAATGTCATTATAAAAAATAAATGAAATAGAGAACAAACACTACAAGTTATCGCGTTTGCTGTCTACAAGCCAAAGAATCAATCGAACAACTAATCGCTCACGTACGAACACACACTTCATTTTATTTTGACTTTTTAGTGCACAGGGGCACACCCACGGACTTGGATCTAACTGTTCAGAATAGTTAATGCATTGGACGTAATGTCATAATCGATAGAACACACGCTCGGTGTGCACTTACCAAGTCCATTATTCATTGTCATATCACACACGACAGATACAAAATAATAAAAGCTCTACTAGACACGCGTCTAAACATATTTAATAATTACAACATTAAACAAACAACACGATAACGGTGCGTCGTCCTAAATCGAGTATACCGTCGTGTGTCGAGTGTATGGTAAACGTGTTCGTGGATATTGTTCATTACCGATAAAAGTAAGAACAGTTCGGCAGTAAACTTAAATCGATAAAGATTAAACGATTTAATCGAATTGTAAATTTTATCGATGATCGAATGAACAATAAATCGACGTTGAAAATCCATTAAAAATCACACGTTGATTACAAATCAACTCGATGAGTTTAAAAACCCATAGCTGATTGAAGTAATTACAACAGCAGCGTGTAAACAAATATTTCTATGCGAAAATTAAAATTATTATTGGTATTATTTTTCACCGAACGATTTTAACGCTGGGACGGATTAAGAACCGTATGAGCCCCGTACATTGAGATAGGCCCTCTTATGGAAAATAAAAAAATTTCTTATGTTTATTCCCCTCCGAGAAAAAACTCTGGCAACACCAGTGATTCGACGGTTCATTGAATTAAAATCAATAGTTAGACCAAATAACACAAGGCATTTTCCTATTTAATGGGACACTCAAATAATATGATTAGGATTTGTGGACAATACAATAAGAGCTGGTACAGTCAAGTATGCATAAAAAATGTATTATACAATGGCAATAAAATTTATTGGGTCTTTAGAGGATTACGATGTGGGATATATTTTTATTCCGGTCGGTCTCATAATATTTGTAGTTTTATGCGTTTTCCGCATCAGTTTCGTTTTGATGTGTACCTACTGTAAGCCATAAAATGTGTACCTGTACCGTAAGGATTTTTATACACACAAACGGTCTCTTTATTTCTCTTCCAATGTTGTCGTAAAAATTAAAAACGTCTTCGTTAATTTAATTTCCCGGACACTTGTCCGGGCACGTTTGAGTAAGAACATAATTAAAACCGTCCAGATTGAAAAACGTTCGGAACTCTTGACATTTTTTTTTCGGACCAATTAGTCTCCACTCTCAATGAAGTTTTTATTTATTTACGTTTTAATTGCTCCACACAGAACACGAAGAGTAAAAATGCCAATTCTTGATTTCTGTTTGTTTTTTCAGCCTTCGGTATACTCGAATGCACTTCACGTGATCATGTTATTAATAACACAAACAAAACGATACTAATTATATCCGTGTAGCGTTCCGAAACTATTTTGACTTCGGGACGACGACAAATTGGGGTAAAAAACGTTTCGACTCCCCGCCGAGACTCGTTATTCGGACTCGTGCGACGCATCACTGCCCCTGCGTCGTCTGCCGGCTGAACGGATAAATTAGTCGGATACTTCAACAACAATAGACTAGCGTTTCTCTAAAAACACATACGGAGAACAAAATTGAACGCCTCCGTTGGCAACGAACATACAAGACCCTTTAAAAAAAAAAAAAAACTCTCTTGCCGTCGTCGTCGTCGTACGTTAAGTCGGACGACTGGAAAAAGTACCGACGGCAATTTCTCCGTCGGATTAATCGATGTGTAGGTATAAACAATACTAGTACTCCCACCGATGGAGCCATTTAGCAACACCAATGTTCACGGATGTCAGATTGTAGCTGTTGTAAATCGAGCTGCTAACAAACGGCTGAAACCCTAAACGTCATTACATAGAAATCCAATTTTAATTGAGAAAGAAAAATAACAGTAGGCGTTTCTATCATCAAAATACACGGGGACCTCGTTAAATACGATAAACACCAAAAGGTGACGTCATCATTATGACTATCACATTACTCATTGCCGCCACCGCTTTTTACTTCATAATATTTAGCGCTACTGATGGCGTGGAACAAAGCTGACGACAAGTGCCGTTACTGGTTTACTTTATGGACACTCCGGTACTTGCACTTCTTAAATAAAAAAAAAAAATAGCAATGACTGTTTCCGGCGGGCACACGACTGATGAGACAGTAACGCTTTCTTTTTATTTATTATCGCTATTAACTTTGATTATGTGATCATCACAGTCACCATTCATATGTATAACGCCGCGTATTAGTAAGTTTATTTAGCAAAAAATAAATAAATTGTTTTAGAGAGAGTAATAACTGTACACATCCATTTTTTTTTTTTTTTTATCAAAAACTAAAATTATTTGACAATATTTATTTTTAACGAACTTAAAAAATAAATAAAACAACAATAATTGTTATTTATTATTATATATTATTTTTTTTGTCACAATTAATAGTTTAAGAGTATATTTTTTTTAATTTATTAGAAAATATTATACCAAACATTTAATATTTTTGGCAAATTCAACAAAATAATTGTTTTTTTATGTAATTTTTTTTTCGAGGAAAAATGTTTTTCTATTATTATTATGTAAATAAAGTATAATATGAATAATAAAAATAAATACAATTGAAAATATAAAAATAGATTACAACAACTTATTTCGGCTAATTACCTACTACATTTTTTGGCGTTAAAAATTGTATAATATATTATCATTATAATTATCATAAAGTTAGAATAACACATCCTTAAATGTGCATTTAAATATTTAATTCAATATTTTCATCTTGTAATATCAATTGAATTTTATGCCAATGGGCGTTCATTAGCTAAAATAAAAACGAATTATGCAAATCGAGAGTCTTTATTAAAACACACTTGCAACAGTAGTAATCATAACAAGGTGGATTGAAATTCAAAGTGAAACGTGTAAATTATTAAAAATATGGTATTCCTGAAATAACTTTTTTGTGCGGTATTAAGTTTATGACTCATAATTAATTATTTTGTCGTGTCGCAGTTACTGTCTGACCCCATTGAAATTTCGCCGAATCATATTTCCGCTTCAATTGTTTTGAAATCGACCATAACTTGCCATCAGTACACTCGCACAGTTATAAAATTTCATAAAAACGCAGTATCGCATTGTTGGAGTATCTATAAAATTATTCAACGACGACGACACTATCCTAAATGGTTCTATATTTAGAATTGTTTGTAATTATTATTTATAAACATGTCTGCGGTGCGTTTTTTTTTTGTCTGACCAATTGCACATGAAATTATTGGATTTGTTTTGCTGGCTAATACACCAATTGCAATGTCGATTTTCAACAAACATTATAGATTTGAATATGAACAGCACAAATCATTGTCACCATATATTACCGTAATTCTCTTTCTACGCAAAAATCGTTCGTTAAATGTTAACAAACCGATAAAATAATTACGTTACTAAATACGCGCACCCAACCCGTTCAATTGCGGGTGGGGACCCGCAGACTGATGTCATCGTGCCGACCATATTTGACGCATTTTAAAATCTATTAATACACCTGAACTGTATTTTGTCCATTTCGCGTCGAAAACAAATTGATAAACATTGCGAACCGTTCAGTCGAGAGAGAAAATTATCGGAAATAAAAATCGATGTTCATGTAAAACCTTCGTCATAACGTTACAGCGAATTTTGTATTGTTTTGCTTTTGACACCATTAAAGTGTGATTAATTGATTACATTATTTTGATATCACGAACGACACAGTCTGCAGCAGCGGCCTGCGAATATGGCCGCCGTCATAACACACTCACGCCAACACAATATTGATCATTATGCGCGTTTACATGTTTACTGGTTGAGATAGACTTAAACGATACCATTGTTTTTTTCGACTGTATAATAAACTATGAATTACAAAAACAGCGTGAAAATATGTTTAAAAAAAACCGTGTTTTTTAATCGTCGTTGTTTGTATTGCTTTATTCAGCAGTTTCGTACGATCTCGGTCAATTTGGCTGTATAAAAATTGTTTAAACGACACAAAAAAAAAAATGCCTAGTTGTGTACTACATAAAAGGACATTAATAGTAATAACAAGCACAAAATGGTAGCTGTCATATTCATCCGTCGTCCAATTTACTAACATTAAAATATTAAAATCCAACGCTCGAAATACTTATCATATCAATGCAAACACTTTGAAAGTCTAATGAACTTTATTTTTTTTGTTTGTTCTGACCACAAATACATCAGTCACGGCACTTACTAGCTCAAGTACACAAAGCGCAGANAATAATAACGAAAATACATCAGTCACGGCACTTACTAGCTCAAGTACACAAAGCGCAGAAATTGAACGTGTGCTTTTTACGATTAGTACAAAATTGTTGGAGACCATAAATACCTATAAGGTATTAATAAAAAATAATAACTAGTTCTTGTGTTATAAAATAAAAAACATATTAAACCGTGACTGCGGTACATAAATAATAGTAATAATGTATTTGAGTGAAATTTCAAAGTTCGAATAAAACNTTTGAGCGAAATTTCAAAGTTCGAATAAAACATTATTGATTATATTTTATGAAGAGCTCAGCGTAAAATTTCATAAGAAAAAATTACATTAAAAAACAACGGGTCGTGTATCTTGAAATAGTATTTTTAAAGTTTCGATGTGTTATTGAAAAACGTGTACTCTTCTCAATATTAGAGTGGCTAAATTAATTTCTTCGTACCAATCTCGACCTGTCAAGGGTCTTATTTGAATGAGAAGGTAATTATCTTTCGTGTTCCCAATGCCGTCTGAGTTTGCGGTTATTACTGATGTAACTATAACAGCAACCGTTTCAGTTGTTACTTGTACTTGACGCTTTATGTTTATTGTTATACAACAATATATGTCATACGATTTAACGGCAGCGTGCACTGAACAGGTGCACATGCATTTGTTTCACAAAAAACCCGTGTGATATATGCACAGCCAAGTAGACACCAAAACTGAGGTATTTATATGGATATAATGTATACGTTAACGTCTTGGCTAGCAATTTATAATATTTGTATTTTATTAAAGTTATTGCCGGCAACCTAAAGCGGTGGCGGTGCGGTCTCATTAAAATCCGATATATTATTTCCATGTATACATTATGTATGTAAAAACAACAACACCGCTGTTGTCGGGTGACTTGTTATGACACGCATAATCAACCATTGGATTTATAAATGAGATTTTTATTTATTTATACCGTTTTTATTTTATGAATGTAAATTTGGGAGTTTCTCTCAATTTAAGAATATTATATATACCTGTGGTTATTAGCAAACGAGTTTACAAACGAGGTTTTTATTTTATTGCACTTTTTTTTTATGTAATCGACGCCTTGTATGAATACAGGGTTCTTAATTGACCAATAGGTTGACTGTTTAAATTAGCTGAAAAACGAGACGTCGAATACATATTAAACAAAATTAAACTTAATTGGATAAGAGAATTTATAAATAACTATTGAAAATAATAATTATTTTTTGAAATTTTACAGTGTTCTCTTAAATTTTAATGTTGTTACACGTGATTCATAAACAAACGCCAGCGATGTTGGCAGTACAAATAATACACTAATGTCGCCCATGTCGACCGGTGTGCCTGTACAGATAAGGTGCGAACGGTGACAGCCCGGCAAAGGATTACCTTTACGGCCGTATACAACATTTGCCACCAAGATGCCGGTCGTGTTGTTTGTTTATTGGATTATATACCAGTATAAAAACCTAATGCCACACATGTTAAGTGTAGAACGGCGTCTGGACTAGAGGAATGGTGGTAATATTCAGAAGAGCGTACAGTCACATTGGAAAGGGGATTTAGACCTGAAGAATTAACCCCAGACAAAAACCGTTTTGGAGACGTTATCCTTATGCTATAAGCGATGGAAATAACGTAAATACTTATTGATTTCTTTGGAGAAGAAACATTGGGTCTCAAAAAATATCCATATGACCAGCCAGGACTTAAATTCGCGATAAAACAAGTCGCAATATAATATTGTAGTTCAGAACTGCACGACTAAATATTTTCTAAAGAAAATCACAAATATGTTACGTTGGTGACATCAATACATTAAAAATGGTTCAACATTATCATTTGTATTATGTATTTTCTAAAGAGATATGCAAAATTTGATTCCATTCGATTATCTTTGCATTAGCGTCGATAATTATTACTAGTTAGTTACTAAAAATTATCACAAACACATTTATGAGTGTGTTATTGATGATAATTGTATTAAATCGTTTGTGGTGGTCAAAATTTCTGATTTTAGCTATTAAATGTTAATCAGAAAATATTGTTAGGTCAAAGTGTATGTTTGATTTTAAACAGAACAGCTTTTTTTAATCACCACATGTCAGATGGTGTACAACATATACATTGAAACGGTAAATAAAACCTGAACGTTTGAAATATTGTTTGAAGTGACGTTTATTATTGTTTTAAGCGGAGTATCCCACCCAGTCACACAGAAACGTCTATTATTTATAAAATAATATTTCAGTATCACAAATGACATATCTCACTCTGAATAGATGCGGATGTTGTTGGAAACAAACATTTGATCTGTTTTGATCTGATCTATGCAATTTGCTTCCTCTTAATTTAGAGTCTATTAAGCGCACTGAGAATTTTAACGAGAAAACTATTGGTCGAGGCGCCTACGACCGGCGGCTTCAAAAGCGGATTTTCAAGCGACCATAGGAGTTAGAACGAGAGAGGACAACGGTCAGCAAGATAATTCCGCTCTCCACACCTTCGCCAGACATTAGATCCGCAAGAAAATCCTACGAATAAATTCCCTTGCTCGGACAGCTCCCGCACATTTTTCTGGTCTTCTGGAGATAAGGAATTCCGGATATTACACCCTTTCGCTGCCGGTTATTCTGACCTTAAGTTATTACTGCGATTGTGTAACAGTAACAATAACGCGAGACCGTCGGTCGACTAACTCAATATATGACACACACATACAATTATTCATGTACAACACACAGAGAATGATTATTTTAATATTAGCCACTCTATTTTCTTTAAAATAATAATTGTATTCAGCAAATTCTGTTTGGTAAATTTTAATTGTATACATTCCTCGATTATTAAGTATTTTTTTAATTTACACCTTATAAAGTTCTTAATTTGTTTAAGCGGCAACATACACATTTAACTAGCTCATAAAATAAAAAAAATCATCGAATTAAGAAAATTACCGGTCGATGACAACTGTTGAAATAGTACATCAGAAGTTATTACTATTTTTAAATATTGAGTGGACGAAGAGCGCGGCAAGGTAATACTTAACGATAAAAATAATACGCCCACACCACACCTCCACTCTATAAATTTCAATTTCATTTTCCTTATTTTATAACCTAGTTAAATATGTACATACACAATTAAAAAAAAAAATAAAGCTTATACCCTCAAAAGGTATAAGGAACGAACAAAAAAAATACTTAATAATTGATAGATCAAGAAATATATGAAAACAAAAAATAACTCTTTTAACATAATAATTATTTTATGAAAATCGAGTGGCTAATATTAAAAAAAAAACACACACGGTATATGCCACTGTGTGCGGTTATGAAGATAGAAGAAAAAAAAACCGGTACGACGGCACAATATTTCGGACGACTGCGGGTTTTTTTTTTCAATTTCGTTATTATTATTGTTATTGTCACTATTATTGCCGAGATGGATTTTATATTGGAAAACGCGTATGACAAACGGGTCACGATAATAACACAATCGGCCGTTACATGTACAAGTTTGTCGTAATAACAATATTACGATTATTTTTTTATCAAGTGTCGGAAAAAAAAACTTATCAGTTGGAAACAATTGCGACTGGCGGTAACATCCATTTCATTTCGGAAATCGTCTTAACAATGACTCGCAGCCAATTTTGTCGAAAATACATTGGTCTGTTGTTACAAGCGTTGTGTAAACACACAATCCGGCGACGATTTTATTTTTTAAATCTATAATTGTAAGAGATTTTCAACAATGTTACGACAATGGTAAAAACAAAGAGGACCTTAGCTCCTACATCCGAATTGGTCGACCCGGGGCCTATATGACACCCCTAGGTGCCCCGAACACATGATCGCACGATATTAACGAAATGACAACCTGGTCGTCGTCGCAATCAAAATATTAGCCGAGACGCATCTAATAAAACGTTTCGCGATAACCAATGAGGGGCACGAGTTATGGGAGTGTCGGGGTGGTAAAAATCACTGCTGACACGCCAATATACTGCTAACAGTGTAACAGTTTCATGAACCGATGAATATTAATAAAACTGGAACTCGATGCTTTTTGAACGAAACGGTACCGTGCCTTTTTTAATGGAAAATCAAATTATGGTCCGAAATGTTTTAAGGTCGGCGGCGAGCAATTCCGAGGTCGTCGGATACGCTCCGTGACATAATCCGTTCGGTTAGTTTGACTATCAGCACAATAACGTTTATTGTTTCGGACGAAGGATATTTTGTTGGAAAATCGACGGAGACGATGCATTTACCATGGCAAGCAAAACGATTGACTAGATTAAAAACGCACAGTCAAGGTGAACACATAGAGGACGTTTTTTTTTTAACAATATCGAACATTAATGAAAAAACCACCTGCGACAATAGCGTAAATCTGCTCTTTAAACGTCACAATAGCGATGGTCAGGTTATTCGACGATAACAATAACAAAACGTACTCTACAAGTGTAAAAAGATACTTTTTGTTCTAAATACCTTTGCGTTTGATTTTGGTCAAGTCCAGCACCGTAGTGGTGCCGTTTGGTCTTGTACGACCGGCAGTGGACAAATTCAGCGGCTGATCGTCCACCGCGGCCGTTTTGGTCCAGCCCAGGATGTCGGCTATTTTGTGGGCCGTCGGCGTCCTCGGAGGATTGCCGTACACGTGAGGATGCCACGTGCCTCCGATGTAACCTACCGCCGGTTCCGGAGACGGCGTTATCGTGCCCCCCCGACCAAGTCCACCGCGAATGTTGCCATCGGTGGACGTCAAGTCTGCCGCCGCCATCGTTGGCGGCTTCCCGTTGCAGTCCATCATCTGCATCGTCAACATAATTTCACATGTTTATAGGCAAGGCACATATAACACCGCACATTTCGAGCACCAAAGGGCGCGCCATCGGTTACACGTTACGTTACAATATTAATTACAATTTTATTATTATTATTATTATTATCCGGTAAAATGCACAAAATAACAATAATAATAACAACGCGCACACACGCTACGATACAGGTTTATTGAACGGAAAAAAACGATTTCAACGAAATCGCGATGATAACGACGAAACGGACAAACGAGGACGACGATTACGACGAACGATAACGTACGCGCGCGTTGTGCGTCGGACGGTGCCGGCAATGACTGTTAACGTGACTGTAATGCGAGTTTAACAGCTACTGAACGGGTGCGCGGGGCGTGCGCCGCCCGTCGTCATCGCTGTGTGTACGTTCATCCCCACCGCCACTATCGTTTACCCGCCACCGCCACCGCCGCTCGTCAAAAGCTAAACGACCCGCGATTCCACCTTGTAAAATTACTCACTTTTCGACGGGTAAAAAATGTTACCATCGCTAATATTATTACCAGCACCGAGCATTTCTCCGTCCCGACTTAGGCGCATTTCAAAACTATTACACTTTTATTCGCCTGACCCTGCCGGCGTACATCAACTTCGCCTTAATTAATTTACACACCGTGTGTCATAATTAATTGCCCGTCATAATTACACTATTTCAGTACTCGTCTAGAATAGCAATACATTTTGAATGTTTCCCGTCCGAGAATCATAATGCAGTGGGCTATCAACTTGGATTTAACTATACGGCAGCGTTGGGAGACGCGTTTTTTAATTGAAACTTTCATACCCATCTTGGCCGGTGTAATAACATATTTCTTAAGCCATTTGTTTCGCTTTGTTTTTGCTTGAATGTCACAAATTCGATTGTACGGACAACCAATATCTGTTGCAAAGGACGGTGATCCTTAAATGCCAAAAACGGCGATAAAAAACAAAAGCCGAGCTTTTACGTGTGTCTGATACGGTATTTAATTGGACATAGGAATTCTGCAATGGGATACGTGGAATTTTAATGCATGGCCAGCGTCAACATCGAATCGTGTGTCGTACTACAGTTACACAACACTACTGCTCACCCCCGACCTGTATAATTACCGTTTTATTGCCCACGGTAGTGTAATAATTAATTAATTAGTTTGATGGAAACGCACCAAGTACACAATGCGAGCGCGTGAGTGTAGGTAGGCTTTTACATGTGCAGTGCTTAAAATTGGCCGATCGCCATAAGTCAATTACTTAAAGACCTAATGGTGTTCGGTCGGATTTTGCGGTCGGCTTTTTTTTTTTGTGCACGCGTTTTTAATAAAATTATACACACTTTTATAAACACGGTGGCAGAATCCTTGGAAGCGGTTAATTAATTACACAGTTTGTCCCTCGTCAAAAACGGTCGGTCGGTAAACGCGCACATTGCAATTACAATGTTTTATTAAACCTGCTAATAAGACGGAGAATATCATTTTCGAGAAAACGGTCGCGAGTAGGGGCGTGAGATCTCTTTCCCTCCCTAGTGTGTAGTCAACTCGTACTGAAAAGTTTAATTTCCGAAATACAAGCAGTCGATTCAATTTTCAGTTGATCCGGAACAAACATTTAGCCTTTAGTAATTTTTCAGGGAAAATCGTTTAAAAAGGTTTTCTCGGAATTCGCCAAGTATCTTAGGTATGCTTTTCTCATTGTTTTCTCTATTTTTAATATTTTGATTTAATATAACTACGTTTTATAATATACGTATCCAATAACTTCCCGTTCGGATATTATTATTAAACGTTACAATATTATTTGATTCATTAAAAACGACAGTCTAATAGAGATAATATTTCAACATAAGAGACTTACTTTACAGCTAACTTGTATTGTACACAAGAGTCAAGTTATAAAAGTATACTGTATATGTAAATGTAAGAGTAAAATTTTGATTAATTTTGATCACAATAATTTTAACTTTTAATTTTCTCTATGCATTTGGATAAATTATTAAATTTGTGCTAAAATATTATATACAATACTTTAATAATACTGTGCTAGAAGAAATATGAGTTTTGGCGTAACTTGAATTTCATTATTCGTAAATAGATAAAAAAAAAAAAAAAAAGTGAGCCTTATCTAATGTATTTTAGAATTTACAACAAACAAACAATAATATAAGTTTAAAGTTTGCTTCGATTAGGGTAAAACGAGAAAACAGCTTAATAAATTCAGTACTTATAAATAGTTCCGAAGAAATGTAAAAGGCCGGGGGGAGAGAATCAACAGGTTTTTTATAATAAATTATAGCAGAGCTTATGCTGTACCCTCGACGATCCGAGCAGTTTGCTTTGGTCATAAAATCGGTTAACGACCTGCCGTCGCCGAAGTGTTCCTATGAAGACAGTGTTTACTTTACATAATATTCTTCGGCGCAATGAGTTTGTGGACAAGTGAATAGTTCTCTATGATAATGGAGATGCGTTTAAAATCTGTTAGCTTCGAAAATATAAAAGGAATTTTGTCGCCAAATAGGATAGTTTGTTTAACATGAATACGTGACGTAAAACTTGGGATTGAATCGTTCCAAGTCTCATCAAAGTACAATTATAAATACATTATTAAAACATAAAAAGTTGAACGTATTGTCGAGTTGATAAAAATACATTACAAATGGATTTGTTTGTATTTCAAATGACAATAAGTTAAATCATTAAAATATTATATTTGCATTCGAGAACTATGGTAATTTATTTAAGTGTTAATAACACAAGGTCTTTAAGTTTATATGTAAAAAATGTAATCAACATTTTTAATAAATCATATTGTAGAATACAATAGCAAGTCTACGTTTATATTGCCGTTACATAAAAAAACGATTTTTAAAATATAGTTTAATTGATATTAATAGACACTAATTTGATTTTGAAACGTGTCTAATATTGACATAGTATAATAGATATTAATAATACAATATATACACCTCAAAATATTTCTGTTATGATTTAATTAGTTCTATTTAAGTGCTGCTATAATGGCAGGCATAGTCGAGTTTTCTCAGCAACTTAAGTACGTGTATACCGGTAAAAATGCAAGGCTTATATATTTTTAGAGAAACACTCCATGTGTATGCATATATTTTCAGCACAAAGGTGTTATTTAATTGGCAACGTTCAACCGACTGTTTTGAAATTCAATTTCTGAATTTGTATTTTGGCATGATTAATTGAACTCCGGCAGCGATTAAACGCTCCTAACAATTATCAAATTATTAAATGCATGTATTGGCTTGAAAGTAAAATTATAAACCACACGTGGGATCGGTAAATTAAATTCCAAACACTACTTGCAACTAGTTACAACGGGGAGTTATTTTATTCCATTTTTGTTTTTTAAATAGAAGTCAAACGTCGATAGAATATTAGCCTCCGCGGCTATTTCATAGAGCCGTTTACAGGCAATAAAAGATCCGCGTAAGTATGCAGTGCAGTGAGTACATATATTCGAGTGAGTATGTGTACGCCGGGCGGTCATGCAATGCCTACAAAATGTTATTTTATAATAAAAGTGAATTTGTATTCAACTCCATCGCAACAGCAAATCCCTCTAAGAAGGGCAACGCATTTTCGAGGATATCACGAATACAAAGATGCGAACACATTAGCTAAACTTTAACGGCTAAAGTATTTGTTTTCCTGTCAAAAAATATTTTTATTTTTTTACCGGAATTCCCGCGGGTATGTCTTGATTTGTTCTAACGGACTGGCACGACCGAAACACTGAAAACAAATTCAAGTATTATTTGGTGTGCATTACAGTTTATTGTGATGATGACTTTCATTTCAAAGAAACGCGACACTTAGTAGCGCAAGTCGACAAAACGTTTAGAACCTTTTAAATTAAAGGACGGCGCGTCAAACGTAATGCAATGGAGTAAATAATTTTCGTTGGTTTGTCACAACTAGAATACTGTCCGAAGTGTTTAACGGTTTTAACGGCAAAATTGATAATATTAATTACAGATTCGAAAGCTGATGGATTCTTGTTGCGGTAAGGTGGAAGNCGACCACTGATGGATTCTTGTTGCGGTAAGGTGGAAGCTGCTAATTGCTCCTGATGTATTTAAACGTCCGTTCCATCATCATCCCATTTAATTTTGCCGGTGTTTTCGCCATCAATTCCCTATATAGTAGTGGCTTAGTCTCTTGAAATCATTATAATCGCTGAACTATTGCCAAGACTGTGTTGATAAGGGGATTATCGATGGTAATTAATGTGCCATCTATCGCTGTTTTAACGGTTTGCACAATACAATGATGTGTTTGAAGAAATGGTGTTGGATATTGCGCACGCGATCAGAATTATTTACTCGCGCCGACAAAAGAACGGGAAATATTATTATTAATCTTTACTATTCTTGCAGTGCGGGCGCACTTTGATTTTTAAGTAGCAAAACGCTTTCTAGCATTGGACACATACTCAGACGGTCAACCATTAGTATTGAACCAGTGACGTAGTTATGGTTCTGTTCTGGGGCGATATACATGAGACAATTTTTCACTTCCATCGTCAAAAGAACATAAATTTTAACTTTACCATGAAAATGACTTTGTTCTGAGGAAGATCTATCCTCATCAACCCCCCCCCCCCATTAACTTAGCCGCTGTTATGAACTCTTTATAATAAATACATTCAATTTATTTTAGCCTTGTTTTATGAATTTGGTTAAAATAATCTCATAGAAGTAGATATCTAAGCCAATTTGTTCTATTTTCATTAAAAATCAAACAATGTAATTATATAGTACATTGTACTTTTTAAAATTTCATATAATTAACTTTACTCAAACTAGGATTTCTTCAGTATGACTCCAAGAAATATTATTAGTGTTTTGGAAGTACTTTGCTTGCTCATGATAAACTAATAGTCTTGTTGTTATGAAAAACAAATTGCTAATTCGAATTTGAGTTGTACTAGTAACTAGTACAATGTACTTGTAATAGTTACTATTTATATCCAAGTTAAGATTTGATTGATTGATAGATTTTGTTTGCATATTTCTTCAATAGATAATTTGTGAAACATCAGGAAGCCATTGTTTTCTATTGGGGTATAATAATGATTTATTGTCGACAAACATCATTATCCCGAGTACAGAATACAATTAGCTACTGTTCTTAAAACTTCCCAGTATGTTCATTAATATTAATAACATAATGTAAGTTTTAAAACGTATTTGAAACACCAAAAATTTCAAAATTTACTTTGGTCTTACGGAAAATTTGAAATGTTTTAAATGGTTATTTTATATTTTGAACAATTTTTTCTTAACATATTTTCAATAACCTAAAAAAAAGTGATTATAAAAAAAATTTTAGTCAATTTTATTATAATTTATTAAAAATTTTTGATTCACTAGAAGAAAAATAAAATTTAAATTACAAATATTTGGCTAATAACCTATGCTAATGAATGCTTTATTAATAAATATATGTATATAAGTTAGTTGATTTTATGGTACATTGATTTTATTAGATATGATAATCTTGAAATAAAACTATTGACAAGGCATATTTTTGTTAGGGTATCAGTCAGTATGTATGTATTTTATAAAAAAAGTGTGGAAATCGTTTAGTAACTTATTGATTGTGCGTTAGAAGACAAAATATCTATAGTTTATTAGCTGTTTAAAAGTGTCACTTACCATTTGAAATATACAATTTTTAATTTTAAAACGCAGGGGTTATTGGGACAGCTTCGAATACGGAGTACATTTGTAATAGGCTAATAATATCTTTATAGTACACGCAGAAGCACTGAAATAAAAATAAATAAACTGTTCCACTGTTTTTAATGATATACTATTATATCAATCACGTCTGGCTCTATTAATAAAATTAATTAATAAAAAAATCATTTTGTTAATTACTTTTTTTAATGAGTAGTACTTTTTATTTTGAAATTTGAGAGTAAAAATTATATAATTAAATTTAAAGTTTTATATTTTATTTAATTATTTAAAACTAATTCTTAGTTTTCAATTTTTTAAATACTGTAATAATTGCCGCGTGGTGTACATTTAAGTTGACACTGTTAGGGTAACTTAGTTCTACTGTTTTATTTGAAATATCTCGATTGACAGATTCGTAAATGATTGACCAGTTAAGTTGTATTGACATTTTTAATTATTAACTATTTAGATCACGGAATTACTTATATGAGATAATTTAAAAGCAAAGACAATTTTGTTTTAATATTGATAAATTATTTTTTCTGTGTCCTTATTTAGCCTGATAAAATAAAAATGTATACAGTTAAAAATATTTAATTTGAACTAATTTTGTGATATTAACATTATGATTAAATTTTGTCTCGTACTTATTCAAATGTACCTCACATTTGTGGCATATCTGTATAAATATTTTGTTCACTTTAAGAGCTTCCAAGGTAAAAGATTAAATTACGGGTTCGAACAACTGAGTTAAAAAGTTATAATGAAAAAAAATCAATTAAATTTCATAGCCTCCCCTGATCTATTTGAGGACTAATTAGACGGTGCTTGTTCAAAATGATAGCTATGTATCGTTCATACTTTACTTTGCATTCAAAATGCGGTTGATGGAACATGTTGATTTGACGTAGAAAAACACAAACATTTAATTACATTTTTCCTACAGCAGAGAATAATTACAACAGCTATTAAAATAATTGCTACGGAATTAGGATGTTATACTGACATAAAAAAGAACTGTCGCGACAATTGATCAAAGCGCCTGTTACGCTGGTTTAATATGCTTCACGGCTTGTTCATTTGTCGGGAAAATAACAAACGACCGACAAAATGCGCGATTTTTTAATCTACAGTTGTAATTTGTTCTAATTCAGCGAGCAAAGAAAACTAAATCTCTATATAAATGATAGCGATTAATTAAAATACTTAAAGAAAAGGTAAACTGTAAAATATTCATAAAGCTTTTTTACATTTGATTTAACAACTTGAGAATGATTTCTGTTCACCTCTCCGACTTCATTGCAGTGTAAAGTTACAAAAATAATAGAGCTTAAAATGTTTATTATTACCTCTAAAAAGAGGTACACTTAGTGATATTTAGGAACTATTTCAGAAAGAGTAACACGTAGTAATTGAATTTGATTAAAGAAAGTACTCATCGTTACTGTTATTAAAATACAAATTAGTATCGGGGTAAAGTTTATCAGATGGACAAAAAATCAAAGGGTCAGCTTGCTTGGATTGTTTGTTACGATTGTGTCTAACGCTCTGGATCATGGGAATTTGAGGGTAAATGTAAAATAGTCGTATTGAATTTCTAAATGGCTTGTGTCACGGTCAGATTGATTGAAAAGGTATACGTTAAATCCTATCAGTACGTTTGGGATCAATGAGTTCGTAATCATTGCTTTGCAAGCGACTTTACCGATGGCGTTCAAGACGTTTGTCGAGAAACCCTCTTTTTTGTTGCACTGCGCACTCAACTTTGGCGGTTAAGCGGTGCGTGACTTTCAGCAGAGATAATATATATCCGATAAAAGGATTTCATCGACTGAACAATGAGCGAGTTGTTCCCGTTCGACTTTAAAAGCCATTATACGCGCCGACCTCAGCCAATCCTGCCTAGTGCATGGTCCAAGAATCTCGTAATCGTTTATGTTTTATTACATTTTTTATTTTTTTAATCCGCCCGTGGCTTTTTGCATTAACTTTTTTTTATAGTTGTGTGTCGTACTTTCACATTGAACGAACATCTAACTTCTCCACGGCCGTTCAATGCAGGGGGACCACGAAGAGTAACTTCCATTTCGCTTAAGTTCAATCATTTTTAACGACCTCTCTTGGTCTTTCCTCCGGCCTTCGAAACCACCGCCCCCCCACGTTGAGCGCACACAATAAGATGTTGCGTCTAAATCGAAACGGTCTTTTGTCGACAACGAGCACAGATGACGACGACCTGTATCGATTTATAGGAACGTCGTAAAAAAACATTACTATCTTTAATATTGTTTTGCTAAGAATAAAAGACTGCAAAAATATTTTTAGCTATGGTTTGTGAATCGGCAGGGCTGCACCAATTTATTCGGCAGCCCTTGTGCAAAATTTGATTAAGTGAATTGACTGTCCCTGAAATTTTTCAACCGACGCATTTTACTCTGTTAAAGACATCTTTTGACTCATTGTAATATAAGTAAAAGAGAATTATTGTCACAACTTTAAATGCTGAATTAACTAATGTTTATACTTTTAATGTTAAGTATGTTATTTTAAAAATTAGGTCAATAATATATAAGAGCGATAAACATGTTACGTGGGGGGTGGTTAAGTGTCAGCGATCATTATGACGCGTTTGTGATTAGAGACTTTTAGTAACATGCGGTTCAGTTATTTTATTGTGTTTTAATATAAAATATATTTAGTTTGTTATTTTAACATCTTGGATTATATACGGTTAAAGTTTCCTTAGTTTCATACTACTTTTAAAAGACTTTATTTTGTATCACAACCGGAAGTCTCAAGAAACCTCGAGGAGGTAAATTCCATTAGTCAAGAGATGTTATTCTAAGAGTGTGTGTTGGTAAAAGTGACCGACTTGCCATAAGTAGATTTCGCTGTTGCTAGTTAAACTTAGTAAAATCTCTGAAATACCAGGTATTTTTTAACGACAGCCATACGACTGACCATATCACTCGTGTTTATTCTTGTCCTAGACAGCTCAGAATTTTTCTAATAGACTTTATCTACCTTCAATGTCATATATAAGGAAGTTGAATGAAAAATATATAAAATATATTTTTCTCAGTGGTGTTTTTATCGTACCGTTGTATTGCGTTAATCTTGTTTTTTTATCTTTCCCATCATTCGATTCATGAATTTCAACAATATAACAATCCATAAATGAATAAATATCAATAAAATTTACGTTTTGAAAATAAATTTTCAAATAGCCTACAAAATTGGCTGCATTTGCAATCAACTTGTGATATCTGATCGTTTTAACAGTTTGAAGGGTTATGTCTATCAGATTAATAAATTTCACGTTTCTTTCAATAGATTTTAATAATTCTTGTCCGTTCATAACCATAATGAAACATATTTAATTCCTGAAAAATTGATGTTTTTTTCGCAATTAAAGTTTTAAAGGTAGAACTTAAATAATCATATGTTTGTAATATATTGATATAGATTTAGACTCTATAAACGATGTAAATGATTTTTTAGATTGTTTGGGTTGTTCTGGTAAGCTTTCGACAGAATTTTTAATAATATCTGTAATTGGACTGATAATTGAAACATTTTTAAGGTGTAATACGTTTTTATAATTAGTTTAACAAAATTTTGCTTGATAAATTTTTTATGTAAAAAAAATGTTTCCAAGTCAACCTTCAATCATGACATCATGACGTTTAAATATGTAAAAAGAGTTTAATAGTATAACTTAATTAGTTTAAAAATGATCACATCTCATTCTTAAGAATTTTTTTCAGAACCTTCAAATATGTTACTCATTAAAATTCAATTTAATTGAACATTATGGTTAATTTATTAAGTCTTCAAATCATCTATAACCATATATAAACCTAAATAAATTACCAATAGTTTGATCTTGTTCATATTCAGTATATCATTATATAAATGATATTACAAAATCTAAAAAGAGTTCTAACGAATTTCACGAATAGTCAACATAGAAGTCGGATATTAAATTCAGATGATTAAATATATAATCAAGCCAAGGTATAATTTCCAAAAAGTTAATTGGTCTTTATTTAGCAAAACTTGTGATTATAGTGTTCGATAGATTTCTCCAAGTACTGAAAACTACGAACGCTTTATAAAGTTCGTTATTAACACTGCAAAAAAAAAAAAAAATGTTTTCCTGGTGGCTACAGAAAATACTACATTCTTTGGATGGAATGATCAAAACGGAGTACTAATCAAATTTACTTTTAATTACGTATTTTTTTTTAAATTTAAATTATTCAATCTATGCAAATAATAATAAATTATTTATATTATAATGTGAAAACAATTTTATATAATTCAATTTTTTTCAAATAATTATTTTATTTCGTTTTATTATTTAAAAAAAGTATAACCCTTTGGATCACAATTGATAACACGAAGGTAATGATTATTGTTGGAGATTAATTTTCTATATTTAATATAAAAATCTTTGATCACAAGTTTCTTTTTTTGACTGATATGTTAAATAAAAAAATTACAAACATTATTATTCAACCTTTTTGTTATTGAACCATAACCTTTTTGAATAAAAATATATTTTTTTTAATTTTATCGTTAATCTGCAACGTTGTCTTATGGAATTTTTTGCAACTAAGAAACGGCAATGAATTGTAACGCTACACTATACACATCTATCAAACATTTGGGTAACTGTAATGATGCAAGTAAGATTCTAAAAGCTCTTAACAACAAAGGCATAGGATAAAATTAATAAAAAATACAGATTTCATGCACTCAAATCATAGAGCCTTATTACACATTCGTAGGTTGTAATCTAGTGGGGCACCGAGATCGTATTAATCCAAATATCGATTAAACTATAGAATAAGCTCAAGTTTAGATCCAATCAAAGTTGTACACACCGAGTAGCTGCCTTAATATTATTAATAGAAAACGAGTTTCAAAATAATCTAAAGACCACAGCTGTGCCAATCAAACTCATTGCTGCATATGATTTAATATGGCGATTGGGTCTCCTTACAAAACTTTAGAATTATTCTCCTGTCCCACACTATATAATTCAATGAATGATATACTCAGTAATTAAATGTTCACAGTTCGTTTACAAGAAACACATGATAAACTAAGACGGCTGAATAACAAGTTATCTCAATAGTCTGTTATTGCACAATCCCTGTTTGATTTTTATATTAGTGACTTACTAACCACATTATCTTGAAAATTTATTTACGCTGATGACATCACAATAGCTGTGCAAAACAATAAGTTCGAAATTTCAGAAGATATAATAACAAAGAACTAATTATTATTTGAGAGCATTTACATATATGGCGATTCAACCTAATGCTGATAACACCGCGGTTGCAGCCTTTTGTCTAAACAAGCGCACTTGACCAAATATCAACCCAAGATATTGTTCTGTGTCAATACACCCAAATACTAACAGATTCTTGGATATCATGGAGTGTCAATACATCACTTACAATAGGAGTCATAGACTGAAATGTAGAAAACCGGCTCATATAAATATGAAAGGACTTACTGAGAACCGCTATGGCGGCTTGAACCGAATGTAAATCAAAATAGAAGAAGTCTAATTCAGATAGCCTCAACATAATACATGCACTAGATACTGAGATTTCAATTACCCCGATGATACTGTATTGTGTTAAATCAAATACGCACTGCATTATTAATTATAAAATTAATAATGACCAAATAAAAATTTTGTAGCCAGAATCTCCAATTTAAGTGTAATTTTAATTGTGCAACGTAGTTTTTTGTTGCACCAGGATATCACTGCAATTATTATATGAGTTGGACCACTGAAAAAGAATAAACATCATAAAAGGTTTACACCAATTTACCAGATTTTCATAGCCGAATTCTAATAATGATGCGCATTATAGAGAAACTAAATTGAAAGTAAATAAATTTATCAAAATTTAATGTATTCAATTTTTTTCTAGTATTTCTCGGGGAGAGTCCAGCCTCTCGGAAAAAATTTTGAAGAATAGTAAAGAAATATCAAGTATCAGAAGAGTAATTTTGATACAACAGTGAATGACATACAATCACCAGATAAAAGTCAGTAAAGTATTAATAGTTTAATTTAAATTTGATATTTTTTAAATAAATTAGTATACTTGGTAATAATAAAGGTAAAGATTTAACGATAAATTTATTAAACATAATATTTTTATATGAATTGTAATGTTCAGTGACTTAATCAAGAAATGTGATAAGAACAATAGATTGTTGTATTTTAACGTTTATATAATAAACTTTTGTGAAATATTGTGTATTTAAATATATCATTTACAATAATAATAACAGACAAATATAATTATATTCAAAAATGTATTTTTCTTGATGTAGTAAAATGAAAATACAAATGTTATTAAAACTAACCAAACAAGAAAAATTGAAATAAAAATGAATATTTAACACAATAAAATTTAAATATATATAATTTAACTATTAATATTTTATAAATAATAATTATTATTTACTATTTATATAAAAGAACTTGAATATTAATAAATTACAATTTTTAAAAATTATAAGTTTTTATAGAATGGAAATCACACAATAAAATTATAGTCTTAAATTATTAGAAAAATATAACAGCGTTATGTATACATTAAACTTAAAATAGAATGTGGTTGTATGTATTTTAATATAAATTTTCTTTGAGATATGATTTCGTTTAAAGTTTTGAATCAATAATTTTATAATTTCAAGAGGAATTATTAATGTGCTGTTATATCAATAGTACTGCCGCGGCACTATGGCGGTAGACCTTTGTATATCTTTTATATTAATATATAGAGTTACATTTTTTGTATTAATGATCGTATTTAATGTATTTTTTAAATCCGCAGAAGTGAAACGAATAATTTGATGTTGAAAACATTGATACAATTATATTACATCAAAAACTCCTCAATACCATTTAATTAATAATTCGATGAAAAAAAAGCTTTTATATACTTAAGAACAAGTTTTACTAGTCTCACTTTTAGGTAAAGCTCCAGGTGGCATTATTTAAGGGACGGCAAAATTGGTCAAAAATGTAAAAAATTAATTTTCTTCGATGAGTAATAAAGGATTATTAACAAAAAAATATTAAAATTTCTTAGAGAAAAAACCTCATAAAATAAATAAAAATGTGTCAAAAAACATGAGATTTTTTAGATTTTCGTATTTTATTAGTGGAGGTATAGCAAAAATAGTTAATTTTTATAATTTTTAAAAAATATATATTTTTTGAGATTTTATCATTTATTTAATAATAAAAATATAGAAGGAAATACACAAAATCAAAGAAGGGTACTTTGCGAGCCACTGATTATACATTTGGTTAACTTTGAAATTTTGTTCCTATGGTACAGTCTATATAGACTTATTTTTCTTTTTAAGAAAAAATTACAAATTAAATTGGAAATTCCGATTATTTTGTTTAAATTATGCCTTTGTTATTATATTTAAAATGTACTTTCATTGCATACTAGTATATTAAGATCTTAATGAGATCTATTTGGCAAAATATAGTTATTAAATATTTATATGTTATTAATGACTATTGAAGAGTAAGTTTATGTAAGAAACAAACCTAAAATAATAATAAAACATAAACATAAAACATTTTGTATCAATAAACTAAATTAATCGTCCTTGAAAATTATTTAAATTAAAATTCTTTAAAAAACTAAAATATATATTATAGTAACACAGATACTAAGAAATGAAAGAAAAATGTTTAATCATATGTATCTTAAATTACTATAGTGAATAAGTTATTACAGTTAAAGTAATAAAAATATTGACTGAATTTATTCTATCTAATACACTTCTAACAAGAGCCTAAATAACAAAAGCTTCTAAAGATAAAAGGATTTGAATTAAATTTTTTTTTGAACTGTAAAAAACTCTTTTTAAATTTTGAGAAGACGAGTTGTGTAGATTCTTTCTGATATCTATGAGTCATTATTTAAACTACCGTAGTTAAAGAAAAATTAAAAGAAAAAAAAATTGAAACAGAATATACGGTTTTTAGCTTCGATGCGAAGCGGAGAAGGTATTAATTTTACTATGATGTGTGTTTTTTTTTTTTTTTTTTTTTTTTTTTT
>NW_026099576.1:12083948-12289028 GCF_025091365.1 Daktulosphaira vitifoliae | reverse complement strand
ACTAAAACCTTAGATATTTACCTTTCATTTGATATCATTTTTTTGAAAATCTATCACTTAACCTGCTCATTGGGGGGGATTTAAAATGGCAACTTTTTTACAAAAATTAATTTTTTCAACTTAATTTTTGAAAATGTTCCGGAAAGACTGCGTCCTTTAAACATATATCAAATTAAAGCTTATTTTATGTACTACAAAATGAAAAAAAAAAATTTGTCCCGACACTTTTTTTTCTACATTTAAACGGCTGCCGTAGTTAAAAAAACACTATTTTTGTGTTAAAATTTTCGATTTTCGATTTTAAATTTTTAACTTAAAAATGCTATAACTTTTTGAAAAATGTATATATCAGCACAAATTTATTTTTTCTAAATACATTATAAGTACATCTTTCATTTGACATACTTTTTATTAAAATTGGACAATTTCCCCTTATATAGGGGGCGTTCAAAACTTAAAATATTGTAAAAAACATAGATCTTTTTCAACTGAACTTTTGAAAATGTTCCGGAAATACTGCGTCCTTTAAACATATATCAAATCAAAGGTTATGTTATATACTATCAAATGAAAAAAAAAAATTTGTCCCGACATCTTATCTTCTATGTGCAAATGGCTGTCGAAAATTTAAAAAAAAATGTAATGTTTGCGATAAAAATTACATTTTATCGGGATGTTTTTTGTACTTAAAACTGCCATAACTTTTTCAAAAATGAACAAATAAAAATAATATTTTTTTGTATTGAAACCTTAGATATTTCCCTTTCATTTGATATAATTTTTTTTGAAAATCTAACACTTATTCTGCTCACTGGGAGGATTTAAAATAGTAACTTTTTTACAAAAAATAACTTTTTCAACTTAATTTTTGAAAATGTTCCGGAAATACTGCGTCCTTTAAACATATATAAAATTAAAGCTTATTTTATGTACTACAAAATGAAAAAAAAAAATTTGTCCCGACGATCTATCTTCTATACGCAAATGGCTACCATATTGAAAAATATACTATTTTTGTATGATAATTATGGGTTTTGTATTTTATTTTAATAGAAGTTGATGTTGCTTTTGCAATTATCCATCAATTTTTTAAAATTAAACACTATCTACAGATTTGCATCGAAGCGTTTCTTATGATAGTGATTTTAATCACTGTCAGATTAAATCTATACTATATAGTAGGGCTATGCAATGTCTCCACTATGCCGCGACCCCACTGTGCTACCGTTTTTTTTTATATATATATAACCTAAATATGATTTTTTTTTTTATCTATATATTAAATTAAAGTTAACCTAAGTAGTCATCAGCATAAAATAATAACTAAAATATTAATTTTCATTATTTTTTAATTAACCATGAATTTTACAAGTTGATGAAATTATAAAAGTTTCCAATTCAATTACTTTACTTTTATGTTTTTTAATAATTGCGATAAAAAAAAAAGAAATTGAATATTAGTAATGTCTATGGAAATAACTTGTTTAGAATTATCTTCGAAATTCTTCGCATCAACCAAACTATGTTAATCAATGGCATAATTAGGGATTAGTCTTGGGGGGATGTCACGAGGAAAGTTTTTACTTCCTCCAAACGAAAAAAATGTATCTTCGTCATACAATTATTTTAAGTCATAGGCGTATTTAACATCCATATTACCCCCATTCTTACTCCTCCAGTGATAATTGAAAGTTTCAAAGTTATAGTTGGAAGGATTATCAGTAATTTTTTTTCCGTGAGTTTTGATGATTCTGAGTTGTTTAATTCATAATCATAATTTAATATGTTATTTAATTCTTTACAAATTAAAATTAAAATTTTAGCGATTTTCACAATTTCATGCATTGGTAATCATATAACCGACTTCCATAACTACTTTGTCTTAAATATCAAATTTAATGATTCTTTAATTGTTTATTTAATTCTTGAATAATTAAAAAGTTTCTTTTAGAAAGATTTTAAAAGCATCTTCAATTTTGTTGTTATTAATAATACTATAAATTGAGATAAGGTGTGCAGAATAATATGTTTTGATAGTGGGTGGAAACCCCGAATTCTTAGAGGCCAAAAAAGTTTATACCAAATTTTAGTAGGAGATATATATCCCAGATAACAGTTTTATGAGAATATGAAATTCTAAATTAATTAATTGTACAAATATTTCCAGATAGTTCTCTCATGATTCTAGAATATTGTAGTAACATAATATTATTTGTCCAAAATTCTTATGATCTGAAAATATATTATAATATTTGAAAATATTTTTGAAATATAACAGTTGATATATTCCAATAATATTATTATTTTATTAGTCGATGATAATTCACAATGAGATTTTCAGACATTATAATGACCAAGTATCTAGAGAAGAAGCTGTTTTAGTAGAATATTATCTAAAACACTTCCTTTTTCCCGGAAATATTTTGCCATTTCCTTGTTATTTGTCACGAAACGTTTGTTTTGTCCAATAATGTTTTTTTCGTGTACGTGAGATGTTTTTTACAGTATTCTATTTAGTAGACGACTCGTGCAATGCCCAAATATGTAACACTTATAGTTCATTTTGCTAGAAGTTATTCTGACCCTTGATCACGTTCTGCTTTTTACTTAAGCGCTTACAACTTATTTAAACATAAACATTGTGTAGCACAAAAGCGACACCACAACACTTCTCTATAAACCCGTTCGAGTTGCATGGCAAATTGTTGTAGATATGAATTCTTGTATTGCATTTATGGTATTGTTATTCACATATTAGAGTTCAAACTGCAACATAGACGCGTGCTATGTGTCTTAGCTATATGTATGCAATATAAATATACGTATAGTCACTGTTTTTTATCGATACCTACAGCGTAGCTTTGATATTTTATCTTTGAGAACACCATGTCATATCGGAATTCTTAAATGATTAACTCTGTTTCGAGATTGCTACCAAATCTATCCGAGATAAAATAACTATACAAGTACCACCGACTTGCACTTGCGCAGTTTTAACGTTAGGTTAAGTAGGTAATTGATTCTGCTTTACAAATTATGTTATGGAATATTTTAATAATACAATTTATCATGGTTTAGTTTTTTTAATTACCGTTCGATTCCATTGTTACTTCTTGATTTTAATTAAAAAAATTTTGTTTTACATTCTATTATATTACTAATAAATTTGTACAATTAGTGTTGAAAACGATAATTTTATGAAACGAGCTATGAAAGTATCATGGTATAAATTCAAATTAGAACAATAATTTGTTTTTATAATTTTTAATACATTTGTTATTGAGATATACGTCCGCTTATGCTTAACAGTCGTTTCCGCTTTAGATAATTAATTATTTGTGTATAAAAAGAACACTTGACTACGAATATACTGTACTATTCACAAAAAACTTTAATTGATTATTAATATGAGAATGATAACTTTAAAAATTATGATTCTAAATATTTGCTGTTTACCGCATGGTCTATAATAAGATGTAAAGTATAATATAGATTAATAAAAAATTGTTCGTAGGTTAACTACTCCCCATTTAATATTTTAATTGTTAGTTAAGAACTTCCATTATCAATTTTATGTATTATGGAACATTTTATAAATTTAGATTATATTCATTATTTAAGTCTTTACCTGTATTTTTTAAATTATAGTATTCCCTGTAGAGTGTAAAACAAAACTAGTTGAGTTTAAGAACACTCGTTTTAAATTAACAATTATAATAAACAAATTTACTATGGAGATTCAAACATTTTGTGAAAAACACTAAATTATTAATATATTCATTACAAACGAGTATAGTTAGAGTTCAATTAAGTGTAAGAAGTTGATGTAATTCATTTAACACTTCAACATAACGTAATATAATGCATTTAGTTATTATTAAATTTTTTTTTAATAATAAATGTTAATAATTTCTAAAGGTTTCAAACTACATATAACATTGAACTGTGTTTAGGTGAATGTTATAAATAATTATTAAAGTGTATCTAAGTGTCTTAGTGTATATAAAAAGAACTTACTATCTAATATCATAAACTGTTAAAAGTGTTCAAGTTATAAACATTTCTTATTTTTTAATTTGAAATTCAGGTTATATCAATAGCGTACCGTAATAAATATCTTATAGCGTAATTTCATTCAAACTTTTTAGAGTATTGTTAAGGAGCCTTTTTTGAGTTTTAAAATTGAGAATTAACATGGACATTATATTTTTATAACATTTACATCATAAAACAAATAAAATGGCGTTTTAACAAATCAAATGGAATAATTGTTCTATAAAAAGTTTCAACAAATAAGAACAAATCGAATTCTGGTTTATGATGTAAATTTCGTGACGTTGAGATGTTTGTAAACACGTTTTGAAAATTTTCCTTTGTACACAAATGTAAAACAAAAATGTTACGGAAAAATAGTTATACCTATTACAGGGTCTGTTTATTTATAACCATCGGTGCAATTGTATTTCATAATGGTAGTGGGAAGAGTGAGAGGTGGGGGCAGTCACGACAAAAGATTGAATTGTGCCGTTTGATCTGTGCTAGCAACCCTACCGGCACGTCTGTTACCATGGTAACATAAGCGCGGCGGACGTCCGTCCGGTTTTTACAGTGCACAGTAATGGTGAGGGGAGGATAGAGTAAGAGCCCCGGGGGTTGCCACTGGTGGGTGTAGTGAAGTAGGGACAAGAAATTGATATCGATGACAGCCGTCAAAAACACCGAGTATATTCCCCTCCGTCCGTATCAAAACTTACTGAACCTTCTTCTCCATCCATCCGATAAAACCGTGCAGTCCTTTCTAAAAAGTCCCTCACGTTCCCCAGACACTGGTCGGCCCGCAAACTGTTTTATATAGGAGGGAAAATAATTTTAAATAAGCACACAATACCTTTATAGATTTGTAAACGCTGTTTTGTAGATTTATTCAATTGTACACGATACTTTATCAATCAAAAGATTTGTCTCCATAACAGAGTGCAAATATTACAACGTCGGTCGAAAGTTTACTATCTGATAGAAGCTTAAAGAGATACTTCGATTTCATAATTAAAAACGACCAATATTTATTTTCAAACGAACCAAAAGTTTCTATTCGATTTATTCATATCATATACATGATGACATCATATCATTTAAGTGTTCGTACATCATAAAGTCAACCGTTAATACAAAGTCTTAAATTGTTCGTTAATTAATAAGTTTGGAAAACTTTTGATGGCCTTAATTAAACATCGAAGTGTCCACCTCTCTATATAAATAATACATAAATTGTTACCTGAGGCTATAGATGTTTCAATCACGTCTAAAATCGTAATTATACTAATTGTTACTGGCGTGTCAACCCGAACAAATAATCAATCTAGACTCGAAACAGAACATTTCGCATATTTAATAATAACTACACAGTTTATAGATACTTAATACGGGTAAATATAGTTGTTTGGCCCAATCAGTCAGGCATGTGTAAGTGTGCGTAATCGTTAATTAATGAAGAATCTTTATGCATGATGTATTGTTGGATAGTGTATTAAAATCGCATTTATTTGCTATCATTATTTAAGTATATTCTTAGGGATATAAGTACCCCCTAAACGCCCACAGTATTCGTCTAAAGATATTCAGAGATATTTATCCCATTAGCAATACGCGGTTGACGCCACTGATAATTAATTATTTATTTATCCATTTTATATATTTAAATTATTAAACGGACCAGGACCAGTAATTTAATATTTAATAAATATTAAATTACTCAATTAATTTAATATTTATCTCAATTAAATAAAATAAATAGATCTACTTTAAAATAATTGATGGTTTCCATAAGTCTGTAATCGGAGTGTTGCTTGTATTCTGTAATATTTTATATAAAATGGGTTTACTCTACTAAGAGAATGGTCACGAAAAAAAAAAACCCAGCACAGGGGGGTCGCGGCACAGTTGTGACGTGGTATAGTTGGATCAAGTATAATGATATCTGACAGTGATTAAAATCACTATCAAAAATAAACGCTTCGATGCAAATCTTTAGATAGTGTTTAATTTTAAAAAAATTGGTGTTTTATTCCAAAAGCTACTTGATCTGCTGGTTCCTTATTAATATCTCGATTAAGATAAAGTATGTCGAATGAAAAAGGGTTTATTAAAAAATATTATTTCTCATAAAAAAATTGTGTGGATCCATAAACTTTTCAATAAGTTATAGCATTATAAAGTTAAATATNAAAAATTTCGAAAATTAGCGATTTTTAAATTTGTAATTTTTTTGGAGGTTTCCCCCATTTACGGGGAACGAGGGAAATTTTTTCAATTTTGAAGGGTAATGTCTTCGACTAGATACGATTTGTGATCTTTTGACGTATCGTTGAAAGAAATCCGTTCGGTGAGAGCTGAGAAAAAGTGGTAACAGACAAAAAAAAAAAAAAAAACACATCATAGTAAAACCAATACCTTCTCAGCTTCGCATCGAAGCTAAAAATAGCGTAAAAAATCAGGACAGTATAATTCCTGTAAACATTTTACATAAAAATGTATACTAACGATATGTATAGAGTGTTCAGTGAGGAAATGGGTTTCTTTTATTCTCATTGTTTATAAAAATTAATATGTTTCCATACTTACTGAACATTCTGTATATTTGAAACACGAATTTGCAAACGATTTGTTACAATGTTTCAAGGTTAATAAAGATAGAAGATGAGTAAGACGAATGTGGTTCCTTAGGTATAGTTATAGTAAATTTGAAAGAAATAAAACGTAAGAATTTTTGTTGTACTTTTTCCAAATTCAGTTAAGATTTTTTGTATGAAGACCAATATACTTTTGGTATTCACAGGTGGAGCGCAATAAAGAGCAATTCTTATTGCGCCTAAAACACTGATTGTATTCTATTATATTATTCGTATACCTTATTTGCAATTATAAATTAAAACATTTTTGGTATAAGGAAAAGGAGAGAAATTGGCCAGTAATTCGACAGATCGTAAGATGATTTTGGTCGAATAAGACTCATTTTCCATGAATCAGAGAAAGTACCACTGGAGAGTAAAAGATTAATGAATTATAACAAAAATAAGGATATAACATATTTACATTTTATTTTAAAAATACACTAGGTATTTAATCAGGGCCTGGACTGGAATTGGAGTCTAAAAATTTAAGCTGTATGCTTAAGTGACAATTATTATTTCAAGTACAGTAAATGGGCTAATGTCACAAATTTTGCGAGGCTGATTGTTATGACATATACATTATATGTCAAAAATTTGTTTTATTTTTAACTGATATCTAATACGTTGTACTAATGAATAATGACAGTATAACAAAAATAATTATATAACATATGATTTAAATATAAATATAAATTTATAATTATTTTTATGAAATATTTAAGTAAAAATATTATATTGTTTAGTATAAAGTTTAAATTAGTTACTTAAAAATAACTAAAACTTAATAACGAAAATGTCTAAATGTGATCATAAAACAATTTTTACTTATATTGCATAATGTATTTTATTTTATAAGTACAAATTTGTTATTTAAAAATATAATAGAATTTCATGTTACTTTAATATTCCCGGACAATCAGCCCGAATACTTATGACAACCAACCCTTAAGTGGGGTAGGTTCTCACAATTTTTTTAGCTCTCTTTAATGTACTTTGCCTGTAGTTCTAGCGTTTGACATTTTTAAAGGAGGTATATTATTTTTTATATAAAATATTTATCCCAGTTAAAAAAACAGTTGTCTTAATATAAAAAAAGTAAAATGGAAAAAGTGTTCTAGAAAAAAGCCCTGATCTCCCCTTTTTAATAAATTTACAGTGACATAACGTTTAAACTGGACAAAAAAAAATCATTGTTATATAAAAATAATAGTGTAGTTTTAGGTTAATATTTAAAAACAAAAGGCAAGTTATCGAGACAATTTTTTCCTATCATTAAGATATTACGTTAACCTTAATTATGTATCTTTAAAAGACAAAGGTTTTCTGATATTTTGAATGTTTGTCTAATAAGGCTCCAAAACATTTAATTAGATTGCAAATTGTTCTTCAGATAAAAAATATAAACTGTATTCATGTAGAGTTACTTTATTTAAATTGTTGACTAATTTAAATATGATAATACGAAAAATCTAAATGTTGCCATCTTGAAGACATTATCCCAGATAGCATTTTTTTATTAATAATATCATTGTAATGTTTTCTTAACGTTGTAATAATAGAAAATATGATATGCATCTAATAAAAAAGATTTAAGACATTATTTTTTAAATATGCTATCATGGTAATAATTTTACATGCACTAATATTACAAAATAATTTTAATATAAAATCTAAATTAATTTATTTTAAGACAAAAAAAATTTGAAGACTAAGTTAAACTTGAAGTATAGATCTCAAATTTTGCAAAAAGTTCTTAAATATAAACCATTAATGTTTTATTGTTTTTTAGATGGAGTTTTGTGAAATTTTTTTTTTGATGATCAGTTAATTACGTAATTAACTGATTTTCTCTAATTTAGCGATCATCTTAAAAACTAGAATCAATTTGAAAATTCTAAGGGAATGAACGATGAAATTCTATTCAGAATCAACTATCATATCGTTTGTCTCAAAAGTGCACTGTTATCTATATGTTAATTAACGAGACGAATTTGTATGTTTTACGGTTATTTTTTTGTTTACTTCAATGCGAAAATATCGATATTACCAAGTTCACAGAGTTGCTTTGTTTTTTTCATAATATTATTAAAATACGGCCTCATACGGAATTCCTTTAAATTTTAGTATAAAAGTTCAAATTATTCAACAAACCATATATTATCAAGTTTTTTTAATTTTACATGATTATCTAATAGTTCGTTTTTTTATAATTTTTACATTGAGATCTTCAAGTCAATTGTTCAAAACATTGTATATTTTATTTCCCTGCGCACGCATTTTAAGAGCTTTTCTACCAACAGTACCACGATGATAATGATTATTCTTAATAACGGCGAAAAATTATGCTGAAGAATGAAACGAGTAAAAAAGAGTTAGACATTTTGTACTTACTGTCGGTGGAGCAATTAGCTTAGCCGCTTATGTTTGTATTTTGAATACTGCCTTAGAAATGATGACGTATTATAAAATATACCTATTCTCATGGGACGGACAGTTGTTGAAGTTTTCCCTCTTGAAATGCTTATTTTTTTATCGATTCACACTAAAGACCAAAAAACCAGCTACGTCCTTTTTCTTTTTTTACAAAATAAGTTAATTTAGTTTAGGAGACAAGAATCGTTTGAAGTTTTTAACTATTTTAACTCGCTTAACTTTACGGATGACCGTTCGAAAAAATTCGTTTTTATAAAACTACTCTTAGGTCTGAAAAAAGAAAGCGTGTTGTCGATGTTTGATAGTTTTCGTGTAAGACAATGAAAAAAAATTTAATTTTAGATATACGTGTTTAACATTTCTCTTAAAGTTTATATATTGTGTAATACAATGTAAATTAATTTAACATGATAACATTTCAAAAAAGTAAAAATGCTTTATTGTATTTCAATAAAGATGATATATTTTGTCTACAAATAATATTTTGACAAATTATTTCTATTGTCATCGAAAAAGATTTATTATAATGTAATGCATTCTAATATCAAAATTAAAATTGTTAAATTTTTAAAATAAATGTTAAGTTTATTGGAGAACCTAATTAATTAATTTACATAATTCGTAAAAATTAAAAAAAAACAATTAATGAGAGTAGAATAATCAGATAATTAAATTAAAGGGTGTGTGGGTACGCTACTATTTAGCTAGTTTAAAATTTTAATAGCGTAGCTACAAAAATCGTTATTTTATATCCTGTGCTCAATAATATCTAGGATTTGCTTAATTTTAATATCAGATTCCAATAATGTAATAATATTTTCCTGTTATTTTTAAGTATCATTTACTTTTGTTTTTTTATTCATATTAGAATTGAGTTCGATTCTACTTTAATAAAAATTTTATAATTGTCAAATAAAAGTTAACTAGCCATAAATTTCTGTATCATACAACGTTTACTTTGAACAACGAATTCATTAGTTTTACTATGATAAAATAAAATTCAATAAATACATTTGGTACTTTAGCCAATTGTTTAGGTAATGGTTAGATATTTTTCTAATTCATATTTTGTGTATTACATATTAGCAATACAATTATCACAATATGAAAGTACATATTAAATGATTACGTTCAAATAACAATTTTAATTACTACGCATTTAAAAATGCGTAATTTTTATTTTTGAAATTGAGCAAGCTTTTAAAGTTACCTAGCTTTTGTAATAAATATCCAAAATCGAATACTAGTATACCATATGAAAGCTACAAGCATAAAGAATATAATACAATAGTAAAACATCCAATTCTAGAACCTAAATAATTTTACATTGATGTAAAAGTAAAAAAATCTTGAATTTTAATTTAAAATTTCAAGTTTAAAACACATAATTGATGAAAATTTTGTTTTCAAATTTTTTAAAATATATGTAAAATTGTATTTTATTATGTCAATTTACTTCTATAATAATTTGGTATAGATTAATTGAATGTTAAATAAATCAATATGAATAAAAGGGTTAATTTCTTTTTTACAAATTCAAAAGATAATTGTTATTAAATAAAGTTTATATAATCAATAACTTTTTAATTTGTATTATATTAACACTAATTTATTAAAAAATATGTAATATTAGTCATAAGATATATATTTGCTTAAATAATTGAACAGTATTATTCAAAACTAGCCTTCAAACAGACAATGTAAATAACAAATATGTAACAATGAGTTTTAATTGCATAAAGTTTTATAAAATTAATACATCTTTAAGAACCAAATGAGCAGCAATACAAATCGATAAATATTTTAGAAAATCCTAAAAAGTATTTATTGAAGATTTTTACAGACTTTATATTATTTAATTTTAAGTTAAAGATTACTTCAAGAAAAGGAATAGTCTATGTATCCTCTCTTTTAATCAAAACTACTAAAAACTTTCTCCAATTGTTGAAAGAAATACAATGCATACTCCTATTGAATTAAAAATCAAACAATTCAATCAACCAATATTTTAAAGTTTACTGAAATTATTATAAGTATATAAATAGATACAAATTATATTCCAAACCTTAATAGAATTTCCATTGACATAGATTAACTTAATCAAAGTTGGTCTCATATGATAGGGATTCCTCTATCTAAATCTATATGGAGTAATTTGTTTTGTATGTAATTCATAAAAAATAATATTAATTTAATTTCAGGAAAAACTATTTGCTCATTAAGTCTTGGTAAACAAGAAACTGACAACCATTAAAAATCTCAATTGTTAAAAAATGAGAGGCCCATGTATGTCAATCAATCAAAAGATCAACAAAACTCTTTTGTATCTTTAATGAAAGAATGATATTTAATATCACGAAAATATAAATATTTTGGTATCCTTATTTTTATGGAACTTCAGGTTCTTGAATAGGTATAACACCTACACCCACACCACCTTCATGTGCACACATAGAGGCTGAAAAAGTCCAACAATCAGTTTTTGGATCATATACTTCAACTGTTGGTAAATTCAAAAATCCATCATAGCCACCAATTGCCCAAAGTTTACCAGCATTGGCTACCAAAGCAACACGGCTTCTTGTAACATTCATTGGAGATATAAACCTCCACCTAAAAATAACAGTTTGATAAAATATACATAAACATGTCCTGTAATTAATATCATAGGTAAAAATGTATCTGTATAATTGAAGATTTTCCAAAAATTTTGGTGTGAGGTACAAATTATTATTATTCTATTTATTTTTAGTGTTTTCTTTGATAAACTTTGCTTGTGATAGAAAAATACTTAAAAGAAAGCCTTTTTAAATGAATTAAAATGGTTTATAATACTGTAACTTATAGATAATTAATAGAGTAATCAGGAAATATTGTTTTCTATTGAAAATAAAAAATTAATACCTAAATTAAGTCTTAATTTAGATTCTGAGTTTGAAACAGATTTTGTAATTTTTTTTTTTGGAAGCATTTCGAAGTACCTAGGTTTTTGAGAATTTTTTTTTTCAAATAACATTGTTTATATGTTTATTAAGAATGTAACAATATTAGCTTCGATGCGAAGCTGAGAAGGTATTGGTTTTACTATGATGTGTTTTTTTTTTTTTGTGTCTGTTACCACTTTTTCTCAGCTCTCACCGAACGGATTTCTTTCAACGATACGTCAAAAGATCACAAATCGTATCTAGTCGAAGACATTACCCTTCAAAATTGAAAAAATTTCCCTCGTTCCCCGTAAATGGGGGAAACCTCCAAAAAAATTACAAATTTAAAAATCGCTAATTTTCGAAATTTTTTCAATTTTTTTTACTAAAAACTGCCGTAACTTTTTCAAAAATGAACATATCAATATAATTTTTTTTTATATAGATGCTTGATGTCTTTACCTATCATTTGGTATATTTTTTTTGTAAATCTGACACTTAACCTGCCCACAGGGGGGGATTTAAAATGACAACTTTTTCACAAAAAATTAACTTTTTCAACTTAACTTTTGAAAATGTTCCGGAAGGTCTGACACTTTTATATATATCTTAAATTAAAGCTAATGTAATATACTTTAATTTGAAAAAAAAAAATTTGACCTCTGGACTTGTCTTCGTGGTGAAAGTTGACATCAAAGTTAATAAAAAATTACGATTTTTGTAAAATAATTTTTTTTTATATTTTTAACTTAATAATGCTCTAACTTTTTCAAAAATGAACATATCAATATAATTTTTTTTTATATAGATGCTTGATGTCTTTACTTATCATTTGGTATATTTTTTTTGTAAATCTGACACTTAACCTGCCCACAGGGGGGGATTTAAAATGACAACTTTTTCACAAAAAATTAACTTTTTCAACTTAACTTTTGAAAATGTTCCGGAAGGTCTGACACTTTTATATATATCTTAAATTAAAGCTAATGTAATATACTTTAATTTGAAAAAAAAAAATTTGACCTCTGGACTTGTCTTCGTGGTGAAAGTTGACATCAAAGTTAATAAAAAATTACGATTTTTGTAAAATAATTTTTTTTTATATTTTTAACTTAATAATGCTCTAACTTTTTCAAAAATGAACATATCAATATAATTTTTTTTTATATAGATGCTTGATGTCTTTACTTATCATTTGGTATATTTTTTTTGTAAATCTGACACTTAACCTGCCCACAGGGGGGGATTTAAAATGACAACTTTTTCACAAAAAATTTACTTTTTCAACATAACTTTTGAAAATGTTCCGGAAGGTCTGACACTTTTATATATATCTTAAATTAAAGCTAATGTAATATACTTTAATTTGAAAAAAAAAAATTTGACCTCTGGACTTGTCTTCATGGCGAAAATGGCTACCGAATGCTTTTTTCGTGTGAAAATTCTCGATTTTATTATTTATATTATATTTAACTTTATAATGCTATAACTTATTGAAAAGTTTATGGATCCACACAATTTTTTTATGACAAATAATATTTTTTAATAAACCCTTTTTCATTCGACATACTTTACCTTAATCAGGATATTAATAAGGAACCAGCAGATCAAGTAGCTTTTGGAATAAAACACCAATTTTTTTAAAATTTAACACTATCTAAAGATTTGCATCGAAGCGTTTATTTTTGATAGTGATTTTAATCACTGTCAGATATCATTTAGTTGATCCGACTATGCCACGTCACCACTGTGCCGCGACCCCCCTGTGCTGGGTTTTTTTTTTTTGATTTTATGCATAGCCTTAAAAATATTATAAAAAGTGAATTTAAGATTTTTTATGCAACTAAAGATTAATAATTATATTTTTAAATTTAAACCTTTTAACAAATTTACTTATTTAATTTGAAATTTTGTTAATTTAGTAACATACTTATCAGTTTGGGGATCATACTCTTCAACAGTTTGTAAAAATGTTGAACCATCATATCCACCACACGCATAAAGTTTACCATTTAAAGTTGCTACACCTAATCTACAACGTTTAATCAACATAGGTGTCACTGATGACCATTGTCCTGTGTAGGTATCATACCTTTCAACCTATAAAAAGTATTTATATTTGTTGATACATACATAATTTTGATTATGAAAAAATTCAATAGAACAATAAATTTTTATTACTGAATCAAAAATACTAAGACCATCGTGGCCACCTAAAATATAGATATAACCATCAAATGTAACAACACCACCAGCACTTCTATGTTTTAGCATTGGTGTTATGATTGTCCATCGGTCTAAATCAGGCTGGTAACATTCAACAATATTTAAAGAGCTAACACCATCAAAGCCTCCACATACATATATCCTATCATTTAATGCTGCTGCTCCAAGTGCACTGAAATTATTAAAAAAATAAAATGATGTTTGAATCAGCATAAAATGACAAAATATAAAATTAATAAGGAAAATAAGTATACCTTCGTCTCCGATGCATTGGTGATACAATATTCCAAATTTTAGAAATGGGATCAAATACTTCAACTGAAGATAATCTCTCAATGCCATTGTAACCACCAAATGCATAAAGCTTATTATTTAGTACAGCTACTCCAACTCTACTACGTAAAATACTCATAGCTTCAGCAATCTCCCATCGTTGAGTCAATGGATTGTATACTTCTACAGTACTTAAAGAATCGCCTAAAAATGTTAATAATTATTTCATTTATTCTGAAAAAGATGATCATATATAATAAATACCATGAAAAATATAAGATTATTTTTAATAATTTTTCAGGAGTTTCATTTAAATTTAGTAATAACAATGGCTAATGCCAGTTCAACATTAAAAAAAACTATTAAATAGTAATAGCATTTTGAAATAAATTATTAATCATTAATGTATTAGAAAGTGATTAGTTTTCTACATTTTTCTACTCCCTTACTTATGTTAGTAAAATATATTACTTATTATAATTGCAGGGTAAATATAAATAAATTATATTATAGGTAAAAATCAAAGTATTAACATGATATAATTTTAATAAGTACAGCATATATTAAAATTTAAAATCTAGTTTAATTAAAAACTTAATTGGAAATTGTTAATTTTAAAATGAAATCAGGTATAGAAGATATTAAAAACAAATTACCTGATTTTGTAAGCCCTCCAACTGCATAGATATGTCCTAAGATATAGCTTACACATCGGGGTCTTGTACGAAAACTTTGTAAAAGTAATCGCCGTTCAGGCATTAAATGATAATCTTTCGCTTCATCTAGTAAATCTCTATGTAAGAAATGTAATAAATATTTTATGATAGTAAAAGTATTTTTACTATAAAATAAAGGCTTTTACCGGCATTCATGAGAAGATCTTATTAATTCTTCTGTAGCAACACGATCTGCTAAATAATGCGGAGAAAGTAAAGGTAACCTTACAGCAGCTAATAACTGAGGAAAACTTTCTTGTCTTTGATCGTCTTGTTTTACCCATCTCATTGTTGCTTCAAATACCTTAAATATGGATAAAAGATAAATAGATTTTTAGAATAGTTTTTTTTTTTAATATAACATTACTTGTTCTTCCGATGCTTGAATTTCATCTTTATTAACTATGTCAATTACTTCAGAAATACTTAGACTAAGAAAATCTTCAGATAATGAAATATCAGGAAAATATTGAGCCACATATCGATTAGCATCAGTTATAAGACTATAACATCCTAATGAGTCAGCTAATGTTCGCACTTTTAAAACATTGTTTGGGTGAAGTCTGTAATATTTCAATTAAATAATAATAAAAAAACAATGTATAAATATAAATAATTATATTATTATTAAATAAAAGGCCATTTAGTTTAAAATATATAAAACCCCTTCATCATTTTTTAAAAAATAATTTTAATATCTATACTACAAAAGCTTAAATAATTTTCAAATATAATTACCTTTCTTTGATGAATGTAGCACAAGCATTACGCACCCATTTAAGTTGCAGAAATGATGCTCCTATTAAAAGAGACTGCACATTATTGACATTAATTGATATTCTGCCACTATAAGCAAAATTTATAAGTGTTTCTAATGCTCTGGAAAAAAATTGTAACAAAATTTAAGTAATCAAATATAACAAAACCTTAAACTTTTAAGTATTTTTTTAAAATTAAGGTGATTTTTGTAACACTAGCCACTCATTGCTCTAAAAATATTAATTATGTAAAATTTTAAATTAAGTAATTAATTGAATGAATTAAATGAATTGATTACAATTATTTTTTTTTAACGCTTTATATGCCCATTAAGGGCCAATTACAATTATAACTCCCGTTATAATGAATTAACCTTACAGATTTTAATAAATATAAAGACTGGAAAAATATTGAATGATTAGCAATCGTTAGAAACCAATTTGTTAAAATATATTCACAAAATATAATTTTATGGACATTATATTCTAATAAAAATCTAAAAGATAATGAAAAAGAGTTTATTATTTAATTAAATGCTGGTTTCATACTTTATTGTTGTATAATATAATATTAATAATATATAACGAACTCGGGATCAATTCCTCGCATAACAATTTCTTTTTGTGTGCTCTCAATCATATCATGAGTGAACATAGCATTAAAATATGGAACAGCTGCTGCTAATACTATGCGATGTGCACTAAATGACATATTTTCTACCTGTTGACATCAATATATATATATATTTTTTTAATTAACAAAATATATACTTACTTTTAAAGTGACGTCACACAATTTACCCATCCGTCTTATACCTTCAATAGCTGAAAAACTTTGAGTGAAAAGATCACCTTGATGGTACACAAAATATTCATTTTCTATGGATGATTTAGGAAACGGGATTTTTATAGATGAATGTAATTTAGCAGGGTTAAATGGTGAACCAGTGGTTTGATCAATAGTTGCTGACATATTATTGTATGATTTTTTTATAAATATACAAGTTTTAAAATTACTTGGGAAATTTAAAATTAAATGGCTGCAAATCTTAATAAAACATTCATTTTTCAATATTTACTTCACATAATGTTCTTAATTTAGTTAGATTTTTATTAAATTTCTTAACGTAAATACACTGACCAATATTAATAATTACTGGCTATCATAAGTTCTGTTATTAGATTATTGAAACATCTGAACTGATATCAATATTATCGTATTTACGCTATCTAGTAAACAATATAGAAAACAAATTCATGTCTACTCTGTTAATTTTTCTAATTTTTCAGTTATAAAGACCGTAGACTTATTATAGACAATAGGCCTATGAAAGAACTAATAAAAAACCGTTTAAATTGATTATTTGAAATTTAATATACAGTAGTGTTCTATGTATTTTCATATATACTATATTTTATCATAGATATAATCAACATGATGTCGATATATATTTTGTAAATCACATTTTGTTTTAAGAAAACATTTAGTTTTTTTAGCATATTCGAAAAGAATAATATTTTATAATAAGTATACACAATTTTAGTATATTGTTATTTATGTAAAAATATAATTTTCTATTCATCCTCTTGTTATAGGCAAACATTGGGAGGGACAGTTAAGATATCTTAGATCCTCCTCAAATATCAATAGGATTAGATCAAAACGAAATTTCATTTTTTTTGTAAATAAATATTAGAGGGATGGTAACGCGGTAGTGTTTGATGCGCACTGCTTTGGGTTCGAAACTCGGTCACAGGCGGCTTCATTTGCCGAACGAGAGATCAGTTCGGTATTTGGAGTTGCCATCCCTCTCTCCGGCAACGGACTAACATCCATTCACGGAGTATAAATGGTTAAGATACCTCCTTCTTTAGGGGAGGCCGCTATAATGGGCTGATAAAGCAAAAAATAAATATTAGCCTCTTTTAGTCAATTAACTAAAAATTCTTTAGTCCTAAAAATGTTATCAAATATCTACCTATGTATTTGTAAAATTTCGATAAATTGACAACCGCTTTTTATTATGAAGACGACGATATTTATTTATTTATTTTTATAAAATTTTTTATTTACATGAAAACATGTTGGAAATTCTATTTTAATTTAATATGGTAATATCGATGACTCAATTCAAAAGTGAACATTTTTATGAAAATTCTTGTGTACAAAGGCGAAACCAGCCATTTTAATTAGCACAGGACAAAAAATTTCAAATTGTGCTTTTTAAACTTTGTATGTCATTTTTTTAAAAGTAATATTAGTCCTCCTAATTTTACTAGTATGCCTCAGTTTTATCGAAGCTAAAAATTCAAAGTGAATTATAACAATTTGCCTAGTTAAAAGAGTTATTTATAATAAATCTGCTACGAAATTGTCTATTATATTGTTTGGCGCAGAAAATTTAAATTCTAAAATCTAATAACACGTGTTATTAGATTAAATTAAAGTACAGAATATAGCAAACCTTCATCTTATATTTAAAAACATAAGTTTCAGTAAAGCAAATTTGTTTTATTACTATTTTGGAAAATAAAAATAGTTGTAATATTTGTTTGTTGTTATTAATTTTATTGACAATTACATATAAATTTTAACAACTATATATACATATTTTTTAAAATATATACATACGTGCATATTTTTTTTTATTAATGAATCTTTGAAGTGAGAGATAATAAAAAAATTATAAGAATATACTATTAAAAACTTCATTAGAGCCTACAATGAAAGCTTTATGTCACAATCTGATAATTTTTTATTATTTCAGTACAATAGTTAAAATAAGTGTGTTCAATTATTGTATTTAAATTTTATGCCACGAAGCATTTGCTTTAATAATCTTCTTACATAATTTAAATAGGGATTTAAAATTTAAAAACACCATATTTTATTTGAAAATAGTATTTAGTTGTTTAAGTTTCGTCAAACTTACTTCTAATGCCGTTATTAAGATTCCCATAACCTAAGGGAAATTTTGTTTCGATGCAATCTACGTTATTTTTTCATAAAAAAAAAAAACTTTTTTTTAATCAAAAATAACGGGTCCGGAAGGTTCTTAAGCATCCCTAAGGACCTCCCTGCTTATTGCTAAGGAAAACACTATTGATGATGCTTTGAATAATAAAGCATACCATCGCTATGCGTGACAAAACTCCTACGGGTAAAGTATGGGAAATAAAAATGCAATATCTCTAATTTCAGAAAAAAAATAAGCTACTTAATAATATACATTTAATTTTATGGACATATGAAATTTTTCATGTCATACTATTATACCTCCCAACTAAAATGATCTCACATTAATAAGGGCCCAAGGAGCCCAGACTTCTTTCAATAAACACGTGACTTATAATTGATTCCTAAAATTAATAGTAAAAATTCAATTCTTATTGACATAAAAATAAAGTTTCAGAAAGTTCTGTTAAAAATAATTTTTGTAAGATATTTTAATGAACTAACCATTATGGGAAATCTTCAATATATCAAAATAATCGTCTTAAAAAAAATATACGAATTTTTACATGAATGTATTATGTATTATTGTATCTTTAAAGCTTATAACGCGTACATTGTAGGGAAAATTTTTGAAAAATAGTAATAAAAATGTCATATTTATATAAAAATTTTTAATTCTTTATGTCAGATTACATTACTTGTGTATAAAATTAACAATTGTACTAAAAATATTAAATTTACGTATGGGAATTTTCGAATCATTTCTTATTGTGACAATAATTATTAATCTAAAAAAAATTCGTTCCCAGAAAATTACTGAATTCGAAGTCATATTGATTTTTCTGATTTATAAACACGTATATCATTTGTATAATTAAATTTAGAGTATGAATGAATTTGCCATTTTTATAAGTGTAGTTACGTAGGCGGAGTCAACAAAAATAACGTTGGTGGTGTGTATATCGATTCTTTTGGGTAAGTCGACACCACTGTTAGCGCCAGTACTAGGCCACGAATTATTCCACTTAGATTGTTGTCGAATGGCACAATAACTATTGTAAAATTGGATGAGAGCAGATTTTTACAGCATAAAACCTTACCATTAAAACAGCAGACTATTTTTTACAAATACAGTATGTCTCCGATTTAGATGTTCTTAAAATAATTTTCCGAACTAAATAATGAATTAAGTAAATTATCGTTCAAACATTTCTATATTTTTTCATCACAACAATAATTATTGTGCACGTTTTTTAACAGGATTAGTTGATAATATTTGTGTGACTTTTTTGACAACGACAACGAGTGACTATTTTTACCGTCGTAAATGTGAATGAAAATAATTTGGCAATATTTTTTGTTCGCATTGTTGCCTGCACTGCGTCAACACCCTTTAGAGTTGCTGTTCAAGCGACTAGTCCATCTGGTGTAGTCAACGGGACGGTCGGTCGTTGTTTTTGGCATGGCGTCACCGTACGAGGTGCCCCGTGAGTCAAGAGGGCCCGCGTTGGCCGCTGCCGGCGTAAGGCCGCGCGTGGACCCCGAGGCCCTTGGTGAAGTGGATCCAGAACAATATCCAGAGGCAAAAGAGTCAACAAACAAAATCCGAGGAAAATCAGACCTCATCGAGTTGATATTCGGTGAGGTTGACCAGGAACTGCTCACTGTCAAGACGTTCTACTTTTTTTTTTACTCAGCGTTCGGCTCACTTTTTCCTCTTATGGGTGTCTACTTTAAACAAATGGGCATGAACCCCAGCCAGTGTGGTATTCTAATCGGGTCTAGACCGTTTGTTGAGTTTCTGGCAGCGCCATTTTGGGGAGGCTTGGCTGATAGGTAAGCCCGATCGATTTTCTCGCCCCCTTTCACTTACAGTACCCTGTCACCACGCCGTTCAACCCCCTTTGCACTCTTGTAAAAAAACTTTTATCCATTTGCACGTTTTTTTTCTAATTTTAGATAGCTTGTATAAAATTTGATTCAATAAAAATATTTAATTTTGTGAACTATTCCTTTTTATAAAATTATTCAGTTTCAATATACTCGAATATACTCTAGTTATTTTTTAAAAGACGAATTAATGAACTAAATTATATTTGTTTTGTGTGATGTTATGATCGAAAAATTATTTAAAATAAATATAATTTATAAGGTTTGAGTATTGATGCTTACACTTTACAAACTATGGATGATAGTGCAAAAATAATACAACTAAAATATAAAAAAATGATTAAATCATTTTTTCTCAATAATTCAGCATATTTTTTGTTTGTTTCCAAAAAAAGTTTTATTTATTTGAGTAGTATAATATTTATAATTTTTTGTTCAACAAGTACATAACGAGTTTACTTGATTAAGTACAGTATTGGAGGTCGTCTAATGTAGGGCAAATGCAGGCGCCAGTTTTGAATGGTTTCACAGATGATTTTTAAATAATAAACAATGTTAGTTAATCGTTAAACAAATTTATAGAATTGACAAAAACTACTAAGTATTTGAAAGTTAGCTAATAGTTGTAGATAATAAAACTAAGTAATTTATTCAGTTTCCAGGTTTCTAATAAATATGATTTTACGTATCGATATAAATAAAAGCAATGTGCAAGTTTACTAGTTTTATATTACTATGAGGTATTTTTGAACACTATCAATTTCATTTAGGAGATTTGATACAGATTTTTGTTCAATTATGTGGCATGCTTTTTTTTATTTATAACATTCTTAAATGTTTGATCACAAATAAATACGTATTTTACATGACTCAAATATTAGATAAGTATTAAATAATAAATACTATAAATAATAATATGAAGTCATTTAAATAAAAGTTCTTATATAACCTATCCCTTTGTAAAATTAAGTTTGTTTATTATTATATTAAGACTGCTTTTCAATAACGCAATAAATAAAGTACAAAAAATATCCATCATAATTTTTGTTGGAACACCTTCTTCTTTTTGAAATAAACTTTTAAATACACTTTTTATATTTTATTGAATAATAAATAAATACATTTTTCAACATTTTAACAGATGGCGCAAAGGAAAATTATTGTTATTGGCGTCTTTATCATGTTGGATTATATTTACACTGCCATTAAATTTTACGGATCCACCACCTACAAAGTGTTTAGTAAAAGTTAACCAAACAACGTATATGCTTGAGACACCAAATTCACAAAAAATTTACAAAAGAGATTTATCTGCAGTGAGTTTATTCTTAAATGAATCTTATTCTAATGAGTACAACGATACAGAAATGGCTGATCTTTCATTACCTGTGATTCATCGCACCCGTAGAGGTATTCGGCCAAGAAATGCGGCAGGAAAATCTCCAATTAGTGTATCGTTTGCTTCAAATTATAACCCTAAAGAACACTATAATTTAGTTTACCCATCGCACAGTCATAATGTTTATCAAATTGAAGTAAGTATAAAATATATCGACCAAAAGATATTTATTATGTATTTAAAGGTTCAAATAGAACTTTTGGAAAATGTTGATATATAATTGAATTTTATGTTTAATTGAGTTTTTATTTTTAGGATATAGAAAAATCAGTCTTCTTAATTCTGCTATTGGTCATGATTGGAGAGTTCTTCAGTGCTCCTGCAATAACGTTAGCTGATTCAGCTGTTATTACTTTATTAGGTGCAGATGCTGATAAGTATGGTCATCAGAGGATGTTTGGATCTTTGGGTTGGGGATTGTCTATGTTTTTTGTTGGAATAGCGTTAGATCACTCAACTGCTTTCCCGAACCACCCTTGTGGAGGACCACAAGACAAAGAAAAAAATTATACAATATGCTTTGCCACGTTCTCGGTATTAATGGGTGCAGCCTTGATCACGGCAACACAAATGAATTTCCGCCACGAAGAATCAGAAGAAGAACAACAAACTGTAATGATGACTGAAAAATCGACTTTACAACCAACTAAAGACGACTATATGCAACAAGAATTGGCGCAACAACTGAATTTACCTTCATTGGCTCCAAGTGCCGCAGGATTACCTCCTAGACAACAAGAGATCCCTGCAATTGAAGAACCTACCTTAAAAGTATGTTCAAACAAAAATTCAATAAAAAATTAATTATGTACAGCAACTTAGTATCTAACACAGTTAAATATATGATTTTAGAGGATGGATCAAATCAAAGTATAAAAAAATATATAGTAACAAAGTAATTTAAAATGCATGCGGTAGTAATATATTTACATTTTATGTGTTGTTTCTAAAAATTAAGTAATAAATTACTTCTTTTTTTTTAACATTCCACTATCTCGCAAGTCTTTATCTGATGTGCAATAAACACGTGTTATTTTATTCTTGAATGTAATTTTTTAATGTCTGGTTGCTGTAAAATGTCATGAGTACATTCTTTATAAGCTTAATTTATATTTTAGACTAAGATCTTCGCCCAAACTACAAAAAAAATTCCCGAATGGGTAACTGTATTGAAGTATTTTGCCAACTTGAAATGTGGTTCATTTTTGTTTGTTTCGTGGTTTATGGGATTCGGCATTGGTTTAATATTTACATTTTTGTTTTGGCATTTACAAGTGAGTAAAAATTCTAGCAAAGATGTGTAAAAAAGTTTATACTTTATTACACATTAGTACCTGAATTAAATAATAATAATAATTAATTTAAAAATATTTATTAAGGACTATGGTGGATCACCTACTTTATTTGGCGTCGCATCAGTCATCAATCACATCTCAGAAATATTTGCTTACTTCTTTAGCTTCAAGTTAATACGTCAAATGGGTCACGTTAAGGTACAGGATGATTTGAATTAACCTTACTTCTATTATGTTACATTTTATGCTAATTATTATTTTTCTTTAGGTATTATGTTTAGGGCTTGCAGGCAATATACTTCGTTTTTTGTATATTTCATGGCTCAAAAACCCTTGGTGGGTATTGCCATTTGAATTTATGCAAGGTAAAATTTTTATTTAATTTGTATTTATTAAAAACGTATGTTTGTAATAATGTCTTTAAAGTGATTCTTTAGCAATAACTTTTGTATTCCGTAGGTATTACTCACGCAGCAGTTTGGGCTGCTTGTTGTTCTTATATAGCGCACAACACACCACAACAATTAAGAAGCTCAGCACAAGGAGTACTACAAGGTATTCATCATGGTCTAGGCAGAGGATGTGGTGCTGTAATAGGTGGAATGTTTGTGTCACAGTTTGGTCAGCATAAATTACAATTGAATGAAATATTGTTCCTGCCTACTTCTTAATATTAATTAAGTTATTATAAATTAAAGGTACTACAACAACTTTTAGAGGCTATGGTTTTGTATGTGCATTGGTATTGGCAGCATTTGTTTTTATAAATTTCTATAGAAAAGATACTGGATTTGTGTCGGAACTACCCGTTGCTGAAGATCCACACCAAGTAAATATTGTTATCTAATATATTTAAAATATTACGTTACATACATTTTTTTTAGTATTAGTATTAGTGCGATAAAAATATATTTGATTAAGTTAAATAACTCGTAACTCTTTGATTGGTTTAACTTTTAATTTAACAAGTTACTTTTTTAACCTACATAATGTACACAATTTATGTACATTACAACAAAATAATAATAATTTTTGACTTAACTAAACTGAAAATTATACATAAAATAACATTTAACTGACCTTAACTCAAATGGATTAAAATAATGTTATAACTTGCCCATTCTTGATTATGTTTAAAGAAAGATAATACTCTTCACCTTAAGTTATAAGTTATAACAACTCGTGGGATAATTTTTGTAATATATTTTAACAACCTGAATAGTTTAAGTTAATGAAGTACAATTATTTTTAATGTTTCAACCAGTGATGTTAGGATGATGTCACCCCTTCGAAATAAATATCAACGTTTGAAGTTAAACTTTATAAATATTTATTTTATTGATATTGATGCATTTAATTCTAAAAAAATCTAAAAAAAAATATTTATCCCTTCATAGTAAACAATTATATTACGAAATACTTAAGTCGTGGTAATAGCAACTAATAGACTAGTTTATTTAAAATGATCTAAATAATGCAAATAAACTATATTAATTTAGGAAAATCTTGATTTTTACTATTTTTATGATCATTATGAGACAGATTCCCCTCACAATTGTCATAATTTTAGTTAGGTTCAAATTTTTAAATGATACTGTATAGGGTTACACTTAAATTTATACGAGTTCAATAAAAATTTTTAAATAAATTAAAAATTAATAATCTTTAATGTAACTATTATTTTAAGAAAAAAAAGTTCAGTAGTTAAAGGAATACATTATATACATAATACCTTTTTTTTGTAATTCGGTAAGTTTATCCTGGAAATAATATGCAAAGTTTAAAGCTAAAATGTATATATTTTTTAACTCCACTGAAATAATAGAAAATAATAACTAAATACTGAATTATAAATAACAAAATAGTTAAATTAAAAGTTCAATACCCCAAAAAAGCAATGAATTACTTTTCTTAATTAATTTACCTTAATAATTTTTTAGGCGTTGGCTATCTCATTGTAATTTTGTATTTTGGTAATTTTAAATAGCTCTCAATTATACCGTTTGCTTATAAAGTGTTCATCAAAACATACAGATCAGTTTTAGTATTTATATAAATGTTAGTTGAATTATGGCCACAAAATATGTTATAGTAATAGAAATAATAAGAATGTTGTTATTTTTTATAAGAAAAACAATTACTTTATAAATATATATTATATATTCAATGTATGAACAATTGTGCTTAATTAGGTGGCTGAAGAAACAGCTCATTTAGCACCACATGGTGTTCCGAGTAACCCAATACCAAGAGGGTTATCTAGTAGTAAGCTACAAGATCTTGCATCAGAAAATCACGGATATGGCGCTACACATACATCGACAGGTGGAAATTTAAACATACCACAAGGTAAAAAAATATTTCAACATTTTTTGAATAAATAAGTTTATTGAGATAGCGATTTTTTGTAGGACCCAACAATCCGTTCCGGCAACATAATGCTTACCAACAGCCTAATTCAAATTTTGGTAAAGTCTACACAGACGAATGCATTTCAAAGCAATACGCAGTAAGTTATTTTTTTTTACATGATAAATTTTATTATAAATTTAAAACAACAGCGTTACATATTTTACAGTAAGTAACGTCTAGATAAGTACATTATTTAGATGATTTTTCTGAGAAAAGAATTTAGTAATAAATGGTAATTTTTCAGAAGACCATAAAAAACGAAATATTATTATGTGGTCCTAAATAGGACTCTTTAAAAATAAATTACAATAAAAAAATAACTAAAGTACACAAAATTTATAAGCATAAACTCATTGAAAATGAAGTGACTAAATTTTGATCTCCCTGTAAAAACCGTCAATTTCATATATTAGTAAAATTAAAACAATTAGGTGAATTCTTAATTTATCAGCTTTAAGGGTCAAGCGGATTTACACAATATATATAGACGAATTAAGTAAACTAATATTTAACTTGAAATAAATAAATTTACTAATTTTTGAAAATTATTATGAAAATGTTAAAAATACATTTTAACGCTAAGCAAATTAGTATACAATTCAATGTTTATATCTAATTATTAGATATGCACAAAAAAACTATTATATTAGTTATCGACATTATTCGACCTTGTTTACATGCACAATAATGATTGAATTAGTTCAATAAGTTTTTGATGTTACAGTAGTAGGCGTTCATCATTTCCGCCAAATCTGATTACGGTCTGTTTTTCGTTTCCGCCAAACCCATTGTATATACCTGTCTATAAATAGAAGCTTGAAAACTAATGGTTAAAGTATTTGCCAAAATAACCCGATAATAATTATCTACTTTTCATTTAATAGAACTTTTTTACTATTTTTTTATTGTTATTAGATATCAGTGTATTCTATAAATAATTGTGAATCGTTTCATTCACATTTGAACGAACAATTTTATAAGACGCATCCTTCTACTATATATTTTTTTAAATTTTAATAGAAAATATTTAGTCTTGTAATTACATTAATATATATAGTTCTGATAATGCAGTCTCAAAAAGCGTACGGAATAAAATTGAAATCCGGTTCAAAAAAAAGAGACAATTGATAAATTTAATAAAAATGAAATTTGAATTTATGAAATTAGTTTTCAACAATTATCAAAAATTTATAGATCATAGATCTATTTTTTATTATATTATTACACGTATTAGATATTTTTTAATTTTATTATTAATATTTGATTTTTGTTTCAATGTTTTAATAATTTTTTATTTTTTTATAAATATATTTTTATTATTTATTACAAATATATATATACATACTTAAGACAGTTATCTATTATAATTGATTTAACCTTGTTAAAACGTCATATTTTCTTTATAAAGTTATACCTATGTGATAAAATAAGTAATTAATCAAAACGACTTTTCCGTATTTAGGGGTGGTTAAGGAGGGGCAAAAATTCTTGGGGGTAAATGTCATTTGATAGTGATGGGACAAAAAATTACTTTATTTTGCTCAATTATACCCCACGCAAAAATCTTTAATACAAACCTGAACGTAACATTCAATTTTTTAAATGGTTCTCAAATTTTTTAGTAGTTAGACAGTTAGAAGATTATTTTGGCGGAAACGATTATGTCCCACAAGAGTATGTTAAAGATCTTACTATTCGGTTTATATGCAAATGTTAGTGTGTGAAAACCGAATATAATAAAAATGAACACTAGCGAAGTTTTGAATATCAAATATGATACTTAATCTTATATTCAAAGTGTTGATAGAAAATTTAAATAAAAATAAATTTACTAATTCGTTTTAAGCTAAATATTTTTTCAATTAATTGACATAACGCAAGAGTGCAATGACGAATTACCCACAAAACTATAAAAAATTATGTGTTTAGATATTTTTTAGTATGTGGAAGTGTGATAAGTACTCTAATTATAATAAGTATAATAATGTTAACTGATTTTATGAACATTTAAATGCATTTGACTCTGTGAAAAAAATATGTAAATGTTATATGAACATTAGCGTGTAATTCGAATAATAAAAAATAATTAATATAAATTCCATAACATTATTTTGGTTTTAGTTGTTTGTGGAAATAAATTAATATCTGGTCAATTTACTTTTTAGATGTGCAATGACATTCAAAAACATTCAATAGCCTCTGAAATGATAAGTCCCGAACCAAAGAAAAGAAACTCGCCTTTGTATCAATGGTAGTCAAGTCCTCTTTCTCTATTTGCCTTTTGACGATTTGTTGAAGATTACCTATGTAATTTTTATTTATTAATACTTCTAAAGCGGCGAACAGTACGACGTTGTTAATTGTTTTTAGAATATTCTTTATTATACAGTAAACTATTACTATTAATGACTTAGCAATATCATTGGAATATACACGAACATTTCTAGTTTATCGGAAAAGTTGCATACGATAGTTATTAATCAGTTGTTATTATTTTTTAAAACTATTTTTGTTTACTATAATATACAATGTAAACACAACGCAAACTATACAATAAATTAAAATGTATATAATATGCTTATATTCAAAATAATAAGCATCTAGTCATATTGATTCACTTTATTACAAACTACATAATAAAACGGAACCATAATGAAGACATATTTGTATGCTTTCGTGATACGTTTTAATTTACTTTGCATTCTTTTTAAATAGGTCTTATTGTTATTTTGTGCACGAATTTAATTAAATCATATCATAATATAAAATATGCACGTTTTATTTCGAGTATGATATAAAAGAATATTGTTATAACATGGGCTTAATATTATACAATAAGAAAATATATTATTGCTATGCATTGTAATGTATTGCTTACGACCAATGTGTACGATTGACGACTAAATTAATTTAAAAAATGACTGCGAATAAACACTCATTACATTGAAAATTACCATTACGCATTGGTAACTTCTAAAATCTGTTAAATTTTTACTTTTTTAATTTAATAAAAGGCGGTTTAATGTTTCCATCAATTTCCCATTAGTGATTACTAAATTTTAAATTAAAATCATCAAACTGATTAAATGTAAGTTAATGTACTTAAATATTATTTGTTTACTTTATGTTTTTAAATGAAAATTTTCCAAATCTAACTTTTATTTGTAAAAAAATTCAACTAAAACTAATTCTTTCATTAAATATCATAAGATTTTAACGTCTAAATACAATTAGGATATATTACAAATACTATTACTTATTGTTTAATAATAATTATTATTATTATATAATATTGTTCTGTTATAAATTTAGCTAAGTTATTTTAAATTAATGTTGATGTTTGAGCTGTAAATAAAATTATAAAACTCGAAGGCCTGAGTTTATAAAATCTCTATTATTATAAAATACAGAAATTGTACAAAACGACTTAAGCAGTTCCACGAGTCAGCTATTAAATTGTACTTAATAATATATTGTACTTAAAGTATTTGTAAAACAAACTATTTAATAAAGTAAAATATTATAATAGTTTGAATGTTTTTTATAGAATAATTTTCAAACTTTAATATAAAGAATTATGGATAAAAATGTATAGACAAAAATTTTCTCAATAAATTATACATTTTAAATAATATTATTTTCAAAAAATAAAATCTGGGGTAAACAAAAAATAATGCTCATATTATTATTGTGACAGTTTTCCAATAACGGACATCCTAATATTGGTAATTTCTCAAGTAAGCAAAAACACATTTAAAATTTTGATTACGACAGTAAATACCTTATTCTATAAAATCACAAATCTCTTAGTAACTTTTGGGTAAAAACAATGATTTAATGAAAATTAGTATTATTGTTTTAATAATATAAACAAAAAAAATTTCAGTGGGTAATTTAATATATTTTTTTTATTTTTATTAATTTTCAATACTGTCAGTTAAAACGCAAAATAAAAAAAATTGTCTCAAAAAAACCCACCACAATGGATTTTCAGATTATCTGAATTCATCAGTGTAAAAAAACGCTTAAAATTCAAAGTGTACTAGGAAAGCATAAAAAAAAACAAATGTGGTGGTGTGGAAAGTTGTCTCCTAACTTTCCATGTTTATACAGTGGAGTTGATAAAAATTTCTTAAAAATCTTTTCAACATATTTTTGTACATCAGTTCATTTAATTATTCTGAATTTCGCACAGTTTAAACCTTTCTGAATTTTATTTATAACTTATCGAACATTCCTTGATGAAATATTCAAAATATATTGCTACGCGTAAATGCAAAATCGTATCCTAATATAAACTCTTCGCAGACAAAAAAAAAATAAGTTCAAAGCGAAAAAGAAGGTATATTTGAACACTATACTAATTATAAAGCCTAATTATAAATTCATAAAATATATATATAACAATAAACTTGATTAAATATATCAACAAATTTTATATTATAAAACATATTTGAAAGAAATCGACAGATAGTATCTGTATACTAAATAAACTAAACATAATGTATAAAAATAACTATCATAATATCAAAACAAAAAGATATTTAATAATCTATACCAATCAATTCATGTATGACAACTATAACATGTATTAGAAATGAATTAAAGAGAAAAAATGACTTAAAAAAAACTTTTCCTACAAACTCAGAGTTAAAATATAATTAGTGTGTTCTTAATAAATAACGTAATGGGCTTGTATTCTTCTCGATGTAGTAACTCAAAAAGAAGAATAAATTAAATATGCAATGTGTTGGGTGTTTGGGTTACTATTTTTATTGTATTACTAATATTACTCGGGATACGAGTACGAGGGTCTGTAAGAAAGATAGAAGATGATAGAAAAATAAAGTGATCTTTATTCTATTAATAAGAGATTTATTGTGATTAATTGTCAATTCATTAATATCAATAATGCCACAAGTTTTGATGGTTATCGATGATAGGTGGGATGAGTCACTTCGTGTGTCTACCCACCCAGTGAGGTGTGGTGGCTATACATATAAAACTCTGACCTAACTCTTTAAATAGACACGTATCAAAGAAATAACTCTGTACAAACATTATCGATTTATTAAATTTACTTGGTATATTTATTATTATTATTGATGATCACTCGATTTTCCTGTATGCCTACTTAATCTATGTACTCATAAAATCTAATTCTAAACCTTATATTTTTTTGGTGAAATTATTAATTTTCTACCTAGATATTTCTAACGACACGCTGAAATTAATGAATATTGTGTTCTCGTATAAATATAATTGTAGAGACGGCGGATCACTTCTCGCATGTATTTCGTTATGAAGATGTGCAATGAATGAGCGTAGTGAGTTCCTCTGTGAATATCTGACCGCATTTGAGCAAGTGAGAGCATTCTGACCACCATCAGAGTGACATCTAAGCCAGAATGTTCCTAATTTTGGGCTTTTTATATTAAATTTGATAGTTCAAAGGCAAGAAGTGATCACCGACGCTACCATTATTTCTTTATTAATCGTAATTTATTACATTTTCGTCAATAACGATCAACATTTCATAATGTTCTACCGTTTGTTCTATAAAATCGTACACATTATTTATTACCTTATGGCTAACACATTATTATTAAATATTGTTTATTATTTCCCGTTTCTTTTGTATAATTAATATATGCTTTTTCCTACAAAATTTCATTAGTATATTTAAACATTTAAAAGGTATATATATATATCTTATTTTTATATTAGTATACATATCATTTCGTTTGGTTTATTAATTGAATCCTTAAATAGTACATTACAGCATTAATGATATACTGTCTGTGCATATCATGACAATATTGTATATATTAATTGACCTGTTTCTTCACTCACTGTACACCCTGTAAATGCACAAAAAGGAGTCGATAGCCTTGTTCAAAACATGTGCGTGGACTTTCTCGTTTTTCTCGAAAACGGTCGAAATTTTAAAACGCTCATAGGCAAACGGTAAAAGTTTTATTAAATTATAATATTATCCACTGAAATGGATAAAATAATACAAGGACTATAGTAATACATTATAACTTTTACAATCTTTATCTGAACAGATGTTAAAAAATTCCTATGAATTATTTAATAGCAATTTACGTTGGTAAATATTTTGTCAAGATGTCATTCAATTCTGCATATTCTTTAAGTACTCACACTTCATTGCCACCTTATTGTGTCAAAATTACTTTATGAATAATAGATACAGTATTTGAGAAGCAATTTCATACTACAATGGTAATAAATAATTACAGTTAAATGTTAGTTTATAAAAACATAATGAAATTTTACTTAAAAAATTTTAAATAATTTTTCGTCATATGTGACATTTTTGCATATTATTATCTTATGTAAAACTAAAATTGTTTGAAACAATATTTTTATTAAATAATTAACAACATGACAATTTAGAAAAAAATACATTTTTTGAAACTTTACCCCTCAATGATTATTTACATGCATATTTTGATCAAATAATTAAAAATCCTATGTCCATCATACGTTTATTAAAAATTTTTTTTCGGCAGAACCACAATATGATTAAATTTAGGTTTTTTTTTTCACTAGTCAAAATTATTAAACTATAGGTAATAGTTTACTAAATATATAAGCACAAGTGAACTATTGTTTTAATTTATTTATTGTTATGTTATTTAATAATTTTAAGATATGTTATTTATTTTTTATACTATAAACTACTAAGCTTCGCCTAGCTAAGACTCAGCTCCAGACCAGGTACCCTGCGACAATCTCGCGCCTTTGGCTCGTAAGCATCTTTTTCCCGTCCATATAAGTATCCAGAAATTTATATATAACTATAAAACATTTATTGATATAATATACTAAATATATTGCTGTGCGTACATGCAAAATCGTATTCTAATATAAATTCTGTCTGACATGAAAAAAGTTCAAAGCGAATGAAGTACATCTGAACTGTAAGTTGATTATTAAACAAATTACATATACATATCAATACATTTGATTAAATATATCGAACAATTTTGAATTAAATTTATTTTAAAGAAATTGATAGAAAATAACTGTACACTTAATGAATGTAAAATATAACTAACACAATATCCGAAAAAAAAATTACAACGAAGGTACATGATAATCTAACCCAATAAATACATATATGAAAACTATAACATGAAATAAAGATAAAAATAGAATTGATTTAAAATAACATTTTCTACAAATAAAGGTTCAAAGTATACCTAAGCACAAAAAAGAGCCAATAACCTTTTATAAAACATGTGCGTGGACTCCAAAAAAAAAAAAAAAAATGAACAGATTAAATTAATTTTTTTATGATATTTTAGAAATGTCATTGGGAGAGCTGGTGAACATTTCAAACCTTAAGTTGTAAAACTCTTGTGTCAGTGAGCGTTTTTTTCTCGCGAAGTTATAAAACGCTTGCTGGCAATCGAAAAATTTTCCGATCTTTGCTAATAATTTTCACGGAATCTCGTAATCGAGTAATTTTGTTGAAATACAAATTTTGAAAATCGGAGCACGTCTAGTAATTTAGTAAAAAAAATCGTTTTTTTTTAGTTTTACTATAAAATTTTTTTTTAATAATATAATGTTATCACTTTCTCAGATATGATAAAATAATGTTAGATCACTTTATTTTGTTAGTAGTAAAATTGTGTTCAATTAAAATTATATTAATAATATTTTAATAGTTGGAATACTTATCATGTAACATTGTGAATAGTTTTATTTTCTTTAACACTTTTCAGAGAGATTTGATCTTACTGAAACAGCCCCTAAACACGGTCTTGCTTTGCAAGTAGGATAGAATCTGGAAATCGGACCCATCGGTTCGGTTTCCAAATAACTTCGTGAAATGTATCATCATTATCATAGTGTATTCAAACAAGTTTCAATATGCGTGCGCAGTCATATGATACGTTATTTTTAATTATCCATAGTTTAAATACTTTTATTTATAGTAAAATCTTGTAAGCACTTTAGAATTTAAAATTTATAATATTTAAATAGTACAAAATTTTAAATCTAGACCTAAAAGTATAGAATTTTAAGCATTCGAATTTCAAGTTGTTGTCCTTGGTTAAATATTATCAACAATAATTATTATATTGTACTGATTAAAATCGATTTTGATGGTCATAGCTAGTAATAATATCATTTAACGGTTGTATCATTTTTGTGTAAGAATATAAGGGTTGAAAACCTTAAATTTTTTAAATGGGAACTTCTATATATAACTTGGCAAAATGATAGTAAAAGATATTACAAACAATATTTTTTTTATTCTATCAATTTTATGCATTTGGACATTGTTTTGAATGAATATTGTTTTTTTTATTATTAATTTGAAGAAAATGATTTATTAAGAGGATTTTTAAACAATGATAATAGTAAAAATAGTCAAACATCTGAAATTTATTCAAAAATATAGACACAGAAAAATCAAAAATATTTTATTGGAAAGGAAGACCAGGTGTTTGTGTGAGAGTGGTAAGGGGAAACGAAGTCACATAGTATTTAGGAGTTAAATTTGCAGCTAACAATATTGGAGTCTTGGTTATTATATTTTTCAAATGAATTGTTAGTATATATAGTAACTCAGAATGAAGTATATTGTTTGCTAGTGGAAGGTTTAGTATGATGATTGAGTTACTATCTGTTTATTGAATAAAATTATATAATATTATTTTTCTCTCAGGAATATATGTACGAGGGTATTATGAAATATGTAAAACATAGAAAAACAAAGTTTTGTATAATAAAATTTATTAATATAATAATAATTTGAAATAGAAATAGTTGTTGTGCGACGCAAAATACTCGGACGACCAATCGCCGAATGAAATCACGTCTCTAAAGGTTCCTTAAAATAAAATTAAAAGTATAAAGTTTTTAATGGACTGTAATTTATTTACCGAAATTAAATATGTATTCTCTAATACAGTAACAACAATGGTTTATCTTAAATCTATTGTTAGTATTTATATTTAAACTAATATACTAAGATACAACAATATAAATTCTTAGCAATTAATATTTAGACAAACAGAAAATGTATAGTCTGACCTTGCTTTCTGTACCCAAATGAAGAAGGTGAATGTGTCAAGTAAAGCAGTTGAGCCCGATGCAATCAACAGAGTGAATTGAACACATAAAACCGTCAAAGAAAACAAAACCAACAAAATAACGCACTTGAGTCCGTGATACACAAAACCACTCTAGGCATGCCGATACGCGAATGACCCTTCGCGACCACCACCACACACTACCCTAACAAGTAAACCAGTTGTGACAGGTCGCGCTCTTGTTGAAGAGAATAAAAAACCGGCGCTCACCCACCAAACTGTTTCGTCACGACCGAACAGTTGTGATTAATTATTATACTCAAAGTATCAATAACGCCACTCTTACCAGTAGTTATCTAAGCTTGTCCTGACTGTAAGTCGTGTCAATAACACCTAGATTAGTATAGGAATACAGGTAACCCACTTAAATATTGGCTTAGGCTTGTTAACCTCATACAAACATTATCGATTTTATTTGTTTAAACAATATTTTATTTTAGTGATCACTTAATTTTACTGATTCCCTACTTAATTTATGTACTCATTATACTTAAATCTTATAAATATTTTGTGATATGTAAGTTTACCTTCGTGATGTCGGAAACAAGGTTGAAAAAAACTCAGCATATTGGGGACGTAGCATAGTTGGGTCCAGTATAGATGATATCTGACAGTGATTAAAATCACTATCATAAAAACGCTTCGATACAAATCTGTAGATAGTGTTTAATTTTAAAAAATTGGTAGAGCAACATGATCTCCTATTTCCATATTTATATCCACATTATAAGTTTTATGATTTATAAGTGTAATATATGAATAAATATTTATTATAGAAATTAAATATAGTATGAAATTGATGTTTAATATTTTATGTTGTAATTTTTTTTACAAAAAACGAATTTTTTTAATAACTTTGATATCCGTTTTCACCATGAAAACAACATTAAGTCAATAATTTTTTTTTTTTCATATACTTTAATATGAAAAAAAAAATTATGTAATATACTGTAATATTACATAAGCTCTAATTTAAAATATATATATAAGTGTCAGTATTTCCGGAATACTTTCAAAAATAAAGTTGAAAAAGTTGTCATTTTGAATACCCTATTATGGCCAGGTGAAGAGTCCAATTTGTAAAAGAAATATACAAAATAATATTGTTTTGGTTATTTTAAAAAAAAGTTATGGCAGTTTTAAGAAAAAAATTTAAAAAATATCGAAAATTAGCGAGTTTTAAATTGTAATGTTTTTGGAGATTTCTCCCATTTACGAGAAACGAGGGAAATTTTTTTCAATTTTTGAGTGTAATGTCTTCGGATAGATACAATTTGTGATCTTTTGACGTATCAGTTCGATGAGATCTGAAGAAGTGGTAACAGACACAAAAAAAAATCATAGTAAAATTAATACCTACTCAACTTTGCATCGAAGCTAATAAATATACTTCGATTATTTGTGAATTTATAATGTATACCAAGCCACTTATGTAGAAAAGTATAAAATTTTAAATATAATTAAGTTATAAAATAAAGATATCTATCGCAAAAAAATATTTACCCCACACAACCAATAACGGTTTATGATTTTTATGTCATCAATACAATGGGTGACATACAATAAACGGTAGTAAACTTCCGTTGAATATAAGGAAACTAGGAGAGTACTAGGAAAGTACAGGATAGGATGCTAAGATGCTACAGAAATCCCTACTCCAATATATATTTGTCTCTTTAACATAAATGTGACCTAATTAATGAACTTAAAATTGTTACGAATAATAATTATAATAATAATACAAATTAGAAGAAAAAGAATATTGTCATTCTCTGATATAGATCTAGATCTATTATTGTATATGCAAATAAACTCTAGGAAATTAAAAAACAACAAGAAAATTAGTCAGAGAATATTCATTTTATATTATTGTTGTTGTTAATGAAGGGTAACCAAATAAAAATGTCAAACAGAGGAAAAAAACTTTTATTTATTTTACTTACAAAAAACTTATAAAAATCCCATTATTCCAAAAGATAATATTTTATAGGAAAAAAACTTCTTTTTCTTACATAAAAAAAAACCAACAGCGTCGTAAGACGCATGAATACTTTAAAATAACCCAAATTAAAATTGACAACACGATTGAGAAACTTTTTGCTTATACACATATTATTAAAAATACATGAGCTTTAAGTCGTTGGACTTATGGAGTTTCTCAAATAAACCAAGTTGATTATTCGAGTATGTTTGGAAACTAATAGTTAACGGCTAGATTTGACAAAAAAAAATTATTTTTACGTGTGAATACTATGTGCACAGTAAGACCTTAAAAATTACAAACACAATGGAGTTGGATAAAAAAATTTGTCCGGCAAGCAATGATGTAATTATACTACAACTTTGTAGTGCTTTTATATTTATTACATTTCAGAGTCGTTGGAGTTTTCAACAGACACGCGTGTAACTTTACTTTCATAGTGATGATACTATACTTTTTGGATATTCGCTATTTCTCTGGTGAATGACAAACAAAAATTACTATGTGGGCGAGAAAAAGTTGCATACACTAGTGTTTCCGTTACAAAATGTTTAACTACACCTCTAGAATTGAAAATAATAACAAAACGAATATGAGCAAACGAGTAAAATAATGGTTTTCTGAGTTAAAATCTACCCCGTATTTAAAAAATACAATTAGTACCATGCCAGTGGCGTGACTAGAAATATTTTATTATAGTTTTAAATAATTTTGATGAGGTTTTATTTAACTACTAATATTCGAGGAATGATAAAAAAGAAAAGTGTTGGTTACAAAAAAGATTGTCTACAACAAAATTCCATAATCTCCCGTCACTTAGGAGGAGAGGTTTATTTATAAGAAAAGTTTTTACTATTTCCTCCAATTGTTATAAAAATTGATCTTTAACGTGAAATTATTTACATAATTGAAGATTCTACTATCATTAGAACGCCCTCATTCTTACAAGTTTTTAAATTTTAGAACCTTCTAAAATAAATAAATTTAATAGATATTTTTTTTAGAAAATATCATTATCCAAGACAATTTTTTTGTTTTATAAAAATATTACTTAATTAATCCATTTTTATTTGCATTATTTTTTAAATTTATAAGCATACAATTGAGTAAATTTAAACAAATGGGTTAATTGTAAGCACATTTTTAAAAAAGATGCATAAGTGGTTATTATATATTTATATTATAAAGATAACTATATACACGAGGATTGGAATTGTCTTATCTAGATTAATATTTTTTGAATATTTTAAGGGAAATTATATATTTACAATTACCCCATTTAATTACATTTGATCTTGTATAATTAACGATTAATTTTTTTTCTTTGATATTTAAGTATTATTTAAAAGTTTATTAGATAAAACTGACAGACATATTTGTTTTTAATATTAATACTATTAATATTGGATATATTTTTATAAAAAGAACATAAAATAAAAATATAGTTTACATTATATTTAGTTTTTAATGCATTATATATTTAGGTTTCTTTAAGAAATTGTATAATTCTTTTTTTTTAGTTTCTTGCATTAAGACCTAAGTGTTCGTAGACCTAGACATAAATTGAGGAGAGACTTGGACGAGCTTAGTACCTCCTAAATTTTATAAAAAATACATATATGTTTATTAAAAAAAACGCGCTAAAAATTTTGTTTAAATTGCGTATATGCCGAATCTATTGTCAATGTATTCCGAGCAACATTTTCTTTTCGATTCAGTTATATGCTTTTGGTCTACAGAATTTTTTTGTTTCGTGAAATTGTTGTTAATTTATTACAACTAACCCACAAATTTCGGGTTGGGACACGCGAATCATTTCTTATAAAAAATGAAAGCGTTCTGACAATTTAGTTAGTATTCTAAAAGTTAGTATCATCAAAAGGTAACAATCACCCAAAAAATAACTGGGTTGATGAAAAAAATAGCGTAATTCGGTTGAACCATTGTGGTCAATACACAAAGGATAGAGTAATTACTTAAAATGTGATTTATCAGGTATTTTATCAGAGGCTTGGTGTACCCAAACTGGACGGTTAGAAACGTTTATTCGGTGAAACACGTGGTGATAATGTATGGAAAAATAGGAAAGCGCACACATACAAATATATATGTACAAGTACCATTATCGCACAGTATAACGTATACGGCGCATAGGGTTGTTGATTTATGGCCTAGCGAAAATCTGTGGTCTTTAAATTTAATTTTTTTTTTTTGTAGTTCAGAGAAAAACAAATTTATAAAATACGACACTGCAAGACTTAACCGTTTTTTGCTGCGACGCTTAGTAATGCAACAAGAGTAAATTATAGCTCATAAAACAAATTAATTATTTTGTAAAAACGGCACAACATAATATGTGTAACACTATTAATTAATAAAACACACAAAGTCCAATAGAAAATCGACCCTACACTTTCTCTACTTATCTTCGAAACGTTTATACTGATACTCGACTAGAAACAAAGACATTTTGTCATTGAATAATACATTTAGGTTCGAATAATTGGACACACAGAAGGTATTAATGTTTTTGCATCAACAATAATTATGTTAAATTTTCAAAGTTTACAAAATTAAGAGAGGCCCACATTGTGCCAGTTTAATAATTTATCGCTGCGTGAACTTTTCCTATTTTGTTTCACAAATACTGTGTCGCGAAAACTTTTGCCAAAAAAAAATAAAACACAAACGAATATACACATATAAAATTATAAATTACGCATAGCACGTTCCAATAATTTATATTACACGTTTAACTTTTATATAATCCCATGGCTCTTAAAACATCTGTATGCAGGTTGGTCCGCTTATTTACAGATAGCGGAAATTTACCGATTACGTGAAGAAGAACACATTATTGATTTTTGAAAGAATAATGATTTCCCAAACATCGCTCTGCAGTGTAACTTAGTGAATTTATTGAGTCCTATTGATTTATATTGGGTACTTAATTGTAATCGATCGGTTCGAGTGTTTGCAAACACAAGCTCCAAACTTAAGCATTGTTTTTATGTCGATAACTTTTGAGTTAGTCATTGTATTTACTATTCATCGGTGCACACCAAACAATAACTAAACAAATATAATTATTTATAATTATCTAGGTTTTATTACAAAAAAAACGTTGTTTCTCAGTTAGTTATAATGCATCAGACAATAGTCATATCATCAATCTAACAGTGTACTTTTCTCTGACGCAACGTGGCTAATAACGACAATACAAAATACATGTAAACAATCAACATAATATATCGTACAAAATAATATCGTTTTGTGTCCGTGCCAATGGCCACCAGAACTAAAGTATAAAAAAAATCATTAACACCTATTAAATTGTTACATTAATTATGTATACTAACTAAAACAATTGCACAACAATCACTCGGTAAAATTATACGCGATGTTGCCGCAGCGATAATAATAAAATAACTCGAAAATAGTCTAATTCAATCATTAACACATTGTATACAATTATTAAGGTTTGAGAAATTGACTTTACACAATGGATCTTACATTACCGTGTTTTAACGATATTACAAAGAATAAATATTTATGTTACTTGTAAACAAATCAATTTGGTGTAATCTTTGGCTATGAAAGACCATCCGAAATTCAATAACGTTGTGTAACGCCATTAATTATATTTTGTATCGAAGAAAGTATTACAAATTAAACACACGCGTTGTAAATCGAATCAATTATATTTAACTTAGAGAGTGCCCTACTGCCCCTGAAAACACTCCATAATTGTATTTTTTTGAATACATAAAAATGATTTGATGTTATCGGTTAAGCTACTTAAAGTTTCATCCATTACACCGTCTGATCCTTTTCAATTAATTTAACGAGGTAGGTCTACGTCGTCGTTACCGTACCGTTTGTGTTTCAAACTTTTATATTTCCGAATGATTGAACCGTAAACATTTATCATACGACTTGGCACAGCATCGGAACTATTTAATTGATTCTCTTTATGTATTCAGTATGACTTTTTATCAATTATTGTTTGACGGCATCCCGTCCGAACCGGCGAAATGAGTTTTTTGTGCGTTCACTGTAACCAAGTGGTTGTACACAACGGCCAATTGAGCGTCGATCGGAGCAAACGAAATTAAAAGTGGTGCCAGTACGAGACTGGAATGGGCTAATTGGTTATCGAGTGAAATCACAATAGTTTTTAATATTAATATATATGATAATAAATACTTTTCAAAAGAACCAGCCACGAGTACTGATAAAAACGTGATGTGTATATTGAGAGCCGCCGGGTGACTGCTGCCGGCAATGATGTGGTCACTAAAAGCACTATAGCAGTTGGCAAGGCTTCCTATTTGTGGTCATATATAAACACCTAGTCCGTGTGTCTAAAGCACTTTCGATTTTACAGCCGATATACAAACACACATCAGAGATGAAGTCAATCGCGGTAAGTACAGCTTATTTTCTTTAAACTCATTTCAAAACTCCTTTTGCGTTCACGGTTTTTAAAAATGTTATCGTCGTTTTTAACCGGATAAAAAATAATTGGTTTTTTGTCATTAATTCATTTTATCCCGAAAACCCTCATGACATTTACTGACTCTAGTCTTCTAATAAAAACATAATCTTTATTTAAAAACAGCATTGAACACACCACCATTAGCTGTAGTCATTTTTAACGCAATTAAAACAAACGACTAGTATTTGAATAATAAATCGCACATTTTTTTTTATAAAATATTAACATTAAATGCGCGTTGTTATTGAAATTTTTGTAATAACCATAAATTGAGCGCAGAAGTCGTAAACCATTCGATATATTTTTTAATGTACGATTTTCTTTGTTATCCGTTCCGTATTATTATTTCAGGTGTTAGTGTTGCAATTAACCGCTCTTTGCGTGGGCCAGAAACACTCGAAAAATCAAATTGGCCCTCAAGCCTATGACATGGCGTACAAACCGCAAGGATATCCACAGCAACAAATAGCCACCCCCGGGGATGCTACACAAAATTACTATTACCCTCAAAGTAAACTAAGTTTGCAACAGGAACAACAGTTGCGACTACAGCAGCAACAAGCACAACTCCAACAACTGCAACAGCTGAATTTGCAACAAAGACTTCCGCAATCGCAACAGTATCAAACGGCACAGCAACAGGAACGTCTTCAGGACAATCAAATATCACAACAAGAATATTTACAAGCATGGCAGCAATATCAGCAACAGTTACAGAGAATGCAACAGACCGAACAGCAGGCATTATTGTCTCAGCAGCAATATTATCAAAAACCTCTATTCCAACCCGCACCTTCAACGTACGAGTCGCCGGCAAATGGCCAGTTACAACAGAGCTTGTCGTCCAATTCAGGCGAATTGCAGCAGACACAACAGACGGCCGGCTATTACCAGAACCCATTGGGAGTTCGCTATTCTTCGGCCGCCGAAGCGTCTAGATTCCAATTTTCCGGTAACGGTATTAATTATTCGTTTTGAATACATTTCCATAATGATGTTCATTTTTTTTTTTTTTTTTTTTTTTTGGTTTATTGTTATTTTATTAAAATTGTTTTTTTATTATTAATAGTGTTTTGTTTAAATAAATTGAAATTTTTTCAAGGGATACTCTCTTGGACTGTGTAAATTGAATTACGCGCGGCTAGTCCTTCCATAGACACCGACCTCGTTGCTTGATCGGTTGCCACTTTGGTCCTTTTAAAATAGCTTCGGATCCTTTCTTTAGTAGAACTACAAACATAAAACCAATAGAATTACACGCATAAAAAACAATCAATAATCTGTTTACATACTATAGAAATATGGAGAATAATTTAATGCGTAGGTCGTTGGGTCATAGGTTTTACACGGTTCCCATTGGTGTCAATAAATAACTGAAATGATTTTAGATGTTATGTTTTCATGAATTAAACGCGATAGGTTTAGAGCAAAATAATAAGAAAAATATCGATGCGTTAAAGAAAGTAAAAATAATCTATAAATATATTTTGGTGGTGTTATTTTGATTTTTTCATATAATAAATAAATTAAACATACTGATTATTTCTAAAAAATCTTGTTGGCCAGTTAATTGCCGTTTATGTAACTAATACATTATTTTTACTTTATGGAAATATTTTTATTTTTATTACGTTTGATTGTACTTATCAATGATATATTTCTTAGTAAATAAAACTGTTTAATAATGTCGTTTAAAAATTCGGAATCCTATCAATTCATCACATTGATATGCGTGGCATCTCGTTGTGATACATGAAATCTGACGAATTTAATTGAAAATAAAAACGTTTTTTTTATACACCGATATTCGATTAACCGTTTATGATATAATATTTATGAAATGTATTTCTTTTCATTATTAAAACATCAACGAAAAGAAATTTTTAATTGAAACATAATTTAGCTAAAAGTGATTTTCATAATTTACCTGTCCGAGTTCCAAGCCACAAACAGTAGTGGCGTAGTAACAGTTGGCACAAATGCTAACCAGACAAATATCATAAAAGTCAAATCAAAATGTCTGCTATTTTCGTACGTTTCGGCTACTTCAAGTTTTGCTAATCTGTAACAGACACCAAAATTATCTTTTAACTCTGGTTAATTGTTATGGTTCGATTTATTTTCCAGAAGATTTATTGTTATATTGATTTATTGTTATGAAGATATATTGGACTTGTGAGTTCTGACTGAGAAATTTTATATGGCGAATAATTATTAATAATTGTTGTGCATTTATTAAAGAAACGAGTTTCAAAAAGACTTACAGATATTCCACATTAAAATTTAAATTGCTCTATTATAAAATTCACTATTTTGTTTTAAAACCTAGACATTTAAATATTTATTTAAAAAAATATGGTAATTTATTTTACGCTTATAATAATACTCGAAAATATATCCTATTCTTATTTCATCTTTAATTTATAAATCGAAAAATATAATAAATTATAATAATAATTGACATGTAGAATATTATGATATGAAATTGGGTAATAATGTTATTTAATATATTTTCTTTTGTATACAAAAAATAAATGTTAAGATTATTTTTGTACTTAATGTACTCGTGAAGTACGAGTGACTGTGCACGTGTGTCTTTTTTATAAGAAAAAATGAATTTATACAAAGTGTAAAAAAATCCCCAAAAAGGTGGAAGTGACATTATTGTCTGTACTGGGTGGTAAAAACCTAAAAGTGTCCGGGTTTTCTATGTTTAGTGTTGCGAGGGTCTGGAAAACGCTTACGGTATATAAAATCCTTTTATTAGAATTACCAGACTTACACTATCCTCTAACTTTGACAGTGTTGTAAGGTCTATTATTCTGGCAGTTTTTTTCCTAAGCATCACAATAAAGTCATAACAATGGCTCCGTTTTTCACGGAAATCTGAATGTGTATTGCTACAATGAAGGGAAATCGATTGTTATAAATTATAATATACTCCACGTTATATAAATCAAATACTAAAATTAAATATGGATATTAATATTATTTATGAGTTTATTGAGTAACTAATGTTCAATATTTTTTTAAAATTTTTGAAGACCACGTATACGATGAGTGAAAATGTATAAATGTAATTTTTATGACGATTTAGTAAAAAGTTACAAGGTGTTAATAAAAATAAAATATAACTACATCGTAACTTACAAACCAAAGACATTTATTACTGTTGTAACAGGAAAATAAGGATCAAATAGTATATATTACATTATAACGGAGAATGATTCTAGTTTTTTGGTAGTAACTTGATTTAAACGTCACCATTTGATTATAAAGAATTTGTATAGATAATATAAAGGAAAACTGAGTTAAATTCGGTGAATTTGTTTTTTATACGAACCTCAATAAATTTAAATTTGTTAAGCTTTCAAAGGCGCAGATGTATACTTGTGGTGCTTGGTTAACATATTACCATATAGTTCTATACCCATGTAAATGTATGCAATTTTAAGCACACGATTGCACGAACAAATCATAAATCTTATTTAATATCATAATTGCCGGAAGAAAATTGGATATTGATGTATTGTTTTAATGTATATAATTGTTTGAGCAGCCATCACAAATTTAGCAACTACTAATTGTATTATTACTGAATATTTGGTTTTTGTCACTAATGAAAATTTACAAGTTTGATATAATAATTAATATTAAATAGTGCAAATTTTAGATTTTTCCATGACCTGTTTAAATTTGTAAAGCGGACTTCTTTTTTTTTTTAAATGATGATCAAAAAAAAAATAATAAGTTTTCATAAGATATTTTCTCGATTGGGCGCACTTTTGATTTTGTGTCTTATGGTGTCAATCATTTCTAGATTTAGCATTGACTTTAAGTCTAGAATATCAAAATATTTTGACGATTGCCTCGTGCTTATATAAGTAAAACTTATAACTTTACGATTTATATTTCCTTTCGATTAATTTTACAATTAAGTTCAGGTTTGTTTCGTTTTAAACACACAGTATATAAAACGTTTTCAAAACACCAAAAATGTCTAAATTTACATTGGTAGTCTGTGAAAATTTAAACGTTTTAAACTGTTCACTTATGTTTTAAATAGGTTTTTTTTTAACACGTTTTTTAACAGCTTTGATTTAATTATTGATTTGACATCACTATTATTTAATATTTAATCATTTTTTACAATTCAATCATTTTAATCATTATAAAAGAGTTAGTTATGGGCTCAAAAATAAGAATATTGGTATTGGCAGGTGTGGACCTAGTCTTACTTTATAATATGGCCGACTTATTTTTGCAATAAGCAGTCTACTCTAAAAAAGTTGATCTCATCATGGCCAACTTTCTATAAAAGTTTCAATACTATTACTGTACTAACATGATTTTTACGCTTTTACAGCTCATTAGCAACATACTCAAAAAGAAGATTTTTGAAACATTGTTACACTTATACAAAATTAATAAAATGTCTGTTACGAGATTAGCTAAGACAATTTACTTTTTTATAGTTGTAAATTTAATGCATGGATTTAAATCACCATTAAATGGTGATTTTTTTTATCGCAAACCACTCAACTAATTCATTTATATGAATATAAAAATAATATTAATAATAAATTGTTTGGTTATTTTTAGTTCTACGTTTTTTTTTTAATTTATCAACCTTAAGTATTATTTATGTTATTCTTATACCTTATAAGGGTGTCAATTATAATTTTTCAAATGGCAAAACATGTATAATTAACTAGATTATTCATTAAATAATGGTATAATTAAAAAAATGACTTCTCGATGACGATTATTGGATCAGTATTTCAAAAGTCATTATAAAACTTTTATGTCTGAGGTGCGACAGAGAAATGTATAGAGATAAAGAAACTGCAATTATAATTTACATAGTTAAGAACTTATGAAATACCAGTCCAAAAGCTGTTATCGGCCACTAATCCTATTTTTAATTAAATCATTATCGAATAAATGAACAAGTTAATTATGTATATAGCCATTTAAAAGATTTAAGTTGACACCATTATTAGGTACAAAAGACAAACATTACGAATATTTTTTTTATCATGCAATGCATATAAAATTTGAAATCAATAAGACTGCATTTGTGTGATTGCAGTAAAGAATAAATTAATTATTTTAAATATTTTTTTACAATTAAGGTGTGCAATAATATGTGTACAATATTCGACTCATTCATGTGCATTGTACATAAGTGCATGTATATTTTATGAGACATCATAAAATATTGAAATTCACGAATTTTTAGAAATAGTTTTAAACAATTATGGATATGTCTATACATTTTGGGATGTTTGCATCATATGTACATTCGTACAAACGATGATTGGTAATGTCGATCATTTTTTTTATTAGAAATGCAGAAAAAAAAAATTAAATGGTAATAATAATTAAAACTCAAGAACAATTTGAATTTTTTATAATTATATAAAATACTTTTGAAAAAAATACAACTTGCCACGTGAAACAGAATCTGTGACACGACACGGAGCTGTTCATTTTACGTACCCGACAATAGTCTGCTGTGACTGACGGAAGATAAAAAAGGCTTATAAGCTAGTTTAAATTTTAGAAGTCACTTTTCTACGCTTTTAGGAAGAGCATTACCAAATAAAAATAATTTTTTATATTTTTATTCACTTACTTCATACTAAAAGACATGAGCCTTTTCAATTTTTAAAAATATTTTATTTTTTATTTTTTATTGCGTTCCGCGAGAGCTTGCTTTTTTAATTCATCCCTAATATTATATCAACGTGTCAGCTTTATTTTATTATATATAAATATATATATATATTTAATTATCTTATAAAATAGAAAATTACTAGCACATAATAACATTGGAACCAGTATTTCAATGTTCATATTTTATATCTCCAGTCCATATTTTAGAATGATGTTTGTATATATGACATCAAATTGTAATGACAAAGTGACTTATAGTTAAAAACATTTAAAAAATGAAATATTAATTTAAATTAAAGAAATATTGAATTTATTCATAAATTATGGGTATATAAAAATATCTATTTTTAAAAACTAAGAAATAAATTATTATTAAAAATGGAAAGTAAAGCATTATGAGATGCGATTAACAGTTTTCAGAGTCTTCACAATGAAAATGATTACTATAGTAAGTACATATAGGAGATCAAACATGGTGGTATTCTACTTAATAACTAATATATCATCAATAACTGTCAAAATGGAGATTGATCTTTCAGATTCTTGTTAGTAGAAGTATTATAAATATATTGTATATTTTGAATTAATATTAGTTGAATAGTATAATTTATATATTATATATATTGATTCATTCCAGAGTTTTTATTTATATATATATATATGCCAACTATAATATTTTAAACTTTCATGATAATATTATTTCTAATTATAATTAAGAAGTCTACAATTTCTACTTTTGTGTAAACCATTGCGCTCTTTATCTATTGTAAAGTAAAATAGAACTTGTATTTAAGAAGAACTGAGCCAAATTTGAATATTGAAACTATTTAAGTAAATGATTACATGAAAAATTGAAAAATATTACTTATTGGTAGTTGATATTTAAACAGCGATTACATCACAATTATCATAACATCTCGAGACAATTTGTAATTAATAAATATTTTGATTTTATCATATAAAAAAGTATATTTCTAAAACAATTCTGATACATTTTCAATACATTATGGATTTCCGTTTTCTTCCAAACAACTAATACGTTATTTTGTGAATTGAACAATGTTCAATATATTTATTTGATGTTCGATGTATAAAAAAAGTTTTCAAGTAATCCTTAACATGAAAAATATAATAACATTGAATACAGCTTGGTAATATAACTTGAATGATTGAAGGTGGATGTAAGTCCTTGTTTAAAGTTTATTTCTATTTTCACGAAGATTTATAAAGATGTCATATGTATTTTTCTAAGTTACTTATATGTTGTATTCCTTTGTAAAATCATTTACTTAGAAATTATTCTCTTATTGATCCAAATATAGTGAAATAAAAATTAAATATCTGATATGAAACTTTAAACTATTAGAATTAATTTTTTATGTCAATTTAATCATACCACAAAATTATTTTGAATCGAAAGTTTTCTCTCTTTTTTGCATATACAAATGTAATTAATAGCTGAACATTTCTAAGGTAAAACAATTTATTGTGTAAAATACTATTTATGTTTATAATTGATTTAAATTTATCCATTTTATATACAATTCTGATATTTTAAATAGTCATAAGGATTTTTTCATATTATTTCACTTAATTCTAGATATTACTTTTATTAAAACCAAAAATTTGATATAAGTGTGTAATAACCAAAAGGCTCTAATTATGGATTAATTTTCGCCTTATAATAAATACAATTGGTTCTTCAATGTAGTTTGATACTTATTTAAATGTTACACAAACCCGTAAAATTATCAGTAGTTGTACCAGTTTCTATTTCAAATATTGTATAGTTCAAATTACTCATATGGTATTAGTTAATCTGTTGGATCAGTATGCCCGTTTAAAGATTTATATTACTTTTGAGTTTTTCATAGTCAGTTTTCAAAAATGATCACTCTACAGAAAACAAATTTTTGGTAAAGTAAAACTAATCACAATTTTGATATAATAAAATTTTCAGTTTTTGTATTGATCAAAAGTAATAAGTATTCATTGTAAAAAAAAATATATTACAATATAATTGGTTTATTCATTTTTTTTAACTGAAGATTTGTTTGCTATTTTTAAGTTTAAATTTAAGTTATAAATTATTTTTTATAGAAGTTATCAAATAAATTTTCCAAGTTGTTTATCCAAATGAGTAATAATAATGATACATTGTTCCTATCGAAATATATTATTACTACCAACAGTTTTATAAAACAAGTAATATCAATGAATTTTTACTTGATATCCAAATGTTTAATCAATCTGTAAAACGCAATCGTTTGAATGCATAAAAAAAATTGTAAAAACAAAGTATGTAATTTTTGTTTTTATTATATTATAAAGTTAAAAATAAAGTGTTCCTATTTAAGAAAATTATAAATAAGGATTTTTATCTCTGAAGAGACGAATAAGATTTAACACACATTTAACTGTAGAGTTTTTTGAACCTGATATTTTTTCTCTTTACAAAAATTAAAAATTCTCGGAAGTTTCGAAGAAAATGAGTATCTCACCAGAATTTCTGGATATTTTTAACAGATAATTTAAATAAAAATAATATTGTCTGCTTCTATAAAGAATTTACTCAGTAAATAAGTATTAAAAATTTGAAAAACCTCTTCAATTTAAGAAATCTATAAGATTCTAAAGATTACACTTCCGTAAAAAATGGCATTTTCAACATAATTTAAAATGTTTTTTACAACTTCATTTTTGAAAATGTTTCGAAACAACTGCGTTCTTCAAATCTATATTATATAAAACTTTTGAAGTATACTACAATATTATGAAATGAAAATGTTCCAACAAAATTTTTAAATGAGGTAAAACAAACTAAAATAGTACACAATTAAAAAAAAAAAATTTTATTTTATATTAAAAAAATAATTTAACAAGCATTTAACATTTAAGGGAAATTTTAAAGATGACACGACTTGCGTCGCAAAAATGTGGTCGACACTGGTTAAGAAAAAGATATTCTAAAATGAAAAATTGACAAATTATTTTATAATAGTGAAGTTAATCACTGACAGATATCGTCTATACTTGCTCAACTACACCACGTCGCCCATTATGATGTGTTTTTATTTGATGACGAGGAAGGCAAAATAGTAAAACGTTCTAAAAAATTGTTACATTTTACTTAAATAAATGTAAGAAGTAATAAAACAACAACATATGAATTAACAGATTTAATTATAATTATACCACTACGGTTCACTTAGAAATTTACTCGTTCTTGAAATACATTTGTTTCATTAGTTAATTATTTTTCTTTTCTAAAGATAAAATAATAATTATTAAGTTATTTTTCCGTGCGGAACACCACTTAATAAAATTGAAAATGTTTTTTCATGGTTCACAAAGTTTGAGTTACCGTAGATTATTATTAAGTCGAAGGTCTGTCAGCCTATTTCTGGCGAATTGTGTATTTATTGCCTCCGAGTACCTTAGAGAAATATTTGTGCTATTACTTCAGATATTACGTTTATACTCTTATCTGTTTATTCCAAAGTTTTTTATGATTGAACTAATATAACACGAACCTCAAGATTGAAAATCATAATTTTTCATTTGAATTTCATCCTTTAACAAAATACAAGTTTATAAGAACCAGCTTGTTGAGAATTCTTGAGGGTATGTAATTTAAATAAAAGTATCAAATAAATGTTTCAAAGAAACAAAAAATATGAGTATAAAGAAACCAATCACTTATATACAAATAGTTATTTTGCATAACACAACATATAAATAATATTTATAAAAAAAAAAAATACAATTTTATTGATGTACTTTATTTTAGCACAAGTATTAAGTATCAAAAAAATAATAATAATAATAAGGTCGTATAATAGGTAATTCACTTAATTAATCGAAAAATAAAAATAATATTAATAATTTTTTCATTAGTTTTTTTTTTGTTCAATGTTTCTCACAAACAAAAAATATTTTTTATATTTATATTATTATATTTCTTATATTTTAAAGGTGTCAACTTTAATTTCAAAATGGCAACACATATAATTAATTGGCTTATATAAAAGATAAGATCTAAATAAGAAAATGACTAGTCAATAACAAGTTTTGGACAAGTTTTTAGAAGTTATTGACATGTTTACACCTTGACGGAAGAAGGAGTACAGCCAAGAAAAATCTAGTTATAAAATTAGCAACACCTACTATTCACCTTTAAACCAAAACCTTGGAAAATACTGGTCCATAAGTTGTTATTGAACAAGTATTTTCTTATTTAACTTTGTGCGCCAAAGAAAAATTATGGAAAGTTTTCTTAGTATGAATTTAAATAAATAATTTATAGAACAACCTTTTCTTCTTTAAAAATAATTGCAGTACTGAATACAACGAAATAATTAATATTTATGATAAATCGATTGTGAATAGTTTATTTATATTATTTTTGAACGGAATATCGTCAATGTAAGTCGTTACTTAAATTATAATTTTATGAAAATTGAAGTTAAAACTAATCAAAATACAATTTTATATCTATAATTATTTTGTTTCTATTTTATGAACAAACTTGGAAAAAACAAAATTTGTTTTTTCAAAGAAACTAATTTCCATTTAATGTAAATTAGTTTCTTTGAAAGTTATATCTTTGAGGTTCAAATTTCATGGAATTGGTAAATTAATTAATAAACTTACCTCAAAATCATGAGTGGACATAAACATACTGCGTAGGCTGTAACCATAGAGATCAAATATTTTTGAGTCTTAGATTCTTTATAACTATCAATTTCAGTATCTGAATCACTGTAGGGCGATTGTATGTCACTGTGATTTGGGGTCTCAGGATTTCTGAAAATGAGAAATATAATGAACGACTACCCAAGTGTATACAAGGTGATTTATTTATCATAAACCATTTGATTAGCCAAAAATTAAAATAATATTAAAAAATAATTTTGTTTCCTTTAGGTACATGTTTTAATAAATTTATCAATCATAAATTATGATTGACAAATTAAAAATAATACTTTATGGTTCATAAATTTATTTTATATTCATTCCTTTGTCTTAGATTCGAAGCAGAGAAGGTATTAATTTTATAATAATGAGTTTATTTATGTGTCTGTCATTACAAAAAAAAAAATTTTCTCAGCTCTCACTGGACCGATTTTTCTCGACGATACGTCAAAAGATCACAAATCGTATCTAGTTAAATATATTTCCCTCGAATATTGAAAATTTACCCTTTAGTCCCCAATAATAGAAGAAATCCGGTAAAAATTTTCGATTTTAAAAAATAGTTAAAAAGTTTTTATTGCATTAAGAATAATTTCTTCTAAAATTTAAGCACTATAGATTTGCATCGAATCATTTTTTATGATTTTTTTTAATCACTGTCCGATACTGCCTATAATTGTTCCAACTATTTTACGTTCCCATTGTGCCACGACCCCAATGTGTATGGTTTTTCATCTTATGAGGGTGTCATTTTATAGTAATGACTGGAATTAAGATGCGCGTGCTGCTATTTCGATTACTACAAATTTCTTGGTATTATTCCTTCTCCTACCTAATATAAAAACGTTAATAACTTCTGAATTATTAATCTAAAATTTGTTATCAACTAGTAATTTTTAAATTAGATTATTATATATTAAATAAGAAAATAAAGTAAGAAGGATGCCATTTAAAATATAAAAGTAGACACCCTTATAAAGTATAAGAGACGATTATAAAAAATACTTCATGATTGATTAATTGAGAATAACTAATTTTTCAATTAATTAAGTAGTTCATGTCAAATTAATTACTCTGTATTTATTTTTTTACTCATATAAAAATATTTAAAAAAATAGCATAACTGTAATATTAACTGTAACAAGTACTATAAAAAATTTTAATTTATGTAGAAAATTTAAAAAAACACAAAACTATAGCAATATTGCTGTTTAAAATATGTAGGTGAATTCTTTATGAAATTATAACGCTAATTTCGAATCTACCTTTAGATATTTTAGATATTTTTTTGAGACAACTATTAATTGATAATTAATGTATTATTTATGTATAAATAATAAAATCATTATAAAAACTTAAATTATATATAATATTAATTATGAGGTTAATAAACCTTTAAATTTGAGATTGATGGTATTTTTTTATATAAAAAAAGCTTAACTTATAACTGTAACAATATGTGGGTTAATTTCATAAGCATAAAATTACTACAACAGATAATTTTGCGGTTAATTTAAAAATATAATTTTTTGTTTTTCACAAATCAAATAACTGGAATAAACGAAATTATGATAAAAAGGCGTACGTAAAAACAAAAAATTCGAAAAACACTTATTTTATTTTTAAACCCTTGTTTTGTACAATTTTTTTTGTATTTAAAAAAAATTAATGACATTTTTCTATATTTTTTGTCTGGTTTTTAATTATGACCAGTTCATATTATTTTGTTTTTATCTGTTTTTGTTAATTATAATTTTGGTTGTAAATTAAAAAAATTAATAAATGTCAAAACCACATCAGCTATAATATAAATAATCTTTCCTAATGTATGTATTTAATAAAATCTATAGATGTTGAATCTCAAATTTGTTAAAAATAGTATTTATATTTTTCAAAATTATATTGTTTGTATTTTTTAATAGTCATGACTAGTACACTTAATTTATTTTAAAGTCTTTTTATTATTACAAATACTTTATTAGTTGAATACTTAGAAAAAATCGTCTGATGCGCAAAAAGAATTGGTTTAATGATAATTGCAAGAACATGATCGAGGAACAAAATAAAACCAAAGCATTCCATACACCAACCCTCAAGAACGTTTTCTATATAAAAAATGCATCCACTCTGTATATGTAGTGCCACATGGACTACGATTAGAGGTGATGATGAAAAATGACGTTTATTTAAAAAAAGTTTTTTGAAAAATCTACGAATCCGCATTCAAAAATATGGAATAGAAATGGGTAATAAAAGCTTACGCCCCCCAACTGTACCAGATTTACAAAAAAGAGGATGTGGTATAATTTATCAGAGAGACAAGGATAGAATGGCCAAGACATGTAAGGCGGACCGATGAACATATTTAAAGGAACATATATATGGTGAGGGCAAAGAGAATAAGAGGAAAATCGCAAATATAATGTAAGGACATCGTCAAGAAATTATTAGAAGAAATGGGAGTTAACTGGAAGCAGACATATGATAAAGGGCAATGGAAAGAAGTAGTTTTGGCGGTCTAGAGTCTAAATGGTTCGTAAAGCCGAAAAAAATTCAAAATATCAATCTACATGTAATCTATCAATATGTTAAACATTTTAAATTACAAATTTCATAAATTAAGACAAAAATATTTCTAGAAAATATCTTATGTAAAGTCAGTATGTATTTCAATAAACTTTATAGCCTATTTTTAAATTAAGATTTTTTAGAATCTATGTAAAGCTAAAGTGTGTATTCATGTATAATGATCTTTTATAACATTACTACTGGATGTAAATTATAAATGAGTTGTTTTTTGAAAAGCACAATTTTTTATAACAAATAGTTGTGAATTCCCCCCTGTAAATCATTTCATAATTATATTATAGTTCTTTTTTCTAAAGGAAAAAAGATTATATAGGAAGATACAGCGTAAAGAATCTCGCAGCAGGGGGATAGTAAGAATGGCATAGTCCACTGCTAAAGTTTAACTAAAAATCAATTTGTTTTATTAATGGTTTTAATTTTTTCATAAGTTTGTTCTCTTTTCTCGAAAAATTGGAGTCTTAGAATTCTACCTCATTCACATAGTAAAGAAATTACTTGAACAATAATATAATTAAATGAATTCATTCTTTATTATTTTATAAAGTGTACAGAGGGTATATTTTTTAAATTATCGCAAAACAAAGTAGTCATCCAATATTTAAAAAAAATTGTAATTAATAGTAGTAAGGACGAATATCAAACACTATTTATTTTAGACATAATATTTAAATCTAGGATATTTTTTAAACTACTTGAACCTTGTTAAAATTGTATCTACAATTAAGAAAATAACTTTGCGACTGTATTAATGAAGTTTAATTATATTTATTGAAAAAATAACTATTTAATATATTATTTTACATTAAATATCTTAATCAAATTTTACTGTGAATTTTAATTATAAAAGCATTTGAAGTATATCTTGACAAAAACTGCAGCTCGTATTTTAATGAAAAGAAAAGTTTAAAGTGTTTATTTTTATTATTTACCTACTCACTGACTGACTTATCGAAATTACAAGGCATTTCCTGTAATGGTAGAAATGTAAAATATTACATGAAGATCAAGTTAATCAAGTAATTTCAACGTTTTGAAGATAAGTAAATTTTAAATGAGAAGGTATTTTTCTTTTAGGTGAATAAGATGAACTCTATGGAAAATGTTCTAATTAAAAAATGTATACCTCTTGTAATTGTTTCTTTTGAATATTCACTATACTAATATATACAAGGTAAAAAGCAACATTTAAAAGGAATATAATGTATTTTTTGTAGATATAATATATATATTATATTTTTCTTTACAAAAGTGCAGCATCAAATATTATTAAAGCAATTTAATCGTCTAAGTTCTGTTTATAATATGATTGTAATAAATTAGGCTTTGGAGATAAATTATAAGAAACGTCATTTAGGGGACAAAATTATAAAATTTATGTCTCGTAACATATAGACATCTACAAATTTGAGTAATGAATGTGATTTAATAATTGTATCTTTTTAATATAAACACTTTGAAATATAAACATATACGTTCTTGAGCAGACTGGAATGACTAACGAGCTTAAGTCTTGTTAGCGATCGATGATAATTGTTAAGAATAAATTTATGTCTTAAGTTATTTCAGTGATTCCGTTAAATCTAGATTTTATGTTTATTTGTTTAATTAATTATTTTTAAGTTTACCACCACACCTGAGTTGGAGCAACATATCACAAATGCTATTCCTAATAATACATTAATTTATTTATACAAATTTAATAAGTATTTAAACAACAATATGATGTGTGCGATTAACGTGTGATTAAAATTTTTTACTCTGTTTTATAAAATGAACATAAATAAAGTTTACATTACCTTAGAATTTTTTGTGAAAACAAATAAATAATAATACTCCATAACTTTCACTGTTAGAACTTCATTACTTAAAAATATAATGGTAAAATGTTCTATGTATATTATAACATTATTATTTATACAACATAAAGTACTTATCTTAGCACAGTTTTGGCGTCAGTAGAGTTTCAAATTACTTACCAATGCAGAATCTTCGTTAAAAATATCAAACTTAAACAATGGAATAGTTTTTTTTAATGAAAAAATAAAAAGATTATACAAAAATAGCTAAGTCTACAAAAAATGATGAATGTAACATGTATGTGATGTATATTGAATATATTACTTCCTTCCACTTTGTCAGATCACTAAAAGGCAACAAGAGTTTGTTGGTTTTAGTTGGTGTTCGCTTTTGTTCATTGTTTTCTATCAACTCATCATCCATTTTTAATAGTATTCTTTTATTTGCGAGTCTATTGATTTTATGTCTAGTGTTATATACCTATTGGGCCCTTTATAAAATATGCTGATGATTTGATCTTTATGGTTTTTAAAAATTATTTAAAGCGTCATCATGCATTCTAATTTTTAGAAATTGATTAAAGCATACAATAGGTTTAAAATTAATAAAATCAAGAGATTTCAATACACATTAATAAGGGCTAAGAATTATTTGCATTATGTTAAGTTATTCCATAGACCATATTAACACCATCTGTTAGAACAAATTTTTAATAATTGACTTAAAAACTTGGTAATATTTCATAATGGAGGTTATAATTTTGGGTAGAGGATTAGGGGATTAGTACCCTCTTAAAATAAAAAATATTTCCACGCTACTATATAATCCTATTGTAAAGTTGCTAAAATTTGGAACCCTCCAATCAAAATTAATAAATGTATATAAATCCTAGCTTTTTATGTTTGTATATTTAAATGACACAGATATTATTAAAAAATATATAAATAATCAAAAATTAAATTTAATGTATAATTAATAATGCAAATATGTAATATTTAATGATTCCTTAAATATATCTTTAATAAAATAATTATTTAACGTTATTTTTTAAATGATCTACAGGATTATAATTATCAAAACATTAATTAACCATTGACAGTAACAATTTACTGTCAATCGGATACGTCAATAATGTACCGTGTTAATATTGTATAACTAATATCTTTATTTTGTTCCTCGGTAATGAGATTTCTGGGATATATTAAAATCGGAAGATTTATTTTTACTTTTGAGCAGTTAAAATTATAAAGTACAATTGTCGTGTTAGTTTTTTTATCAGCTCGCAGTAGTCTATAAATTATTGATTGGAATACCATTAAAAACGTGATAATAAACATAATTACTTTGAAATTAAGTTCATTTTTAATGATTTAACAATTATAGAATTTAAAAAAAATTAGTCAAATTAATATTATTTTAAAACCCTAGAAAATAAAAAAATTAATTTGTATTTAAATGTTTTTTTAAAAATTAATGGTTTATTTTGAAATAGATAAAAAAATTTAGTTGAAATATAATAATATTCTGGAACAATAAATTGATGAATGTTTCTTAATAAAGAAATGAAATACTTCCTCGAAAGAAAATGTTAGAAAAAAAAAAATTATATGCATTTTTGAAAACGCTGTTCAGAATGAAATTCCACTTCATTTATCAGAATTGCTGTAAAAACAAATACTCTCTAGCATAGTTAAAAAAAAAAAAAAGTTTAGAAATTCCTTATAAATTATTTTATTTTTTATTGATCTTTCTAGTTCTCATGTTGAGGTCATAATGTCAGTTCATGTGTAAGATAAATACCTACAAGAAAAATAAAACCAATGAAATGAAATAATTTCAAACCACGTTGATTCATTTCGACACGCCTTTTTGACATTCTTTACGGTCACAGTTACCGCTGTAATTATGCATTATTCATGACAAACCCGATCACATTGAAATGCATATTATTTCCATATTCACTACCTCGACTGGTATAATACAAGGAGTTATAATTTTGGAATTTGCACGATCAAGTTCATAAATAATGCCTCAATGATGGGCGACTACATAATAAAGGTCGGGTTTTCTAAACTGTAATGGCTGTTGAGAATATCATTAACTATTAATTCAAAATGCCGTTGATCCAATAAACAATGAGCTTTTATAATGAAATTATGTAAGTTTAAGTTTTAATTGTTTCAACCCCATATTTATAATTTTTTATGATACATGATGGTGTATACAATAATAGAACAAACGAGTAAAGTGTACAATTTATTTTGATAACCCTTATTACATAAATTCAAGAAAAAACAAAACTTAATTTTTGACTAAGAACCTAGTGCCTTATAGCGTAACTTAAAGTTACTGATCGCCTTAGCCAAGTATATCGAGATTTATGAAAGTTACAGCGCTTTTTCAAAAAGTGTGGCATGGATAACGTATGAGCACACCCAGAGTGTTAAAAAATATGATAAAGCGTACAGTTAAAAATTGTTTATTGTCGCTAAACTTAATAATAGTATAGTGTAGTGTTGTTAAAAGTAAACTAAATTAAACTGAAGCTCAAATATTATAGTTTAAACAGTAGCATACTAAAAAATAAGCACACTAGGGACGCGGCATAATTGAGATGGCGGCAAGTATAGATTACATAATAGTGTTAAAAATCAGTTATAAAAAACACACTTTGAAGCAAATCTGTAGTTAGTGTTTAAGTTTTAGAAGGAATTGTTTGGTTTTACAAAAGCTAATCAACTCATATTTCTTTAATTACATACTGATTACAAGTTTTATGATTTATAAGTAAAATACAGAACTCAATAATTACTGTAGAAATTAAATTTAGTATAAGATGATGTTCAATATTTTGTATTGTTTTTTTCACGGAGAAATTATAAAAATGTTAAATAATAGCTGTATATTTCGTTATCTTTATGGTAAATTTGTGTTAAAATTGCAAATATGGGTTTCTGAAATAAAAAAAAATAAAAAAAAAAGAAAGTTAAGTTTTTCTGTAAAAGTAGCTATTTTAAAACCCCTTCTGTGGACAGGTAAAGAGTTGGATTTCAAAGAAACATAAAAAAAAAAAGAAAATATTTCTAAAAATATCACAAAAACTAGTTTTGTTTCATTTATTCTTAAAAAAGTTATGACAGTTCTTAGTAAAAAAAAGTTTAGAAAATAGCGAAATTTACCAATTTTAAAAATGCTCTATACCACTAGATACGATTTGTGATTTATTGACGTATTGTAGAAAAAAGTCGGTCCAATGAAACCCGAGAAAAAATAGTGAAAGACACAAAAAAAATATTTATGCAAATACATTATGGTAAAATTAATACCTTCTCAACTTCGCATCGAAGTAAAATAAATTGTTTTTTCTGCATTACTTAGTAGAGAACATAAAATAGAAGTATAAATATAAATAAATGCAATGAAAAAGGTCTACTCATAAAGACTCGGTTAGTGTCACTTGGGAATTTCAACTGGACTCGCACGTGTAGACCAAATATAAAACATAAGAGTGAAAAAATTGACTTTCACAAGTAAGATGAATTCATTTTACATAAGTTCGGAAATTCGATTGGATGTTTTTGACATATATTTGGTTTTAAAATAACAAGTGGACTGATTTACATTAAATATTATTTGAAGTGCGTTTTGTTGAATGGGAAGTTTTCATTGTGTTGATGGAATGCTCTACAATATAAAAGTAATGACCAACTTACGGTGGTGCGCAAAAAGAGATTTTCGAAAACTCGCACAGAAAATGATGTATTTTGTAAAGGTATAATTGAAAATGGGACGTGTTAACGACATTAAAAACCGAGGCTGTTACGGTTATCAGTATTTTCACCTTTACAGTATTTACCTACTTTAATTGTCATGAACCTTTTTCGCGAGTGCTGTGAAATTTTATAGTGTTTAAGTTAATTACAATGGCGCTCTTCGAACCAGACAAATTATGACTGTTAAATTTTTCTATTTACACCAGCTACAATATTTACAGTCAAATATTTTTTTTGACTATTGTGCGAGGTTAATCTTTATTTTGGAAATAACAATTTTTAGTAAAACGTAATATATTATTATAATAATATATCTTAATGAATTATAAATATTATGCAACTGAAAGTTTTTTTACTACTTTTTACGTACTTCAAGAGTTGATTTATAATAATCGATTAAAAAAAATTTTTAATTATACTTATTATATATTTTGTTTAAATATATTGTTGAAAAAATGTAAGAGTAAAACCTTTCTTTGAAAAAAGTCACACTCGAAGCATATAAAATTATTAGTTTCTTAGAAATAAGCTGTAAGACCTATTTATTACATTTAGCTCATCAAAATAAAAAAAAGCTATTGACTCTATTCAAAAGTTTATTTGAATACATAAATATGTTTACTCATAAGGTACGGTAACGTATAGTCATTAATTGTATTTTTTACTCAAAAAAATTAATTAATTTCATTAATATTAAAAACAATAAATTTAAAATTATGAAAAAATACGAATATATTTAATTTTTTTGTAATGATTCTAATAACTAATTTAGTACAAGTTAATGTTAATGTTAAATAATTTTTTGGGTTGTTGATATTACATTTAATAATTATTATTTTTAAATTTAAAAATGTGGAAAATACATTGATTGAATTTTACCTTAAGTTTATTCAATGTGTTTTATATTAACTTTACTCATAATAAAAAATTCATTGAATAAATTTATTATTTATTAAAATAATAAAGTAAAAAAAACAAAATTATTGTGATATAATATTAAACATTTCAATTTGTATGTTTTTGTTGTCTTCACCAACGACCATCAAAGTTGAAATATTTTTTGGTTTGCGATTATAAAAATTCGTATTACTTTTAAACAATGCAACTTATGATAAATAATATTGAACTGCGAAAATATACAATTATATAATATATATATTATATAATACATATTATGTAATAATTGTAAATCTGACTTTTCATAACTTTTACATAAAATACTACAAAACCTGACATCATAAAGGATAATCTGATACAAGACCCTCTTAAAGCTGTTAGCATTCTAGAATTAGCTTTAAGAGTATAAAATCTCAAATGTAATACAGCATATAATGTACAAAAACTTGGCTAAGCATAAATAAAAGATAGTTATAATATGAATAAAAATTCAATTTTAAACCTTTTTTTTTTATTTTTGATTGATTTAACATACTGATGATTGTAAATGAAAATTTTCTTGATAATTATTCAATATATTATTGAAAATAATGTACGATAAAATACTATTCAGTCAAAATAAATATTTTACATTATATGCAAATCCATAATAAATTAAGTATCTCATATTTCTCAGCTAAAATTGATAAAATTTACATTTAAAAAAATAAGCAGGCAAATTTTTATGTAAAAATACATTTTCAATAATATTTTTTTGAATAAATACGGAAAAATATTAATATATGTTAATACATAACATTTTTAACCTACAATATTAAGCGTTTTAATAATAATTAAGAATCAAATTCAGTTTATTCCCTAATAAGTTTCACTCACTATTAATTTAATGCAAATTAAATCTTGAATTTTAAGTTATAATACAGTTTTTGATATAAATATGTAAGAGCCAGTTATGCGATATATGCATGAGCAAATGTTAAAAGTTTTGAAGTGTTCATATAACAACTGAAATTGGATATTTCATGAAAATTTAGTAATTTAATCGTGAAAAGTGGTTCTATATATCGTACTTTTCTTTTGTAAAACTTAAACTTACGTATATTAATATACATAAATATATAATAAATATATATAATACTTATGTGTATACTTTTAACATATGTATAATGAAACCACAAGAACATTATGATCATATCGTACTTACCAAAAATGTATTTAAGATTTTCAGAAGAATAAAATCATAGGATTGTTTATTTAAGAATAAAAAATTCTATCAACCCCAATAAACATTATCACCGTATAGTCTAATCAATCATTAAAAATTCTTTGTGAAACATTTAATTTATGCTTAAATTTATAATTTAAAATAAAGTTAACTTAATGCTAGTAATTTGCTGTATACCCAGAAACTTAATCATTTCATAACGCAATAAGTCTGTTGTTTTAATAAAGAATTTTTTTTGGCTTATTCATTTATCAATTTTTTAAATTATATATGTTTTTTCAATAACCGATCAAATAGAAGAAAAACTTTAGAGTAATATTTATGCTTTTTAGAATAGTTTCCAGTGAAAAAATCTCGTGAGACAAAAAGTTTGAACTGATTTAAGTATAATGCATGTTATATATGTGTACTCACCTTGAACTAGAGTCTTGTGAATAAAATACTGAAGGAACATTCATTAAACTTCGTAGAATGTCGGACATCTTCGAATATAAATATCCCATGGTTAAAAGAGGAATCAGATACCTGAAAAAAAACAAGCGTTGAAATAAAATTTTAATCTTTTTAAGTGCTCTTGAATTTTCAGAGTGAAATCTTATTTTTTATGTAAATTTTATCATTTAACTTACTTTAATGTATATATATTTTAGATTAAAATTTTAGAATAGAAAAAAAACTTGTTTTTTTTATTTATTTTTATTATATTCAAGTCGAGTTTAAAAACAATATCATGTAATATGCCTACTAATTTTTTTATACATGATTAAGTTTTAACAAAAATTTTCTGAGGTTAAAGTTTGTCTTCGACAAATCATCCCTCAATTTATTGATGTCATTTGATAAACAAAAACATTATATTTGACACACTTTACAGAGATTTTCAGGCCAACGCTTATATTTTTTTATACTATTATCATTTTGTAGATATTTTTTAAAAATTAATTATTAACTTCTTCAATTATGTTTAAAGCATATTTTATATAATTCATAATTAACTATTCAATCACTAATAAGAAAGAAAATTATTTATTTTTTAATTTTAAAATTGACATTAGAAACTTGATGTGTCAATAATAATTTTAGGACAAGTACTCATTGAATTACAAGCATTGTAATACATGAGTGGGTGTGTAGTGAGAGTGAGTGTAACTTCTCCGGTGTTCCATAGCTACTCTATGTATATAAACACTTAAAACTCAATGAATACTTGTCCTAAAAATGTTATTGACCTATAAAATTTTCTTGTAAAAAGGGCAATTATTTAATTTTAAAATCGTAGTCAAAGAAAGAAATAGTTATAAAACAAACAAATTTTCAACAAAATGATAATTGTATCAAAATTTAAAAACTATGACAGTTAGATTTGGTACATTTGTCAATTTGAAACTTATTGAAATGAATGAGTGGTATATAAAAACGTTGTGCATATATAATTTTCACACAGCAAATTTTAAATAATAAATGTTTTTTAATAATTATGTGTAGCCTAATTTCATTTTTATTATATAAATGGAGTATTTGTGATGACACCTAATTGTATTAATTCATATTGTGGTGGATATGACATTGATGAAATAAATGTTTATTTCTTTAATTAAAATTTTCATTTTATTTCAACTATCTCAGTATACTATTTTTTTTTGAGGTGATCATATTTTTAAATTAATTTCCAGAAATTATAAAATATTATTAATGGGTATTCTTCATACAATTTTTATCAAACTTATTCCACTATTTTGTATAACAGACAGTTTAATTTGTCGAAAAATTAGTAACTAATAAATTTTTTTATGGATTGTTATTCTTATAAAATAAAAATTAATCACTTGTAGCTAATATTATTTAATATTAAAATGTTTAACTTAAACCACAAAAAAAAAAATTACTAAAAATATTAGAGATACGTATTTCGGTAACAATGTTACCACTATCAACGCTAAACTCATACTGACTCCCTGACCGAAAAAAAACTCCTTTTATACTCCTAGGAACGTTATCACCTAGTGAAATTATGACCTAGAGACGTTATCACTTAGTGACAGTATCACTAAGTAATATTATCACATTTTGCCAATTTACACAAGTTTAATAATGAATTTTTCAATTGGCCAACATCATTAATCATTAAATTGTTCTTATTTTTACATATCTGTTGTCTCATTCTATTGCCTTATATTATGTTCTTTGTAATTATTTACGTTTTTAATTAATTTTATGGTTTTAACGGAGTGATTATGTGTCAATAAATGTTCAACCACGGGAAATTGAACAACTTCTTGATTTTCAATGTTTCTTAAGTGTTCTTTTAATCTGACCCCTATATTTCTTTTTATTTGTTCTGGGTAACATATATTGAAACTTTCCCATTGTATTTTATAAATGCCCAATCTTCACCGTTCTTCTACTATATCATTAGAGTTCCTTAATTAAACTCTTAAATTATTTCTTTTAGTTTGTTATTCTTATTTAATCGTAATTAGTTAAAAATTATTAAATGGATTTTTTATTTGTGATTTTTATTTAAACACCTTTACTCGCATTGGTTATATATGTATAAAAAAAATCCACATGCTTCACGTAAGAATTCTACCGTAAGAGTAACAAAGTTATAATTTGTGAATCGAGTATGAAGAATCAATACTATTAAATTGATAGTATTAATGCCCAACAATAATTTCTTGATTATTTTATCGTGCGAAATACGTTCAAATAATTAAAAATTATATCATTATGTTAAAGCAAAGATATATTATATAAATAAAAATATATATAAACGAATAGGTTATGCAAAACAAAAAAAAATTAAATTTTTTTTTTTTACATTTCTTGTTTACTAGATGATAGTACTATATCGATCTGATTCTAGTTTTCTGCGTAGGTATTAACAGGATGCCTTGGCCGTTTACCCTTAGAGGAAATTGTTGTTGTCATTTCGTTGGTTTCAAAAGCGAATAATATATCAACCAAATTTAATATATTTTTTAATATAAAAATAGTGATCTTTTATTTTTTATTGATATTTAATAGCTGATATAATACAATATAAGAACAAAAAAAAATCTCATTATTTACATTACTCAAAAAATTATTAAATTGGATTATGTTCCATTTTAAATTAAAGCTTTAACTGTATTATATGAATTATTTATGTAATTCATTGTTGTATTCGTTATAGTTTTATTATTGCTTATTAAAAATGTTATGTTTTACAGAATTGATTTTGATTTCTTTATATTACAAAATAATTTTTATTAAAATAACGGAATTTTGAAAAGTCATTTTATATGAATTCGCAGGAAAAAATTATGATTAAAAATATTATTAATTTTTTTATAATTGTTTTTGAAATATAGGAATATGGGTTTTTAATTGGATAAGTCACAAAAATGGGTTTTAAGATAATTAATAATACATAAGGTAATTCTGTTATTCTGTAATTCTATTAAGGTACTTAATGATTTATATTATTTTAATAATAGCTGACAGATAATAATACTTATTATCTATCAAAATTAGAGTCAGGAAGGATATGCACTTAAAAAGTTTAAAATAATATGTAGTTTTGTAAAAAAACCTTGAAATGTGTATTGAAATACATAAAATCTTTATTTTTGGCTTCAATAACTAAATCATATTTTTAGAAAGTTAATGTTAACTAAATATTTATACAATAATTAATGCGGCGATAAATGTTTTTCAATAATATGAAACCTTTAAAATTCTATATCTAAATAACTATAATATTATACAGTTGTGTTTGGAAAGAATGTGTTCCTTGAGATTTATTTTTTTTCATAGAATGCATTCATGTATGCACTTACTTTATTTTTAAGGACAGTTAAATGCAAATGCATTAAATTTTAATGGAATGTAAATGTTACATGTTATAAAGTTATAAAGTTATAAAACCAAATACAGCATTAAAAGTTTTTCCAAAGGGAACAGAAAAGGACATTTAAATTTTCTCGAGGGACATGTACAATAATTTTTATTTTGAAAATAAAAAAAAAATGAATTATGAATTTAAATTTATCAGTGAAATAATTTAAGATTAAAATTATATTAAAAATATATAACTCGAAAACCCACAAAAAAAAACTACTAAAAAATCGCAGATATGTAGTTCGGGAATAATGTTATCATTATCAACGATAAAAACATACATATTTGGTATCTTTTTGAATCAAATATTTTAAATATTTTTTTGTTTTCAATTAATAATTTTAATTTTAAGTAATATTAGACGATCAATTTTTGTTATACAATGAAATAATATTAAATATAAAATAAAATAAAACTCTGAAACAGGAAATGGAGTACATTATTTTTTCAAAATGAATTTTCCAAACTCTGTGTAGTGTGTACATGAATACAAGGTATATTATGGATGTACGAAAAAAAATTACTTTAAATATGTTACACTCGATACGTTAAAGAAAACCGTTTATTAAAAAATATTCTATTCCAGTTTCACCATGATAGTTTTATATTTATTACATGAGAAAATACCTTTTAAGTAGGAAATACATGTTTTCATTTTCTACGAGTTATTTGTTATAAAATGGAAAAAAAATATATATATATTATTTATATTAATATAGTAGTTAAAATATCAAGTAACCCGTTTATTATACTCAAGTGAATATTTTACAAAATGAAAATAATTTCATGAATTTTTTTTGGACATTTTTAGTATTACTTTTTTTTCAATTATTAAGTACTTTTTAAATCCATTCAAATATTTTATAATTTTTACAACTTCATTTATTAGATAAAAACATACACATTTAATTCGTTTAAAAAATAGGAAAAGTTCTAATTACTAAACTCATCTCTTATCCATCTAATGAAGTCACCCATGACCGATTTTAAACACGAGGCAGTGCACATTAGGCATTGTTAACGACTAGATCATATTATCACTCGGAAGTTATTACAATTTTAAAATGTGGAGTGGGCGAGGGACCTGATGCAACTATTTTTATACTTTTTCGGAATAAGAATGAAAAATGTCTAATAATATGATAATACCGTTATAGGATTAAAAAAATTAGCAGCCAAAATTTATAAAATAAATTATCTAGTTTTTTTCATAGAATACAACGACAGGACACATAGAGGCAGAAGTTATAATAATACTTTTAGTTTAAATACTCTAATAGTTACATTTTTCTTAAACTAAATGTAACATAAAAAATTAGATAATATCGTACAAATTTTTGTTTTCAGTTGATACATTCCTCTGATCCTAAAGCGGTGATATAAGTAGTAACAGACACATAGTATTACTGGCAATTGTACACATAAATTTAATACGGTCACACAATTTCCAATTTTGAATAAGATTATAAATGGCATGGGCTGTTATTTTAGCAGTTATTTCAACAGCAGTAGAACACCTAAAAATTTCATGCATCAGTTTCAGAAAGTAATACAGCCAATCTGTCAATGTTTTTATTTCCTGTTAATACAGACAACATATTATTATGTCACTGAATAACCAATGGGACCGTTGGATCCATCGTATCTTTTATGTTTTTTGCAATTTCTGACATATGATGACAACGAGCTATCCTTATGGACTCTTTATTTAAAGCAATATCTGTTAAGTATTATTTGAACTTCTCGTGTAACGTCAGCTATACTTTGTTTATTTTTTTATTATATCTATACAAGTAATAGAAATTACTTAAGATATGGTGATTTGATGGAAGTTAATTTCTCGTTATGAATTCTAACTAACCAAATACTTCAATTTTTCAGTGTTGCCTATACTAAAAAATAACTATAAAATATTATTTATCGTAAAATGTATGAAATAAAAGTACTTACATTAGATATATTTAGAATTTTGAAGTTACAATAATTATAGTTTTAATCAATAAAAATCCTTTTATAACGATAATATGGTTATACATTTGTTTTTAGAAAGTTAATAAAATGTAAAAATAAAAACACTATTCAGTATAGGTTTACATATGTGAATATTGCTTTTATACAAAAAATAAAGTTCAGTAGACACAAAAATTGTCATACAGTATTAACTATTAAAATTTATCAATTTGTACGACGACTGCAATTAAATATCAAATAATACATTTTCATGAAATAGCATTGTCCATTGTTTAAACTTTAATGATTTTGACCAATCTTTAAATATTGATTTTTATAAAAATTTATAAACAATTCTTTATAAAATAAATAAAATAACGGTTTGAGAAAAATAAAAAGTAATTTTTTTGACCTTCATTGTTCGTTGTCACCCTGTTTTTAAGCTTTAATGTATCAAAATAATAAATTTGAAACACTAATGTTTTAAATTATTTTGGTTCTGAAATAAATTTTAAAGTAAATAATATTTTTATAACACTATTAGCGCGCGTAGGTCACTGAGGAATGTGACTGTACTGGTCCGGTCAGCTGCTCACCCTCTGACTGATAGTGTTATATCATACTTTGTTAAGTTCAAAGAGAAAAAAACTAGAAACTATAATTAAAACTTTTGGTTTTTTCTTTTTTTTATACTATATGTAAGCGTGTCTAACACATTCTTGTTATTTATTAAACACATCGATGGTAATTATATGTTAATTTTGAAATCTACATTATTTTGCAATTTTGCATCAGATTTCATTTGATAGTACGTTTCATTTTTACACTGTAACATACCTTTGTTTAGTAGTAAAAGGTTATTGTCTATTACTTTGTGAGCTGTTGTTTACCTGTAGAAACAAAGAAGGAATAAGAAGGTATGAAAAATATAGCTACACCTGTTTTTAATGGATATAAAAATATGAAAATATATATTATTATAGTTTGTCAAAACATAAAAAGTATGGGTAGAGGGAGTAACTTACACACTGACAATATTAATCATATGACTTGAAACAATATGAACAATAAAATCAAGAACTTATCTGGTGAAGATTTGAGGAGATTAGCGATTAAATGACTGAAAGATCTTATTATGATGTAACCATAGATGGTAAATGTAAAATGCCAACACACAACGGATTACACAATGCACGTTAGTACTGTTTAGAAACTAATAAGGGCGAACGGAGGAAATCCGTTTAATTGATAGTGGAGCGATAGTAGAATTATATGTAATGAAAGCGAAAAAGACAATAATGGATATACACTATTAAAGCGAATGATGATTAGTGAATTAAAAACTATGGCGAACAAAGAACGAACAATTTAAGTGGTTTAATAATCGGACAATCTGCGATTATTAAAGGCGCAAGACGCTAGTGAAGAGTGTACATATAATGAAATACAGAGCCATTTACTTGGTATATTTCTTATTATTGATGATCACTTGATTTTTCTGTATGCCTACTTAATATATGTACTCATAAAATTCAATTTTAAGCCTTATATATTTTTGGTAAAATTATTAGTTTCCTATCTTGATATTTTCAATGACACTTTGAAATAAATAGTTGTTGTTTTCTTGTATTAACATAATTGTAGAGACGGCGGATCACTTCTCGCACATATTTCGTTATGTAAATAGAGTGTAGACTGATTGACCGTAATTTAACTTACTGAGTGCCTTTAGGAATAACTGACCGCATCTGAGCCAGAATGTTCCTAATTTTGGGCTTTTTATATTAAATTTGATCGTTATTTCGAAGGCAAGAAGTGATCACCGACGCTACCATTATTTATTTATTAATCGTAATTTATTGAATGTTATTTATTACATTTTCGTCAATAATGATCTTTATATTATAAAATACTATCATCTCTTACATAATATCTTAAATAAGTTTATCGCCCTACATCTGATGTGCTACATATTGTTTCTTATTTCCTGTTTGTTTTATAAAATTAATGCATGCTTTTTTCTACAAAATTTCATTAGTATATTTAAACATTTCAAAGGTATACATATTATTTTGTGCGATTTATTAATTGAAGTCTTAAATAGTACATTATGACATTAATGATATACTGTGTATATCATGACATAACGTCAATGTTTTTCATTTTATAGTTAAAAAATTACAGTAAACTTATCAAGTATTAAAATCTTTTAATCAAATCAGACCCTATAGTATATTTAAATTAATCTAAAGTACTATGTCACGTGAAAGCAGATAATTTTTATATAATTCCAATGATTCTAAAGTCTATGTTAATTCAATTATTTGAAAATTTAATTAGTAAAATTAAAAAAATAAAGTAATTCTAGTATTCTTTAAATTAACAGATATCAATTACCATAAAACACACCCGAAACAATATAGTATAACAAAAATAAATTAAATTTTTGTTGATTAGTTTTATTACACGGCGTATTGCTTATGCAATATTGATACATACCTGTTTTTGTAAACTAATGGTTTTCGTTATGTATGTTTATTAAAAAAACGGTAGCACAGCGGGGTCGAAGCACAGTATGGACGAGGCATAGATAGGACAAGTATAGATGATATCTGACTGTGATTAAAATCACTATCATAAGAAACGCTTCAATGCAAATGTGTATATAGTGTTTAATTTAAAAAAATTGATGGATTATTCTAAAAACAGAATGAACTTCTATTTCCTTATTTATATCGTGATCACATGTTTTATGATTTATAAGTGTAACATATGAATAAATACTTATAACAATTAAATATAATACTTGGCATCGAAGCTAAAAAGAAATCTTGCTTTTCACATAATTGTTTGTACATTAATACTAAAATAATTTAATATTAAAAGTCATAAACAACTTACTAGGAGCATAGCGATATGAAATTATTTATATATGGAACCCTTGGGAACATGAGTCCCTGTTCCTATACTATCATATAATATGAGATACATAGGTCTATCTGATGAGAAACATGAATTTAATTTCTCAGTAGAGGAAAAAAAATTAATCTCATTGTAATAGAATCCAACAACAGTAATGCACATAAAATACGATATAGCGAATAATGCGTTTATGATCGAGCTAAAGGCGAAACGAATGTTAATCTTTCTTTAAACAATTTAAAATATTTTAATCACATTTAGTACTTAGAATTTACACAAGGTGAACACGTATAATATTAAATGGATATAACAAATGCTGTTAGTATAAATGATTGCTCACTATAAGTTATCAAAATACTTAAATTAGTGTGTAAGATTTAACTGCTCATTTACTTACACATATAAGATGTCAATGCTATGAGTAAATGTTTCGTATACTTTTGCATCTTAACAAAACTATCATTCAATAATCAATTAAAATTCACATAATATAAATGAACAAAGGATTTTAGCATTAATGATTCGTTCATGTAAGTGTTGAATCATGTATTTAGTATAATTTAAGGATTTATATTTCAATTATTTCACAAATAAATATTTAATATACTTGTGTAATACTTATTAGTTATCATAAAATGTTTAGTATGAAGATAATAGAGTAGTTGTCTACTTTTTCGAAAACCAATTATGAATTTTAACCTGGCTAATGATCCAAATCATTATATTCATATGGCAAAATTACTGATTATTATTTCTACCAACGAAACTCTATTTAAAAAAATGTGAGAAGCGTTTATCGATTTTTAACATTTATTTTACGATATAACCACTATAAGAATTATTTTTATGTCAATAGGTGGGGAGTGATATCTTGGCATGATGCATATGTTTTCAATTGTATTTGAATGTGACTTAGTTTCAGGGTCAAAAAATTAATGGAGTGTTTTTAACCACATTCGTTTAATTTATCAAAAGCTTAATCTAAAAAAAAGTTCTTTAAGTTTATTTTTAATAATAATCAGGGTGTTGACTTCCGTCCCATGAGAATCCCGTAGGGGTTTGAACCGGAGCCGACAGGCATAAGTAATCCTTTATTTGTTTTACTGATATTTTTTCAGTTGAAAATTGTTTTTTTAATTTTTATTTATTAAGTTATAATTAAAAATAAACGACCATTTCTGCATCATGTTTGGTTTTGATTTTTATTTTGCGAAAAACCTGTATATATGAAAATATATTATAAATAATATATTTATACATTATTGGCGTATTTTTTATTTGCTTACTCGACAACTTTAAAATACTGAGGCTTTTGAAATATTTATTTTCACTAATATATTCAAACAGTTTTGAAAAAATAAAATATAAAAATAACAAATTTAAAAATAAAAAAATCAGAAAAAAAGGATAACCAATAAACTAGACTTGTTGAATTTTTGATAATAAATTATTTTAAAATTAATATTAGTAACGGTTATTATTTTATTGAATATACCTAATAAAATAGATCCTACTGAGATCTCTTATAACTTTTGATAGAATAACCTTTTCGCTGAATTTTGTTTTAACTCTTTATAATCACTGATAGAATAATTTACCATCCTATTTTTTAAGTTACCATCTTATAACCTATTGGAATTTATAGTTTTTATCATAGTACTTTTCGACAGCAGGATTCATCGCAATACTGCTAAAAAGCAATAAAATAATTTTTCTCAGCCATAATTTTATTTTTATAAATACATATATATATGTGTGTGTGTGTGTGTGTGTGTGTGTGCAATAATCAAAAATATAAAAACGTGATAAATTGATGAATGTTTTTTCATTTCATAATTTTAAACTATTATTCAGACAGTTCGACTCAGCAGCGGCATGCCTAGAAAGGGCATATAAAATAAATAATAAAAATTATAACTATTATATGTAAATTGTGAATTTGAATAAATATTATAGAATATTTACCGAATTTATCAATTAACTTAGCAATATAACTATTTAAGCACTTTTTCATAAAAACAATTAGTCATAATTATAAATTTTATCACATTAAAATTATAAAATAAGTCCTACATTCTAATACCACTTATTTTTACTAATCTAAATTCTTCCAACTACTTTGTTTTTTTTTTAAAGTTTATTTGATTTTTAGTGTTTGTTTTTTTCTCCTGGTTGGAATTTTTTTTAATAATTTCTTGAAAGATTTCAAAGTAAATTATTTGTGAACATGATGATCGATGCACATTTTTTTAAAATTAAGTAAAAATATTTTTTATAATAATCTAACTGTATATTTTACGTAGAAGAATTATCACATTGAAAAAGATAAATTCACTAAAATTCGATTTGTTTCGTTATTCTTTTACGATGAATTCTTGTTAATACAAAATGTCACGAGACGGGTAGATTTTCTGATTCAGGTAAATTCCCATTGAATTTAATAATTTTGAGGGATAATTTTGTATAGAATGATATAAAAATTATTTTTCCTTTTAATGGGAATTAATTAAGCTAATATGCATATCAAATATATTACATGATTTAATGAATACTTTTCAACCTTTTTTTAAATAGGGATAAAACATTGCAATTGAACAATTAGTTTTGAAGTTACGTATGCTCAACTATATAAATGAAGATGAATTTTTATATAACGTAGATTTTTAATGAAACATAACTATAAATCATGTTTGAAAAATAGATAAGCTAACAATTATTTTTGAGTAGTTAAGAATAACTTAATAAATAACTAAATATCAAAGTTATAATTATAAATAAAAAGTGAAATTATATAAAAAAAAAAAATACATAAATTTTAAATTTTATTTCTTTTCCTATAGATGTTAAAGATTGGTAAATATGGTAATAATTTATACAGGTAGGTATCATTAAAACCTAATTTATTATAATTCCTAAAGAGCTTATCTACACGAAATGATTTATTAACAATGATACCCTCATTAGTTTATTTGTAAAACAATAATATTTTCATAGTAATACACTAAATAAATTTTATTTTATCTTTTTTATTTTTTAAGTTGTTTTTATTTATTTTTATTAAGTTATAATAAAAAAAACTGCTGTTTGTGTATCATGTTCAGTTTTGATTTTTATTTCGTGATAAACCTGTAATATTCAATAATCTTACGTTAATTTTGATTTGCTTACTCGGCAAGCTTAAGATACTGTGACTTATATATGCAACATCTGTATACGTGGCTTTGTTTAACTAGATGGTATATATTGTTTATGTTTCCTTTTCATCTTTTATAACTTACTAAATATACGGTAAATTGTTACTCATGTGAAATTACATATAATCAATTCTTACTTATTGTAATGTACTTATTATAATGTCTAACGTAGTTGTCTGATGTGATACTTAGTGTAATTTTAGTTTTATATATTTTAAAAATAACAAAAATTAAATAGAAATAGTATCACTTTTAAAGTAAATTACATACACATCCGTCTCCATATTTTTTAACATACTTTTTTAGATGAATCAACAACTAACTAATTTTTTTCTGAGAGAAAATAGCGATGAATCTTAATTGTTTAAAGAATTTTAACTATATGTAGATAATATAATTGTTTGTCTTATGATTTGTACTATTGATGTATACTTTGTAAGCTGAAAACGATGACTTTTTATACAGTATCAAAGTATAATATTGTAGAAATTATTTTTAATTATTCATTATTAAAAAAAAAAATTGTAGAACGCGAGTTGTAAAAAACTTAAGTTTGATAGTCTCATTTACGGTTAAAAAAATTAATACAAATATAAGTAATGAATGTGCTATTTTTTGAAGTCATAAAAATATATATAGTGTTAATTCAATTGAGAAAATATTATATTTTTTTATTTACATGAAAAATATTGTTAAGAACCCCTGAATAGTATTTCATATAATCTAGAAGTATAAATAGAACTTGGTCGTCCGACTGTAATCGGACAACAGGAATGTGTTGACAAGTGATATGGTCCGACGACCAGGAAAGACTCCCACGTTAACCTATAAAGTCGTGGTTTAGTCATGTTCTTGTAAAAACATAGTATCCTACAGCTTAATTCTAATTCTTAAATCTGGATCTGAATTCCATGACTTATTTCTCATCCCATATTATTCTAATACAAGTAATTTTTGTATTTTTACATTGTTCGATTTTGTTTTTAAGTTAAGTGCTATAAAATTATTAAATTCTATAACAGTAACTCAAACATCCGTGTTTTTTATTATTTATTACACCTTTCCGCGGCTGGCCTGCATAACAATGTCTTTATTTAAATATTACTTTTCTTAAAATATTTTCAATTAAAATTTCGATTAAGAGTGTGAGCGTAACGTTTTTATAAAATTAAATGCCATTGAGTGGGTAAGTCTAAACATTTTACCAGCGAAAATCTTTTAATTCTTATTCAGTTCTTAACATAAATATAATCTTAACAGATATATTTAAAAATATTAACTCTCCAATCTTTGTGAATGAGTAGAATAACGAAAAGTTCGAGAGTATGGGGAAATATTCATTATTAGTATTATAGTAAAGTATCTACTGTGATTAATTTTCAAGTCGTAAGTTAATTCTTCCACTAAAAATAACTTAAAACAATTCTTTAAAAAAATGTCGTATGAGTAAAATAGTAATGTAAAATACAGACATGCCGAGGAAGGTAAGACAAAATAAAATAAATATAACATTGAAACTCTTCACATCGCACAGCAAAGTTTATAGAATAATAAATCAATAATTATATAATTTATATAAAAAAATTGACATTTTTTAACTCGAAATTATTTTTATTTTAGAGAATAGAGAACCTATCAAAATTAATAGTTAAATGATGTTTCATAATATTTTGTTTGATATACGAGGCGTGTTCAGAAAATAACGAGAATTTTCGTTTTATGAAAAAAATATTTATATATATTCGTCTACACTATTTTGCCGTCTACAAAAATGTCTTTATTGGATATTATGCCTTGTGCCAACGCTTCTTCCAATCTTTGAAACACTTCTCAAACTCGATCTTTGAAATAGTCTTCAGATCATTCAGCGATGCGCTTTTAATGTCATCTATGTTTGTAAAACGACGGACCTTTAAGGTTCTCTTTATTTTTGGAAATAGAAAAAAGTGACGATGAGCCATATATGGTGAATATGGAGGCTGAGGCATCGTTACAGTATTGTTTTTGACCAATTATTCACGAACAAGCAATGAAATATGAGCAGGTGCATTATCGTAGTGCAAAAGCTATGAATTGTTTTGCCACAAATCCGGGCGTTTTTTGTAGATTGCTTTACACAAACGGCGTTGAATTTGTAGGTAGTACTCTTTATTGACCGTTTGACCTCGTGGCAAGACTTCATGATGCACTATGCCGTTACAATAGAAGAACGCAGTGAGCATAATCTTCATGTTCGATGGCATTTGACGAGCCTTTTTCGGTCTTGGCGATCAAGAATGCCTCCACTGGGACGATTGAGCCTTAGTTTCGATGTCGTATCCATAAACTCATATTTCGTCACCTCATATAACACGTTCAGTAATTCTGCATCGTCGTTGACTTTATTAAGTGACTCCTAAGCAACTTCCATTCGCCGCTGTTTTTCTTCAAAATTCAACAATTTTGGAAAAAATTTTGTTGCTACGCGTTTGATACCCAAAACATTTGAAAAAATGTCATGGCATAAGCCCCAATCGATATTCCAATATATTCAGCGAATTCTCTAATTGTGATTTAGCAATCGTTCATAACCGTTTCTTTCACTTTTTCCACGTTTTCGTCGGTTATTGATGTGCTGGAGCGTTCGTCATCTCCAACGTTTTCATGGTCATCTTGGAAACGCTTATACCACTCTTAAACTCTAGTTTTACTCATGACAGGCTCACCATTGGCCTTTGTTAACATTTCACATACTTTGTTACACTCAATTTCATTTTTTACGCAAAATTTGATCAAAATCCTATAATTCCTTTTTTTTTAACAAACGAATATCGCCGAACTCATAAAAACACGTCTAACCGTAACGTGTACTAATGACAAAGTAAAAAATGAATCCAGCTGAAAATTTTATCCATACCATCATAACGACAAAATTTTTTTTGATAATCAGATTATCAAAACCTCATCCTGAAGTAATGGCAAACGGCAGTTTCAAGGCGGCCCATAATAATGCCGATCGTGTAAAAAAAAAATTACTATCACAACCCGCAAAATTTAAAAATTCCCGTTATTTCCTGAACACACCTTGTATTACGTACAGCAAACGTATAATTTTTATTTACTGTAACATTATAAAATTAAGATACAATAACTTACGTTAGAACAAACAAGCTGCGAAGATAGTCTTGCATATCATCAGCCATGTTTACTGCACATATTCCCACTCCTTCGAATTGCACTTTTATGTAAACCTAATGAAACGATAATTAATTAGGTAAAATACTAAGCTGAGTTATTCTAATATTAACCATAGAATTATTATCAGAATATACGTCGATATACAAGATATACTCACTCCCAAGTCCAAGTAAGCTGTATAGACAGGATAGGGGAGTACTATGCAAAATGCTATAAGCCAACAAGCGATAGCACAAGTCAATGGAGGCAATCGCATTCGATTAGGGTGTTTCAGATGTTTATAACGGTCGATGGCCATTAGTAAAAACGTCAACATCATTACATGCGTGGGAACATCCTGTAATAATTGTAAAATATTAATTACCGTCTTAAATTAGTGTTCATAAAGTAATTTTTAGTTTTATGAATAAATAACTAAGCTTAATAGCTGTGTCAAGTGTCACACTTAAATGTCTCTAGATTATTTTTCATAATAGTTCTAGTCTGTGCTCAAATTGAGCACTTAGCTCGACAACAACTTGTTTGTTTTTTCATTGCGTTCTTTTATTGCACTCTTCTAATTTTTTGTCATGGCTTGGGAGAGATTCACTATTTAGATTTTCTCAGTTTACTCACTAAATCTAATGCTTAAAAACTATTATTTGCGAAAGTACTAATTGTAGACAAAATCATTATGGTTGAAATTGTTTATTATTAATAACTTAAATTTGTGTAAGGCACAGTAAAATAACATTAGTACATTCAAATGAGATTTCAGTATAAATAAACTGAAAATTCTATACACAAAATCATATTATGATTTTGTAAAGGGACAAATACAAACAAGCAAAGTAATTTAATGTGTAATAGTTGTTTTGCGATAAAACATTTAGTTTAAAAAGGCGCTCGCTCTTTTGCAATGCTAGTGTTACTAGACGTTTAAAAATATAAATTGTCTGTCGAATAATAACCAAGTGTAAAAGTGAAAAATTTACTATCAAACAAGACGTGAAACTCGCTGAACAATCATTATGAAGAAATGTTTGTATCATTTAAGAATAACAGATTCTTTTGTGGACGTTTTAATGTTACTGTACACTGTAACACAGCTGCGTTGCTGTGAATAATTCTTACGTTACGAATTACATTTGATATTTCACCAGAACAAAAGTTTTATTTAGATTTACATAAAAAGCGGTTGCTTCGCATTAAACTTCCCATTAATGTAGAATGAAGTAATGATTTTACAATTTTCTTTTTGTTTTATTGGTTAGCAATATGAAATTTTCAATATAATGTAATCCTACTATGAAAAGTTTTGTCTGTTGAAAATTATTAGAATTCTTTATTTTTTTAGAAAAATTTTTTATTCGCTATAAAAATAATTTTTACTGGTATTGTAATAGATTTTGTCAGAGTATGATGTTTTGATTGAAAAAAATTAAAATGTAAATTATTTATAAAATATTTATACTTGAATGAAATTGTGTCACGCAGTGAAATATATTGTTTATTACCAATATAAAGTGTCATTTGCAATGAATTCTGTGACTCAGTCATTAACGTATGAATTGATGCGTAGGTAACAAGATTCGATTCCGTTGCGCAGCAATTATTAATCTGAATTAAAATTTGTTTTATTAAATTGTTCCTAATCATTTGGTAAAGCTATTAATAATAGAAAAAAAATGCTTTCATTATAATTTTTTTAATACTAATTGTACACTAAACGCATCAATATGTATGTAAAAATCAATAGTTAATCTTCTGTATATTTGTAAAAACCAAAAGTGAAGTATTGCAGTTGTGAAGTTCCTGTTTTGACCAGCACAGTTATCTGTCTATAGAACACTTTTTAATCCAAATTTTAGATTTGTTTAGCTAAAAATTATTTGAAAACTAAGGACATAAATCATTTAATTTTTGGTTTATATCTGCTGAAATATTGGATTTAAAATTTAAATAACAATAAAAAAAATTACGCCGTAAAATTTAGAACAAGATGGTATAAAAACCTCATTTTCGTAAAAAGTGAATTTAGATCGTTATCCTTCTCTCAGGTTCACCGTTGAATAACTCATTTACAACGTTATACATAATTTTAGTAATATACTACTAAGATGTCTTATCTTATTTAAAGTGTACATTTAATAAAAACATATATTTTTTGGTTTATTCAGTTACAGAGTTAAAATCAAATATTTTTATCGAATTAATGAAAAAAAACATATATATTACGAAAACACTTGTAATATACTTTTATTAAACTTATGCTATGAACAATAAAAAAAAAAATTAACCTTTATTCAAAATAAATGTTTATTATTTTAATTTTATTTCATTAAATCAAATAAATAAAAATATTTTGTATTTGTCGAATTAGTAATATTTATCTTTTGTATTTTTAAAAGTATTTTATTTAAAGTGAGTTATATTTGAAAAAGAATTAATTATTTTTTTGATTGTCTAAGCATTTATTGTAATTATAAGTAATGAAACTTTTGTTTGTACTAACTATTTATTCTTTGGAAAAATTTCGTTATAATGCAAATTACATCGCTCATCCGTTTAGTTTGGTGTCGCGTAATTATACTATTCTTTTATAATTCGTTTCTTTGTTAACTATTTCAACGTGAATGTATATGAAAAAAAAAGGTAATGTTGACGACAGCGGAGAATAATAAATTTTTTGAAAAGGTATTAACTTACATACGAATATGGTGACATAGAAAACCTAGCAGCCGTAAAAAATCAATTGAGAAAGGATCTGAGGTTGTGTTATTTAACTTATGCTTTGACGTGTATTGTTTTTAGTTACATTTTCTGGTTAATTTATGTATGGTTGTTGATATAAAAGAAATTTCCTAGGTATTGTCTGACATGTTAGGAACTGATTAATCTCTAATTATACATTGCCAAATTATCTTATACGGTGTGATTTATTAAGAATATTACTCTTTAATTTTTCATAATTATTTTTTCATAAAAATGTACACATTAAAGTTTGATTTATTTGTATGAATTATTCTGAATATTAAGTTTTTTGTAACGGTACATTTTATGTTATTAATAACTTTCAAAAGTTAAATGATAACCTTTTTTTTTTTACCATTAGATGGAGAGTAGACTAAATAAAATTTTCGTTGGCTGTATTTAATTTTGTAATACTAGTTTTTGAGTTAACATAATTTTTAGTTATAGGCAAGAGGTTTGGTTTATAGTTATAAGTAACGTAGAAGAATTCTTATCTGTGCATTATGGTAAATGTACCGTTACTGAACTATACTCCGCTCCTAATATTTTCTAAATGTTCAATTGCTAATATCTTAAAAAATAATGTTACACAAATTGTTTTCGACCAGCCAGATTTTTATTAAGGATATTCTTTAGACTTCTTCTATATATTAAGAAACGAAACAGTAATTTTCAAACACATCGTTACATTGTTAATGTAGTAAAATTATTTGGAACTAAATTTGTCAATGTTTTACTAACGTTATATAATCCAAAAAATTTATTTTTGATGCTTTGACTCTAATACTTGTAAGTCACAAAATTGATTTTTATCATATAGAATATAATATTTTCTACCTTGTGCCAAAAATTTGCGGTCTATTTTATAAAGAAACTCTGATTTTTTACTTAAAAAATGACGATTTGTATGAGACACTCTTAACATTTTTTATATTAATTTTTGAATTAAATAAGTGGTCAAATAACATCACTGTATTTATTTGGTTATTTCCAAAACTAAATAATTAATATATTTTTAACAAAATTAGTGATACTATATTACGAACCAAAAACCTACTTGTAAGTATTTTGTTTTTTGAGGGGCAGAGGGGCATGTATAATAATTTTTGTCAGTTATGTTTTAGCTTCGATAGGAAACTGAATAGATAGATAATTAAGGAATCGTTTGTAAAATAACGATTCTCAAGTATATTTTTCATATTTTTAAAGTCATTATACACATATTGAAAAAAATACATTTTATTTAATTATTAATGTAATGTCAAGTTTAACTTCTATTTCCATTATTTTTGTTAAAACTAATAAAAATGGTATACTTTTAACTTCATTAAAAATTGATTCTATTACACCTATTTTATAAATTGTAACTATAAAATGTTTTTAACTATAACTTCACTCTATTTTTCAATACCTATTCAAGTTATTAAAGGTCATTATTCTTAACTCAATATGTCTAGGATTCTTTACTTAATAATCAAAATAGTTGTAAGATCAATTACTCCATAAATCGTCCAGTTACAAAGTAATGTTTGCAAGTGTTCTGAAAATAAACACGTTTTCTTCTTTTTTCATCTTTTGACAAAACTCGAGGTTAATTAGTAACCTAATGCTAGCTTATTGGTTCATCTTCAATTTCTTTAGATAAAATATAAACTTTATAGTGTAACTAGAGTCTTGCGCTACATATATTATTAAATGTATTATGCAACAGTACCAATATAGTTAGAAATTGTGCAGTTTATCGTATTTTAATGCCAAAAAATATTTAAGTTTGCTGGCTAGTTCGAATGTTATTGAAAGCATTTATTTACAGACTTATGTTAACTTAGAAATATTTTCTGATTTATTTAACTATTTATAATACATATTTTGTTACTGAAAAATGTTGGTTTGGAAAAAAATAACGCGAGGGAGAAAATGACAAATTTAGTATTTGTCAAAATAAATCACACACATCAACACATCTTTACAAGCATAAATTCAGCCTCTTACGATACACTTTGTTACACATTAATGCTAACTCACGTGCACACAAGTTAATTTTATTTATTCTTAGAAGTATATATTTAGCTTGTCTTTATGCTATTTTTCGATATCAAATCTTTACATATTATAATATTACTAGGGAAATTTTTTTCTTAAATATTCTAAAATTATTACTCAATATCTATTTTTTCATAAAGATAAAATTTTTATATTATAGTTTTGATTGCAAAGTCTTACAATCGTTTTCGTCATATAACCCAATTCATTCGTCATTATTCCCTAAGTATGATGACGAAAATGACAAATTTCAGAGAAATCCATTCTTCTTCCCTTGGAAATTAATAGGAACGATTGAAAAAAATTGTAGCTAAAGACTAGATATTAAATTAGTCCTCGTGAAAATTTAACATTCAAATACATTCACAGAAGTCCACAAAAATCATTAAAGCATACCATAAACTAGTTTTTATTTACTAAGGTATTATTCAAATATGTAAATCTTATCTTTAATCTTTAATCGTGTCTATTAAATATCACATACCCTTATAAATATAATGTTAAATAAATATTAGATTATTTAATAACAAAATTTAAATTATAAATGTTATGAATAATTTATTTTCATTTTTTGCACTTGCACATTTCTCTTTTAGCTTGAAGAATTCTACGAGTAGTAAGTAAACAAATGTTTATTTAACTGTATATTTTGATTTATTTTAAGAAAATAAACTAACAAATTGGTTAAATAAAGACAAATAACAAACACAATTTATAAGACAAAATCATCATAGAAAATTTAGTGCTTTTATTGAAATTATGTTTTTGGTAGACACGTCATATTTTTCATTTGGTATTGTGGAATATTAAGCTGTATAATATTATAGTTTTGTGTGTAATGTTGTTTAAGATGATGAAAGAAAACTACTATTCATCGTTGTAAATGTTACAACTGTCATTGAAGACACATTACTCTAAAGGTTTTGTTGTAGTGAAATTGGTTTTTCTAATTTGTGCATTACGTTAGGGATTTGTTATTTAATAAAATTCTACGGCTGTTTGTGTAGATAAATGTATAAAATCATATTTTAGCTTCGTTGCGTACTGAGAAGCTATTGGCTTTACACTGTCGTGTTTTATTGTCACTATACACGATTGCTCAGCTCTTACTAGACCGATTTTACTCAACGACACGTCAAAAGATCAAAAAACGTATCTAATTGAATATAACAGCGACATAATTTTGAACATACCCTAGATCCTTTTAATCATAATGAAATGTGGCAATAAATTGTTATAAGACAGTCAATATAATGAGAATTGATCACTTACGGATAATATTATTTAAAATAAAAAAACATCATTTAAATACTAAAAGAATCTTTAACTCAAATAATTACAAAAATTACTAAAAAATCTTATACGCATTTTATTTAGTAATTTTTGTGGCTTTTTGAGTTTACTATAATTTTTAATTTCAAATTAATATTTTAAAAATATTTTTGATTTTAAACAATCTATATTGATATTTTTAGTTTTCATTTTTTATTGAAAGCTGAACGTTTTATCCAGAAATTTATATTAAAATTACTTCAAACATTTGTCTTGCTGATGACATACATCCGTTAAAGTCCAGTCATTAACCAAAGTCTTTAAAGGGCCTAAAAATTAATGTAAAATTTTTTTTCATTTCAATTTTTGTAATGTTTTGAAAAACTTGTCTTTTTAAAATCGACATTAAATTAAAGTTAATAAAATGTAATTCAGATGAAAAAAACTTCACTGAATCTTAATATCGTACAATTTTTGGTAAAATGGCCGATTTTAAAGTGTTTTACATAGCAAAGAAATATTATTTTCTTTCTCCGACCGAACAAGTGCCGACCCGGAACTGCCGCTAGGCATTGCTCTTGGAATGCAATAGAATAACTTCATCATTCAAAACTAAATCAAATTTAAGGTTTTTTATGTACTATACGAATAAATAAAGAAAAACGCTATGACGACTTGTCTTCTATGAGAAATCGATCTCTAATGTCGATGAACGTGTAAGTTTTGGTAGATATGATAGATTTTATTTAAATTTAATTCAAATATACATCAAAACAGTTATTTTAATCACTATCAGATATCAATCAATATTTATATAAAATAATAATGTCTAAACATCACTATGCTCAACTATACTTAATTTTATTAAATATTTATTATAGCTATATACATACATGATAAATTATAATATGGTAATTAATTTCTATTTTTAATGATATTTTAATATTGTATATATGCCAATGTATAAAATAACTAAAATTATAATGGAATAAGGATTTACTTATGTTCACTGAATAATGATGTTCTTCGGTGACACTAATTCTTTGGAAGTTATAATTTTTCTATAAATTATATATGTGGTAAGTAGATTATTTTTAATATTATTACTAAGAGTCTACTTAGGTTCTTTTGTTATTTTAAAAATTTAAATAAGATAAAAACTCCAAAAACCCTGATACAAGATTAATCATATATTTGAAGTACTTTTGTTTTTATAGAAATCTTTTGAAAATAAAAAACACTTTTAGTACACTTATACTTATAATAAAAGTTTTACAAAAAAATGTATACAGCATGGATAGATTTTAATAATTTAATGTGCATTACACAGTAGAGATCAGTTTGTACCAGACAAATCTAATACGATATGAATTTAGTCCATTTCAAAATACGGGTAGGGCTCTACTATTGATTTAATGTTTTAAACCGGACCAGAACGGACTGTTAACTTAAATAAACCGAGCCGAACCAGATCAAACAGTAATATTGAATTATTAAAGAAAAATTTACTTAAATCTTTAAAAATAAAATTTAATGAATGAAACCTAAAGGAAAATAAGAAAATCATATGGTATATTTTGAATGGATCGTATCGTATTGAGCTAGATTTGTTGTATTTCGGACTGTTTAGGGCAACAAATTGTATATACTTTTAAGTAAATAATAAAAAATATGCCTTTTAATAGGGATAGTAAACGTTACAAATTTTAGTGTTCCAAAACGTTTTATTTTATTCAGTTTTTTTAAGAAACGAACATAAAAATTGTTTAGTTTTCTTTCCAGAACAATATTTTGAAACAAAATAATTTTAGAAAAATAAAAAAACGTTATTATTTAGAAACTTAAATATAAAAGAATATATAAACCTATTTTATTCCGTTCTGATATATATATAAAGTAATAAATTGATTATTTATTTTTCGAAAGAACACTTTTCATGGGGTCCATTAACCATAAAAAAAATGTTTATTTTTTAGGGTAAGATTACTTTTTAGACCACTTTCAGTAGCTTATAGCGCCTGAATCAAGTCTATAAATTTTCTAACCTAACATTTTTCTTCATCCAGTTTTGAGAATACTTTCAAAATTTTCGTTAATATATTACTTAAAAAAAAACGTTTTAGNCTTATCTATAATTGATCAAATATTAACTAATTTAATATTCATGTTTTTTTATTATATCGTTCCGGAACGATATTGTTGAAAACATTTTGGAAGGAACCAAAAAATAGCAGAAACGGAACGCAAAGATTATGCATTTAAGTTCTAATATGGTATACTACCACTAATTTTTAAGTAGTTTAAGAATAAAAAAATTGTTTAGAAAAAAATTACAGCAAAATTTTAATTGTATTAATAGTTACAAGAGTTGTTAGTTATATCTATTTCACCTTGTATATTTTAATTATGTCAAACCACTAGTTTTAAATAAATTAAATTTCTGATTGGATTAGATTACATTTGATTAAGTTCTTTTTAATTTGAATCAAACCGGATCGGATCTAAATTTTAGATATTTATTCTGGAAAAGTCGAACCCATTATTTAGTTTATTTTGAATGAAATAAAAAATCTGGATCGAGTAGACCGTTATTTTTAAGGCTAAAACTGATCTTTGTTTTGATTATTTTTTGTATAAAAAAATATCGACCAAAAGTGAACATTTCAACATTATTTTTGAATATATGTATTAATATTTACACAGAAAAAATATGGTACCAATTTTATTGCTTAAATGTTTAAATCTACATTATTTTTATCTAATTAATTAGTTGCTAAAGAAATAATATTTAAGTAAGTTGTTATATTCTTCAAAGTTTATAGTTCAAAGCATTTCGGCATGAATAATACGGAACTAAAGAAACCAATAAAATAATTATAAGTGCTATTATATTTTTCCATTATTAAAGTAGTCCGTGATAAACGAATTACTCTGTAAATAAATAAGAAATACACACAGTCAATAAAGCTATTATAGTATCACGGGTATTGAAACAATAGACATTTTACAGAATTAGTATAAATTAGGGTCCTCTAAAACATAAATGTTTGTGTATTTATTTTAATTTGGTTGCTTTATATTTTAAGCTTTGAAGAGTGTAACAATTTATGTAAATATTGTTTCTTTAGTAACTAATTAATCAAACATAACGATGAATTAAACATTAAGGCAATGAAATTGGTACTAAATTTATCTCTGCGAAAATGTAAATAAATATAAGTAACTAGGAAAAGAAAGTTAAATTGTTAGCTTTTGATGTTTTTTTATGCAAAAAAAATAACGTAATAGTTATAATTTTGTATTATTTATTATACTCAAGATGAAATTTTGTTTTTTATTAATTCATTACTAATGTAAAAGTTGTACTATTAAATGAGTGTGAATTTTTAAACGTACTTATTTAATATATCTATTGTGCTCACGAAAAATGAAAATAATAGTAAATATAATTTATAATGCATATATAATATACATGTATATTTTTCATAAACATTAAATCATTATTTTTAAACAAAAAAAAAACTGCGTAATGGGGTTGCACGTAGTTGGGACTAGTATATAGAGTGTTCAGTAAGTAAAGAAACGGATTTCTATTGTTCTTATTGTTATTTTAACAATTTATCTGTTACCTTACTTACTGTACGCCCTGTATGTCTAGTATGGATGATGACAGTATTTAACATAACTATCATAAAAAACGCTTTGATGCAAATTAGTTATATTTCACAATAATTTGTATATTTATAATTTTACAATTTCTATGTAAAACTTAACGTACATTAAATGCTTGTTTAATTAAAAGTTAAGCAATTATTATCTGAAAATTAAAAAAAAAATTTACACTATAAATTACTTGGCCAATCACTCAAATTAGAGCAACTGAAGTATATTTTTTTTATTTTATAGTAGAATTCGAGAGCTATAATTTGATATAAGTTTCGGATTTTCAGGCATTCCCGAATACTTTTTACAGTGTCTTATTTTTGAGATATTTTTTTTAAAATTGAGGGGATAATTGCAATCCCAAACCTATCAGTGTCAAATAATCTGGCACTAATAGGTTCAACTAAATTAANCTTTTTACAGTGTCTTATTTTTGAGATATTTTTTTAAAATTGAGGGGATAATTGCAATCCCAAACCTATCAGTGTCAAATAATCTGGCACTAATAGGTTCAACTAAATTAAAATTGGGGTTTTTTGAAGCATAAACAAACAAAATTGATTCAAGGAAAACTGAGAATTTTCATGGGTAGACCTAATAACATAAAAACATCAAGATAAAACCAAATCTTTATTATTTTTGTATCGATGCTAAAATAGAAGTATAAACAACACAATTGACGGTATTTTGTTCTGTAATAAAAAATTTAATGCAACTAAAAATAAGATCTTAAAAAGCTGAAATACGTTTGAAAAAATTTGTCTTAATTTAGTGATCAGAATTTTATACATTTTGCGGGTGCTCTTGTTATAGTACACTATAAACAACACAAACATATAATATAATCAATCGTAAAACAAGTAAACTTTGAAAAATAAAACATTTTTCTCAAGAGATTTATTTATTTGAAGTATGCAATTTCCTTTCTTATTTTTTTCAAGGTAAGCACATAAGTTTATGTACTAAACTTTTATTATTTTGTTTCATTACTTCTGCGTATGTAATTCTACTAATATAAGTTATATGTTAGTCATGTCATGTATAGAAATATCTAAAATCGATTAAATGTTTTAATTTCAGCATTTTAACTTTTAAATAAGTATGAGTAAAACGTGCTTTAAATAACAAGTTCATACCTATTTTTAATTAAAAGATTCTTTTGTACTTTAATACTTATGATTTCAAATAACACGTTGTATACCCTTAGATATATAAATAAATACGTGATTTTTATAGAAAATTGAGGGATTTGAACATATTGAGTATTGAACTTTTTATTTATTTTAGTCATAAAGGTTTACATAGTAGTTTATATTATGACTTTTGAAGATTGATCATTCATAGAAAATTGACAATTTATGATAAACACTTGAAAAGCAGGTTGGAATTCTAGACTTTTCTGATATTTAAAAAAATATAAGAATTATTTGACCAACTACCCGGACGACATTTCGCCGAGTTAAATCTCATCTATGCTAGTTCTTTATGAAATAGGTATATAATTCAAAATTTTATGAACTTTTTTGGCCTCCTCACATGGTTTCAAATTCATATGTGACTATCGTCGATCGTCTCAAATTTTTCTATGCGGTCTATGTCAACAGAGAATTCAATACGACATCTTATTGTTCCTCGAAATCATTGATGTATTTTTCAATTGTGTTTTCCCATGAAAACAATGATATATTTTGACACAGTTGCACGCGCTTCAAGATGTAATGCAAACACATTTTGCACCCGATGTGTTGGGTACGAACGAGCGGCTTGCGCACATACTAATGCCCATGAGAGCTCAGTTATTATCTTTACATTTTTACTGCGTTGTCGATTATTTTATTGTGTGGCAAAGGAACAAGATTTAAAATAAGTAATTTAAGCACCAATAATAAGCATAATAGCATAATAGATTTTATAGGGTCTACTTAAAACTCTATAATGATAATTTAAATGGAATTATTGTACAACTTTTAAAGCCAAACTATTATTTTACGTGTAATACATAAATTAAGACATAGATGAATAATTTCTGTTGGAGTAATTTATTTATAAGACTAAATATTTGTCTCTTTGCGTAAGCTCCTCATACAACCGTATTGCATAATGTCATATGGTGTCTGTTACTAGTGTGAATTTGTAGTTATGATTAATGTATTTTTCTATCTCGTTCGAGAGTACAATAGCTTTATGCATATACAAGTGTAGAATGTAACTTATGACGAAGAGAAAATTATATGACACCGTGAAAAGTACTCGAGACACACTGCAAGTGTCGTATTTAATCCACTGTTAGAACGATAGTTGATGGAGTGTGACAAAGTATATAATCGAGAAGGATTTTTCCAAAAAATCAAACACAAATACTTCTTCAAGGAAAAATATATAGATTTTCTACCGCGCGATTCTTTTACCTTTGTCGTCTTAATTAAACTAAATAAAAATTATTGAACATTTTTTTAAATTTATCAATCATGAGGTATTTTATGTTCGTTCCTTTATGACTTATAAGGGTATTACTTTAACTTTTCAAATGTCAACGTACATATCTAACTTGCTTATTCATTGAATAATGATCTAATTAAAAAAATAATTAGTCGGTAACAAATTTTCGACCAGTATTTTGGAAGTTATTCTCAATTTTATACATGGACGGAACGATCGAGAAATTACTAATGATAAAAATAGCAGCATCCACTTCTCACCTTCAATCATTACTCTAAATTGTTAATGACTTCTGAAATACTGGTTCAAAACTTGTTACCGACCAGTCATTTTCTTAAATAGATTATTTTCTATTTGATAAGCTATTTAAATTTGTATGTTTCTTATGAAAAAATAATGTTGTCACCCATGTACGTTAAAAAGGATGATTCAAAAAAGTAATTATTAGTTAATATATCAAGATATATGTAACCTAAAGAAATCAAACAATTATTTTCCAATATTGCATTTATTTTGAGACTAATCGAGTGGTTTGTAATAAACCGATCGACCTGTATATATCATTTATAAAATAACTTTTGGGTTATTATATTTCCTCTCTGTTCAAAGATTTATTATTTCAATTGATTTCTTATATATTTTCTTTCAATTACTTCTGTTATTACATTTAATAAATACTGCTTCGGGGTGTTAATACCCATAGTACGTCACTGAATATTATACAAAGAATATTTATTTCATATCATGCACATTTATTATATGGCGGCGTTTCCATCTCTATTTGCCACTGGGCGAGCCCTTGAACATACTTACAAGACGTACAAATTTAAAAATAGGTATAATTTTAATTATTAGTATTACCTATCAATAGATTATCCATATTAATTAAATGCTAAAATAGATTAAGCGCAAGTATTACTACAAAAGGGGCATACATTTTTAAATTATACAATTAACACTCGCATGATACGTGTTTAATGGATGGTGTGCGTTTAATAGATTCACACACACTGCATATTTATTACAAAAACGTGGCACGATTTCAATAATATTTGAATAAAAACTAAATAAATCACAAATGTATTAAACATTTTACTATGTACGATGAAGGCTGTCAAGAAGTTAAACATATAAGGGGATGAAAAAATTATTTTTGCCGACTGAATAATATTTCATAAATGTGACCTTTTTTAACAATTAATTTTTGGTGGAATCTTTTATGTTAAAAAAACCGATTGCAACGATTAAATATTTATCAAGAGGGGATTGAACTTTGGTGTGCAATGTAAATCAACTTTTGAGTGTCGAGCGCCACTATTTATCAAGAAGTTTTTGTTAAGATCGTCTACATTTAGACGTTGAAAGTTAAAACATTCACGTCATACTTAATAAGTACTACTTATTAATAGTTACATGCTTATGAAGTATTAGTTTTATTTGAATAGAACAATAATATTATAATGCATTTGATCTTTGATGTTAAAATAATTATGCCTGTTATTTATGGAGAACTTGTATGATGTATATTGCACATTGTAAGGAATGATCTGAAAATTATAATGAGCCAGTATCATATTTATAGATTCACATACGAATATTGAAAATTCGACATAAAAAATGATAAAATATGAACACAATCCCAAACAGAAATTAATAATAGGCGCAATACTGCGGCACTGCTGTCGGTTCTGACGCAGTAGCGCCTACCAGTATTGGTCAAGTGATGGCATATGTCTCTGGGATGATAATGTTTTTCCTGTACTGGCGATTTTGTATAACCAGTATGACACTTGTACTCTGCCAGCAATGACAGCCGAGTACTGTTCGCCGACACGGGATCAGTACTTAGACAAAATGACAGCCAGTACTACGCTTATAATGATCAATATTCAGTCACCAGTATTGCTATAGTACTGCGCCCGTTGTCAGTACTGGTACTTAACGAAAATGTCTATTTGGTATATGATTGATTAACTACGCCTCGCTTTAATTTCGCTGGACGAACAGGATTTTTTGAATATATATAAATATATAGGTGCGGCCTAGTAAGACGTCTTAGGTATTCAACAATGGCAACAGCACTTCGGTGAAAACGCTTATGTGAAGAAACCGAACTAATATAATTCGAGAGGAGGTGTAATAAGTATAATAAATAATTAAATTCCACATTTAGAAACATTTAACTCTAATTGATTTATTTTTAATTGAAAGTTAGCTATGACATAATTAATTAATCAAACCGTTCAAGAGAAAACATTTTCCGTGTAAATCTTGCACTATAATGTCATGAATCAAAGTCAAATTTGTAATTTAACGAATTGGAATTGAAATCTTAGGAATAAAAAAAGAAAAATGTTTAATTTAACGCAGTTTAAAAATATATTCCATAATAATTTCAGTTTTTAAAATAATTTAACTGAAATTGTTTTTACCGTAATTTATTAACCACAAGGAAAAAATTAATTTAAATACATTTACGGCGGTTTATAAAAAACTATGCAATTAAATCTTCATAAAATAGCTGTGATGGCGAATAAAACCAATAGGTTAGTATAATTAAACGATGTCATAGAATTCTACTATATTAATTTCACCATTACTTTTTTTTCTAATAAAAAGTTTTCAACACAATCATTTCGAAAAAAAATAGTTTTTTTTTTTTTTTTTTTATAGCTATATCTAAAAAAAAATAACAATTATTAAGTGGAGAATGCTAATTTACGTGTTCCACAAGTGTTAGAACCTTTAGGTTCTAAATCCTGAATAATTAGTAATTAGTAGTAAAAACTAAAATTTCTGATTAATTATTTCCGTAGAGAGAAATATTTTTTGTTTCAATAAACTACAATATCATGTAGTTAAATTTTTTTTACCCCTTCAAAGTTAAATTCTTTAAGTAACCTTTTTCTAAACGGGATCCCTTTTTTTTTTTTGATAATGTGATGAGGATAAAAATTTCAAACATTTTTGTTCTCGTTATTTTTTAAATTATATTAACCATTTATCTGCTAAAACATGTAAATGTTAAGTGATTTTAGACTTATTTCATTTTACTGTTTATTTGTTGTAATGGAGTATCATGTGACTATCATGTTTTCTATTTAGTCGACCCAGACTTAACAAAGAAAAATAAAAAAATATTTACACTACCACAGTGAAACAGACGCGGTGAGCACAAAATATAGCGAGCAAAAAGTAGAAATCAATCCATTCAACTACTCAACAATATTCTGTATATTCACTTAACAAACAAAAGACTTGATTGCTGAAGCCACCATCGAATTGCTGCTATTGCCCACCGTCGTCCACCTTTCACTATCGCTGCCGTCGTCTGTTCCTGCTACCAACGTCCATCGCCATTTACTGTGTATCACCATTTATCGTTGTCCATTACAATCACTGTCACCGTCTGACATCGCTGCCGGTTGTAAGTCCATGTTTATCAACACCTCTGTCACTGTTGAGATCTGCCTACACTGCCGTTGTTAAGTCGAGATCACCGCTATAGTCGAAAACGTAGTCAACCATCGCCGGAACAGCAGTGATCAACTCGACCCCCCTGGCCCACTTATATGAGTTGTGGTCTTAACGTCCACATTTTTTAACGTGTCCCCGGCGAGTCCTTTGTCCGCGTATGTGTGTTGTGTCAAATAGGATAAACCATCGGTGGAATCTCGTCCCACATTATCCAAGTCCAAACCCATACGTACACGATCTGTCAAGACCAATCACAGCAGAGACTATAGCGACTCACCGATAATTTGAGGATCAGCGAAAGGACGTGGGCCGTCACGCTATTCTAACCGTCGGCTCCGTGTCAACGAACATCTGATATCTGTAGAGAAACGTCCACGCACCGTACTCATTGTCATGCCGGACATATGTTATTATGTATACACTCATATGTGTGTAAATAGTATTTCTGTGTTTATTGTTATATTTTATTTAAAATGATGTTCATGTGTTTAAAATATTCAATATAAATAAAGTTAATCGTATCAACGCAAATTCATTATTTTCAATGGTCACAGATCGATTAATAGCGAAATTAGTTTAAAATTACTTAAATTTAACTAGCTGTAAAAGATGGAAATTGATGGAATAAAATAATTATAAGAGCAATATTTTTTTTTCATTTATAATAAAAATAGGGAATTCTATTATAGATAATTAAAATTAAGGATTTTTATGAGGGTTTAAAAAAAGACTCCCATGAACACTTACCTCCTTAAAACGAAAAATATTTCTATGCTTATATATAACCCTAAGTCAAAGTTGCACAATTACACTAATTTCTCCAAACACACAGTCATATGAATATGTTTAAGTTGTTATTATTAGAGTTGGTTGTATTATTTATCATTGTGACCGTTGAGAAAACATTACGTTATAATTTTAACTTTGAAACGTAAATTTGTATTACTAACGTACGATAACTGAACCGCTTATCGCGAATCACATAAAAGTGTAAGCCTAATATAATTGGTGGTTATAATTATAACCACAATATTATTATACGAATTACACATATTTTATATGATATTTCTTTAGAAATCATATAAGTGTGGTTATTGATACTTGATATGGCTTCTATTATTAGAAATACAAAAAATTTTATTTTATTACTTAAAGCAAACTGACCGAAATACGCTATGGTATTTATTTATTAAGCTTTATTTTATGAAATATGGTACATAAAAATATTTTTTATAGACGTGCAACTTGTTTTTACAATATTCAGTAGAATATTTTAAATAACATAAAAATGTTATTTTTAGTAACAATATAGTGTAATCTAAACCATATAATCAAAATTATATGCAGCCAAATAACAAGTACATCAAAGTATTTTATATAAACTAGTATTATTTTTGAGAAATGAAATTGAGCTAGTTTACACGAAAATAAAACTATTGTGGGGAAATAGAATTTGAGGTGAAGGCAAACTAATAAAAACTGTAAAAATATGTAAATCACAAAAACCAGATAAGAAAAATATGGTTGCTAGCCCCCCGGCCTAATACGAAGAATATACAGTCATAGAGAAGAATAATAAATTTATTTTGTAATGAAATGCTGTTGACTTTAAATTGATATGTCTTTTTTCTAGAAAAAAAAATTATAGGTTAAACGTTAACCATGTAATTTTTACTTAGTTACAATATTGAACTTAAAATTTAGTTGATCATATATTATTTAAATATTCTAGAATTAAATAATTGTTTTATACATTAATTGCAGAGGAACATTGAATGAAATAAATTTTAATTGGAAATATGAAGTTATTATACACGCCACTAAGATCTTTTTAAATTTATTCTAATTATTCTATTCATTAAAATAATTTTATTATTACCGTTATAAATTTATTTATTTATTAGAATTCGTCAACGTTAATAAAATAATTTAAAACGAATGTGCTTTTAAATAGTTGTTACAGTGAATTTAATCGAGAAACTTTTTTAATATAAATAAAAAACATTGTCCTTGTTAAATGATTATTTTGGATACAAAATGCTAAGCTTTTTAAAAAACAGTCGGTATTATAATGAAACTGACAGTTTTATCAGATTTTATTTAAATTTCAGGAATATAATATTAGTCAAAATTTCATGCTTTTTATTTAATAAAGGAAATATAAATAAATATTATAGTTTTAAATAAACTTTGTTTTTAGCTTTAACGTCAAATTTAGAAAATTGAGATACTATTGATATTAAAATATCAATCAGTAAATTATTTATTATATAATTAAGATATCAAATTTAATAACATTTTATACCAGTGAATTATTCGATATTATAATACATAATGGTATGATTTGCTTCATAGTTAATAAACAAAGTGTTTATTTCATAGGAAATATTAAAAATTGTATTAATTAAAAGTTTTCCATTTACCTTATATGCTATAATTAGTTTGCGATACTTGATTTACTATAAGCAAAGCATTCTGGGAAAACTAATAACTACAGATTTTCTATGTGAAAAGTATTTATAGCAGTTCATTTTATAAATTAAATTTCCCAGGTATAAATTTGTGTAACATAATACAATATTTTATGTAACACATTATCCTTAATTGCAGTGAGGTCACCCTTGAGTAACCAATAAACATTTTCTGCGTCAGGTGTTGTTTAGTGCAACTCAACTATTATTACTCATCTCATATAACATATTTTTAATTAAGCATGTTCAAGCTAACATTTATTGAGTTCTTGACCTCAAATAATTTTACCAAAAATAAAAATTTCTTTTTATAGACCTAAATATAATATAAAGAGAAAGAAACAACTCAATTTAATAAAAATTAAGTGGGCTGCCTTAAACTAAGATTGCCTTATGACACAGTGTACTTATCAATACGTAAAATACATAAATCGAATAGAAAATAGAAATTAATTGTATTTTACATTATATATTTAGGAAATAATTAAATTAATATATATTCACATGCAAATAAACTTGTGAATGAATATGATTATTAAACTTATTTAGTGTGTGTCTTTAAGAACGATTAAATGTATTTTTTTATGTTCGTTTATTAATAGTAGTCCGTTAGACTTGAAAAAATTAAGGAGAAGACTTGAAGTGGTACCCCTAGCACCAAACTGAACACTTCTCAATTGCGAACAACGTAATGAAGTTATATGTATAGTATTCATGGCTTAAAGATAGTTTAATTTTTTTTACCACCGAATGGTTAGATCTCGTATCAATCCTTTTTCTTGTTTTCGGATAATGAGTATAATGTCCACTTGTCGGTTAAAAATACTTATTATATTAGTTATCTCGCAATGTATTTCTTCATTAGCTTCAAAACCTAGTTATGGAAAATTCCATAACTTTTGATTCAATTATTATTTCATTTATAATTTCTAAACAATTATTGTCATCTTAGACTACGTTCAAAACATAATTTTAATTACTAATTATTAACAAAAAAAATATATAAATAAACATTTTTATTTATTTTTTCAAAATTTTAAAATTATATTTTTTAGTTCTTTTTCTTACAAAAATCTTGATGAATCAATAACGATTTTAGAACAAGTATCATTGAGTCATACCAAAATATACAACTACTTTATAAATTTATATGATTTCTCTAAAAAAATTACTATACTAAATTAATTAATATCAATTTCATTCTAAATTTAAATACTATAGTAATTATATATTAATGTTTTATAATTATAAATCATTAAACTCATAATTAAGGATATAATTAAGGAAATAGGAGTTGATGTTGCTTTTAGAATAATCTATCAATTTCTTCTAAAAATCAAATACTTTGAAAATATATAAAAAAAATATCAAATTTTACATTGACGCATATTTTTTGATAGTGATTTTAATCACTGACAGTTAACTATACTTATTTATGCCAATTATGTCGCGTTCCCATAGTGCTGGGTTTTTCTTATTATACTTTCAATAATTTCAACACGTTACTCAAGGAAAGAAATAACGAGTTCTTAACTTGATTAAATTATTTTAGCATAATTATTTTAATGTGGTAATGTCTATCCTAAATTTTTACCCGTGAATATGTTGACAAAAAAATGGTATCGCGCCTCTTAAGAAAATCTTACAACCATGCCTTGTCGGAATATTTTACCATAAACACAAATAGAATACAGAGAAGAAAATGAATTATTTTACTGTTGTATATCTATATGATATTATGTAGAGAGTAAAACTAGAATTGTACAAGAAATATTTGAGTTATAATTGCTAGGATAGACAGCGGTGTACTCGTACTTTTAGCAGGAAAAAAATAAAGTTGTTTATGGTCCACAAATAAAAAAAAAAGTGTTTTTGTCTAATGTGATTTTATACCACGCAAAATAGTTTATGCGTCACTGGAATTAATGCAATTCTAAAGCAGAAGGTTGCTTTAACGTCTATCATGAAAAAAAAACAAAGACGATGTGACGTGACCCTTTCTTTCGGTAGCGGCCAATGTCATTTGAGATTGATTTGTTTCCCTGTACTCCAACTAGATCTGTATATTTATATAATTTGAAACTTCTACTATAAATTAAACAAGCTCCAAAGTTAACTCAATTAAAAACATGCCAAGTGCACGCACGGAAATCGTTTTAACATAAATCGTCGACACAAAAAAAAAAAAATAAGGATAGTAAAACCAAGGTTGATATAGAAAGAGGAGTATTTAGATTGTTGAAAAAAAAATTCTACTATACAGTTATTTCTCTGAAAAATACATTTAAATGTAAATGGAAGTTATTCGTTAAAAACAAAGACTTGAAATATAACTATAATTCTTAGAGTGCAAGATCCAAATAAAATAAAATATTCAAAAATTACAAAAAAAATGGATATTACAGAATCGTGTTTGAAATTTGATTTATGATCACTAATTATATATAAAAAAATAAGTAAATTATGCAAAACTACTGATTGAAATATAAATAAACTTAAAATATTTTATACATTACAGTTTCTTTTTCTTTTTCCTCGTCTTAATCCCAACTACTTGGGGTCGGCCACCCTTATTCTAAAATTCCACTTGACACAATACAGATTCATAAAAATTATTAAAAATAAATTTACTTTTAAAATGTTGAATTTTTTTATCAGTGTTCTATTACTTATTAAAAAAGTTAAAATTATTTCATTGTACATAAAAACTAAAAGTTTAAAACTTCTTGATTAATTTCATTGTAACGAAAAATAGATATTTAGAAAGTATTACAAGGGTCACTCACGTATGATGAATCAGCGGTTTATATATCATCAAAAGTCCAAAGATATTTTTTGTGTTTCGACCATATGTGTACTCAAAGTTAAACTGACATAATGTGTATCCTTCGATCGCTAAAGCCTTGAAAGCAATCGCCAGCAAGTTTTTACGAATAGCAAATACGTGACGTTGGTACTAGATAGATTGTTAGGCTGGGATTTGGTCCGTGATCTCTCATGTGACAAAACAAAAGACTAAAACGAAGATTGAATGGGAAAGATCTAATGTTATTTTAATAACAATCTACAGTTCTATCTAAAGTAAATAAGATACGATAAAAAACTAACCTGTGGTGTCCCGTGACAAGAAATAGTTTAAATCGAAACTAGCCAAGTAACAATAAATGTTTTTATCTATAACTCTAGAGTGTTATTATGTCAAATTTCTGAGAAAAACACTTCAAACCGATTAAAAAAAATAATAAAATCAAAAAAATGTTGCGTACAGTCGGGCAAGACATTAAACCGAGACTTGCAGGTTAGCAAATAGATTATATTTATATTTTTATTTTCATATTTTCATTTATTGACATTCAGTTTACCTTCTGATTGAGTTCATAATAATTATTTAGGCAAACAAATTCAATTTCTTAGTACGCAATTTTTTTTTTTAATAAAAGCATGTACCTACATACGCAATATAAATAATCTACTCTGGTAGCTTCTTAACTGGAACAAAACATCCGTTTGTTTCTTCTGCGAAAAGGCGATAGAAATTAAAACAATAAAATCGGTAGTATAAGTGTTCGGTTTTGACAAAAGAGGGATGGTGCAATGGGAATCAGTGCTGTGTTGTTGTATTTCGGTTGTCATGAGTGCGACCTGCCCTAACTGGTTTACCGTTTGTAGAAGAGTTTGCGGTGATCGCCAATTGCGTCACTGTTATGCATTTTTTACGTACGAGTTGATGTACGAATCACTGTTTGACTTTATTGTTTTTATCTGTTAAATTCATCTTATTTTGCTAGATGTTTTAATACGGATTACTGCGCTGATATAACGTCCAATGTAATAAGTGTACAAAAGCGTTTCCTTTTGTTATGGAGTTTGTTCTAGATAGAAGCTGAAGAATAATTTGTACACAGTCGACAGCGTCGGGCTCGACCGCGTGTGTTTATGTTGTCAACATCTGTAATTCGTTTTGCATTGTTTGGTTGACGAATGACAAATCAACCTACTGAGGAGCACTAACAATAGATTAAACTATCCATGATTGTTATTATTGCAATGGGCCAACAGCACTAAAGAATACAAAATACAGTCCTCTACATTTTTGATTAATTTTATTTATTTTAACTTGACATTTAAACGAACCTTCATTCGGCGAATTGTCGTCAGAGTAATTATGACACACTATAAGCAAAATCATATTCTTTTTTTGAATAAACAAAGTGATCATTTTTCTCACTAGTAACCAATTTTTTGTAATTTATTTATCATAACTAAGCCGGAAAATATTTACAATTCGTTAACTTATACTACTCTTCCCTACAGCACAATGTTAATGCATGAATTGTTTTATGTTCTAAAACTTAGTTCACAACTTCTATTATAACGTTATTTTACTAACGTTATTTATTAAATATATTATATAATAGATGTAAATATTTATTTGTATTAGAACGTTCATTTCTATGTTAAATCATTTTTTTTCTTGTCTAACATCACAAAGCACTTTTTTTTTTCTAATAATTCTTAAAGGTTGTAACAATAAAACAAAAAGAAACTTTCTGAAGATAAAGGTAACAAAAAAAAATAAAGCAAAAATAATTAACAAGATCGTAAACGTCCAACGTAAAACACTGTTTTAACATTTTTAATTGCAAACGCTCATTAGGCCATGTTGTTTTACTTACTGTTTCGTGGATTAAGAAACATTTATTTGTTTTAAGACAATAACTATTAGTAAACGCACACGAATTTCATGTTAAATTCGTACCTTTTTTACAAAAAGAAAAGGTATATTTGGACGTCGACCAAAACATGTTTGGCACGTTGACCGACTAATACCATATGCTGATTTTTTTTGTAATGGATTAGCTTGTTAACATGGAGATTTTAAACCCAATAAATTTACCTAACATCCCATTTATACTTTAAATTTATTTAAATCTAATGTAATTAACTAATTATTTATTTTCAATATTTTGAACATTCTTATTTGTGTATACAGATTGAAAAAATATAATTAAAAAAATTAAGTATAATTATTTTTATCATAATTTTGTATTTAAACATTTTATGAATAAAAAAAAAAAAATTAAAGTAATGGTTATATCTAAATAGTAATATTTGACAAACACTTTAAAATTAAATTAAATAGAAAAAATCAAACAATTTCAAGATAACTTTTGGGGACTAAAAGGAAAGTAAATTATACAAATATCATTAAAAATATTATTTTTAAACTTAAATTATACACGTTTGATAAAAAATATTATTTATAATTTAAATTTATAAATTGTCTTGAAAATACAATGTAATAAGTTATTTGTCATAATTATAAGCTTTTTATCCAATTGTGTATTTGTAATTGTGCATTTTAACAAATGTGTATTAAATGTATTATTAAAGAAAATAATTCATTGTTTTTTTTTTATCAGTATATTTGAACATTTTATTTTAATTAAAGCTACTAACAAAGAGATTTATTTATTGCAGTATCTTTGTTGAAAATAAATTTTAACGATTAAAACTTCTGAATGTATTCGTGATAAATGTTCTATAATTTAGCCACCATATTTAAAATATTAAATGATTTTAATAAAGCCAAGTTATGTACAACAAATGAATAACAAGTATTTTTGAACCACTGAATATTATTTAAACTATTTTTTTCAGTTTATATTCAATAGTTAACACTTAGCAAATATTTAAATATTTATCTTATGGATATTTGAATGATGATTACAGTAACATGATGTCAAAAATATTTGATATTAACCACTTACATTAGTAACTTTTTTTTTTTAATGAAAATTTTCAAATATTAAAATTACTATCAATCTTATACAATACATTTTATTCGTCGTCATAGATATCTCATCTTCAATATAATTATTATTAAATTATATATTATAACAATGATGTTTTTTCTATAAAAAAATGTCACTCAAGATATATTATGTTTTATGATTCAGTAAGGACACGAGATCGTAATATCGAAATTTCATTCTGTAAATTATTCCTCTAAAATATAATTTAATATATTATCTATAAATCAGTTTTATGATTAATTTCAATGTTACACAATGAAATAATTATTATGTAATCTTGAATTATTACTGGATAATATATTATAGATAGTTGCACTTATTATGAATTTTTAATTTGTCATTTTAAAGATACTATAGTGATTATATTTTCAAATAATAACCATTTATTTAGATATAAATAATGCATTTTTTTAAAATGCAGTAAAGACGCGTTGACCCGGTGTTCAATATGTTCAGAGAACAATAAATAGACAAAAGAATGGGCGAAATTTAAATGTAAATGTTTTTTTCTAAAATAATGTATGATGATTTATAAAAGGTTCTCAAGAACATAGAAATCTTTCGATTGTAATTTCCAAGAGCTAATTTACTTTTTTATTTTTTGTACAAAACCAAATGGATCGGCGCAGGCTTGACTTTTTGCTTTTCGTACATATTTTTATTTATAGATTTATTTTTAGCATGTAAATAATGTCTATTATTGTAAGGTTCTTCTTGCAGTAGAGAAAATGGAAAATATCAGAATAGAATAGAACTGGGATACCTGCGTACCGTGGTATGAAACATCCCACCCAATTGATCTATTTAAGAACAAGCCTTGTTCTTCAGAATTATAAAGAACTTGAAATTGAACAAAAACAAAAGTTTCCAAGAAGTTAAAAGTTATACAAATTAGTTTATTATTTGACAGTCCTGAACTTGACATAAATAATTATTTAACAGTGTTTCATATTTTTAATAAATATAATTTTTTTTTATAGAAAACTAGAAATGTGGTATTAATGTTAAAGTGCTTACAATTTTATAAAACTTTGAAATAAATCAAACACTCAATTAAAATTTTATTTAAACAAACTCCTTTATGTTGAATATTATAAAAATGATAACGGTATTGTTGCAAATAAAATTCATTAACTTACTAAAATGTTATTATAAAATATTATTAAATAAGTACTAGAAAGCATTGTTGACATTTTGCCAAGGGACACTTTGTACTTGCAACAGATTATGGTTTGAATTACTAAATTCTATAAATCAACCTGACATGCTCATAATCAAACATAATGACTGACATTCAACTGTATTTGTATTAATATTAAATACAGCGACAATATCAAATCATTTGCGTATTATTAATATTAGACAGCACACTGCGTAGATCCCAATTTGTTAGAATAATTATTATGCATATACATAGTGTTATATAGTGTTCTAAAAGTAAAGAATCAGATCAATTCTTAAAAACAATGAGAACAATAGAAACCCGTTTCCTTACTTAGTGATTACATTTTGTATTATTATTACGTATACCGCAATAAAAACTAAAATATTTAAATTTTTAGTCATATATATTGATAAAGTATTTCAATAAATATATAGTTTGCACAATTAAAATACTAAGAGTTCGTTGAATACATATTTCAGATACCTATTAGTATTATATTTCACTTATTTCTAATAAGTGTGAAACAGAAACATTTTATTAAATTCTATGGAAACACATTTGTTAATGTATAGAATAATTTATTAAAATTTGTAATGGTACAGTTAAGATATTGTAAAGTAAGATAAGTATTGTAAATATATAATGGCGACAACATCGGATAGTATTTTTATGTTCGATTTGTAGTGGCGACGTTGGTTATGTGTCGCCATGCATCGGAAGTGTGATAAGATGTAATATTGGTAATTGGTTATTGCTTTTTATAATGAACAAATTTTTTTCTTGTTTCTTCCAATATAAATTAAAATGTAACAATATGAAATTCACGATGAATTAAATTTTAATGAGCCATGTTTGAGAAAACAGTGAACAAATGCACACGAGTATCAACTATATTCCAACTCCTAAACCAATGAACACAACATCACCGAAACGAAGGAATTAAGGTCAGAAATTAAACTATTACTAATCATACGCAGCTCATTCACATACTATATCGCACATAAAAATGTATATGTTTATTTTTTTATATGAATACTTGTATAAATTTTATTATTGTCTAACACAGAAAACTATAATTTGCTTTTTATCTTAACAAATTGTAATTAAACCAATACTTTTATATTTATAAAATAAAACAAATATCATTTAAAAAAACAACCCCCAATTTTTATGTTAAATAATCTTTTTTTATAGAATATAAAATACTGAACGAAATCTTATTTATTTTTGTAAACCATCATGGTAAATTATCAAATTTATTGTAAAAAATTTTCTTCAAAGGTTAGTTTTAAGGGATCAGTTGTAAAAGTTGAGAACCCATTACATTACCATTATACTGAGGTGTAATAAGGTGTAAAAAATATCTGTGCGTTATGTTAAAAAAAAAAAACGTCACTGAACACTACTCCGCCAATCACTTTTCATAAACCTTATAACGCTGATATCATAAAAAATAACAATACAAAATTGTTCATTGATCAGTCAAATTTTTATTTGGTTAGTAATTAGTCCATTTTTCAATTAATTATTTAAAAATAGTTATATGTTTCCATTAAAACTTCGAAAGTTACTCTTAAAACTACATTTAAAAAAAGTTTTTTTTTATAATTAACTTGAAAATTATAATGGTTTACAAAACTAAATCAAATTTGATCAATAAATTTATTTGAAAAAATCAATATTTAACAAAAGAATGGAAGTAGTATTTTTAATAAATCACAGTTTTTAATATAAAGATAATTCTTTTAACATTAGCCACTCGATTTCTCATAAAATAATAATAATATCAAGAAGTTTTTCTGATTTTTTTTAGTTTCATGCAACTCTCGATTATCAATCATTAAGTACTTTTTAGAGCTGTTTTTTTCCTTACGAAGGTACAAACTTTATTTTTTAAATAACAACATACATATTTTAGTAGTTTAAATAATGTAAAATAATTCAATCAAGAAAATCAATAATTGATTTATCGTTGACTACTAAATTTATTACAAAAAATTTAGGAATTTAATCCTTGGCTTTGTTAAGTAATATTGATTTTTTGATTTATAAGTAATTAAGTATTTTTCAGATCGATCCCGTATTAATATTTTCATTTAAGAGTACCAACTGATATTTTAATGTGCTCGTGTCTCTTATTTACCTAACATATGTAAATCGCCGAGGTAGCATTAGGGCGCTGTAACAATAACACTGAAATACAGACGGGAGGTCATACAGCATATATAAACAATAAAGACTTATAATAATGAGACAATACACGAAACTAAAGTACAATTGACTTCTTACCATCTTCGTAACACCGTAGCTTTAATAATGAACTGAATAAAACATAACTAGCGGTGTGTGTGTCGCAGTTTACTCTCTGTATGGATTATTAACATCTCTAGGTACCCAAACAGGTTGTACTTTTTTAATATTATTAAGTTTGACATAATAAACTGTATAGTTGTAATTAATTAGAGCGTGAGTATAGGGTATCCCACCGAGATTTACTAATTTTAACATTAGTTTGTATAGTCAAATTAGTAAATCACGGTAGGATACCCTGTATATTAATATAATACGTCCCTTGGTAGTTCCTCTAAGGGCACAGAAATCAATAAAGAACTCTCAGTACTTAAGGTAGACATAACCTAGCCAGCTATCCTGTAGTGGTTCCCTCGGGTTACTGCTGACAGGTATTTGGGTCAAAACCTGTATAGCACAGTAGTACAACTTAAAATTTTAAAAAACAACATACATATTTAACTAGCTCAAATAATAAAAAATGATCCCATTAAAGAAAATGACTGTCCGAGGAAAACTTTTGACACATTATATTGGAAGTTAAACGATTCTAAAATATAGACTGGAAGTGAGACACAAGTTATATCATTTTTCTTATTAGATATTTCTCGGTCTCACTCCACCTCCCACCTAGGTATTAAAATGTCAATAACTTCTGAAATATTGGATCAAGAGTTGTTATCATTCAGTTATTTTCACATTTAAATCATTATCTAAAATATAAACTAGTTAATTATGTATAGTATGATTTAAAATTATTAAATTGCTACTCTTAAGACAAAAGAGGTGGATATCAACAATTCTACGTGGTTGTGATAAATTGAAAATAACATGTATCTAAAGAAAATACAAATTATTTTATTTTTATTTTTTGATCAATTTATTGACTAACGATAACAGAATCACTCTGTATATTTAATATCAATTTTCTAAACAAATAAATTATTCTTCATCTTAATACTATTCTGTATTTCATTAACTTACTAACATATTCATTCTATTAATTATTATCTATAAAACTTGAAATAAAATATGAATATTGTATATAAATATTAACTAAAAATATTTTTAAATAATTACGTATACTAAATATTGAACTCGCTCAACGCTTATTTTTGTATTTTAGTCTTACATAAAAAGACGATGACTTAATGTGAGGTTTATATGAATAAAGTAAAGAAATACCAGAGTGGAGTATAATAAATTATATTTTATCGAAATCAAATAGGTATAAATTCGTGAGACGGCGTTTTATTTATGCAAAATAAAGACTTCTGTGTATTAACTTCAAAATCAGTTTTAAAATTACTTATTACTAAATAATACATTTTTTCAATAGTAACAAGACTGTCAAATAAAAAAATGTTTTCAGTAATTAACAAAAAAAAAAAAAAAACTCATTTATATAAGTTTATACACTTAAAATAACAATTATTTTACTTCAAAAAATGCCATCAGCTCTTTAAAAAAAAAAATTTCAAAGCAACTTGTAATTAATGAATTTCTATGACAACAAAAATTAAAATATGAAGTTAACATTAATTGTTTCCATTAATTTTTATTGTATTATTATTAAATTATTCTTGTTTAAATCAGTAAAAACTTTTACTACAAACATAATAAAATTATACCGAGAGCACGTATTTTAGAGAAAAAGTTTCCTTTAACTGAATTGTAGATTTTTGACACGGTAAAAATGTAATCCATTTATTATGTTACATAACAGCGAACGTCACGTTATTAGTTCATGCTGAGAACACATACACGTCGGATATTGCTTATGTGTATTGTAGTTGAATAAACGTCTTGGAGCATTTAAAAATAATACGTGTAAGTTGAGGATTATCGATTTTAATTTAAAATTTCGATTATTTAAATACCGTGTCAGGTTCACCAGATGACTGTAAAAATAAAGGAGCGAATGACTCTACAGTAATTCGTCAACGTCTTTCCAAACACCAAAATCGTTTACCGCTCGTGATTAATCATTATTTTACATCCGTTTTCTAACCACGTGAGAAACTATATGGGACCACAAACACCGGAGGCGGTTGTTTAAATTAGTTAACATTTAAACCTTAAAAAAATCCTTGGTATGATGCATTAAAAAAAGTATTTTCTATTATTTTTTAACCGAAAAAATAAGTGTTATATTGGTGCCGTAAATGTAGAAATACAGTGGCACACTCAAATGGAATATTTTTGAGAGAGTTATGAACGATTATTGTTCATGTTATCATAGGTTATGTACCCATCCAAAACTAATTCTACTTTTAGATAGATAATGAATAAAAAACTATGAAAATTATATAGAATTTATGTGTTTAGTTACGCATATTTTGCCAATGTTTATATTGATATTCAGACTGAGTTATTGTTAAAATTTCTAAGAATTGGAAATTTTTTTTCTCTTAAATCATGTTTTAAGATTTTTATTGTTAACTCTTTGTCCACTCATTTATAAAACAGATACCGAACGTGTATTAGTAACTCTACTTAAAATAAATAATTGGGTTAATGATTAAAATATAATTATTTATTAGTGTTATTTAGTTTAAATTTATTTTTTGATATTTTAACTAAGATAAATTGTGTTAATAAGTAGTAAATAAATGTTTTTAATTCTTTTATTGTTTGTTATGCTTTTATATCATATTCCTAAAATTATATTGTTAAAAAATCATTTAGAAACCTTAAGTAATCATTACCTTAATTACCATAACGGTAATTAAGCACGCTCGCAAAATTTGCTTTCACAATTTATTTGACGACAAATTTGTCATCTAGATAAGTTTGATTAATTCTGTTTCTTCTTTTAAGCTGTGTCGAATCTAAAACAAGAAGAGGGTTAGTGAGGTATCTCCCTCGAAATATCCAAAGTTTCTCATACTAATGAGTATTTAAAAATATATTTTGGTATTATTGAATGTTAAACTATAAGACTTTTAATAAAATATATAGAAAAAAATTAATTTGAACATTTATATGTTGATAGTTGCAATTACTAAGAATGGTATTAACCTTATGTGTCAATTTATATGTTCTCATAAAAAAAATTACCTATTGTACTATAATTATTTCTCGTTTGAAATTCCAAATTCCAAACGCTTATATTTATAACACTTGAGATCTTTTTGACAATTTATACATTTTACGATCCAATTTTCAAATGTATTTGAATATTCAAATATATTTTTATTAATTTTGTCACCATAATATTATGTTACCAAAAGTGTTATTTATTCTGACTATATTTAATATACTACTAAAACTGCATTTTAATAAATTTCGAGAAAAAATGAGACATTAAGTAACAGATTTGCTTGACAATTAAACTATCTATTTATTTAATATCAAGAAAAACCCCGGCAACACTAACCTATACGTTTAATGTTTATAATATTAATTATACACATTATTTGTTAATACTCAGCACAGGTCTACACGAATATCAATTTTGAATATTACCCAATAAATCCACAACATTATAGTCTTTTAAAAACTAAATTTGTTTCAGGCTATAACTAATTACAATCGACATTTAGTTAATAGCCTTAAAATAAAAACAAATTTTCTATTAGTAAACTTTTTAATTCATAATATTAGATTTGCGTTCAACATATTTTTATTACTTGCTATAATGTTCCAATTAGTAATTATATTTATTTAATAAATCATTTAAATATTTATTTGAAAATATTTTTATTGCAAATGTAACACCTCCGTTAATTTTTATAGGCTATTTAGCACGATGTGTATTACTAACACTGAAATATTTTCGACTTTTTGAAATTGAACCGATAAATCTTTACGCCTTTAGGGAAATAAAAAGGTGCGAAATAATATTTTTCAAAGATGTCGACAGTAAAACTATAATCAAGTAAAAGCGAATACTGACCTGTAACATGGGCAACATAAAACACAGAAACCGACCGAATATCCAGTTCTGTACCAGCAAAACCATCAGCGAAATAGGCAGCACGGAAACGCACTCAAGCATGCCAGTTAATGCCAAGTTGGCCACGTACACGTACACCGGATCGGCTGCATAGAGTCGTTTGCGTATGACAATGGCCAGCACATACGCGTTACAAAGAGCTCCGGCCACAATAAGCGCACTGTACCCGCAAACAAATGCCAAGTAAGTGTGTCGAACGGACGGCCGCAGTTGTGGCCGATTAAAATCAGTGGTATCGTTCCGAAAGCCCCTCAGGTAGTCGACAATCACAGCTATCCATTTGTGAGGGATCTCATCCAATTGGATAGGATTCAACTCGATCATTCTACAGTTGATGATCTCCTAAACACACGAATAAAGTACATACTCTATGAATACGTTTAGAACATGTTGTGATGATTTTTAGGATTAGACGTCAACAGAACAGACCATTTTTATTAAAATTTTATAAAAGTACTATTATTATTTTATATATAAGAACGAAAAATGTGAATATAGTTGTGAATGACATAAAATTTTTAAAAAAATCTCCAAGTCAACATTTTTTTAACTAAAAGATAAAACATTTAAATACATTGATAGAAATGTTCTTATATTTTATTTAAATGTATGTTCGACTATTTTAATATACGAACAAATTTATAGTGATTTTTTCCGATTCATTTAGGAAATATTACACCAATGCTCTCTAGGTAATTTTTAAAATCTAATAATGGGTCTGATAAAAGAAACTTGAATACTCCGTCACCTAAAAGCTTCTACTGTACTCTAGATTATCTAATCGTGATGATTTGTGATGATTCCTAATAAAAAATTAATTAATTAATGCGTATTATTACCTCGTGTACTTAGTAGAGATTCATGTTATCTTTATTGAAAAATATTCTTTAACTTTAGATTTATAAATGTTTGGCAGACAATTGCCGGGAGTTTTGTTATGAAATAAAATAAATTTTTAAAATTGTGCGAATTTATTGAATTTATAAATTGTCAGCTTACTGTATTAGTTTATCTTTAAGTGTCCAACATTTCCCAGTTTTTCCTAATTATTGACAGATGTAAGGAATATTAATTTTTTTGAATAGTACTACAAAACTCTCTATTTATTATTTAATTATGTATAAAACAAATAGGGAATTTTATTTATACGATAATATTTTTTTACTTAGCCAGGTTTTGTTACCACAGCTGTTAAACTTACACTTTTTTTGATAGAGTTGCTATTTTAGGATTTCATATTCATTAAAAGGTTTTATGAGTGAATAAAAAGAAATCACTTGTATTTCTATGCTTCGTCAAAATAATATATTGTCAATATGTATACAAAGACCCTTTCAATTTTGTTTATCCTGATATTGAATTTTTTTTTGTTATAGAAAAACAAAATTTTATAGGTATAGAACTACTTTTTTAATACTGGTGTATTATATAAATTTTTTATTTTATTATTTTATTTTTGATTTACTTGTTATCAATGAAATTCATTAGTTCTAAAGGCAATACATCTCCTATTGTTAAATATATTTCACAATATTTATCAATATTAAAAAAGAAATTATAACTATATGATTTATTATAAATTATATTTTATTTATTTGTTTAAAAATGTTTATTATTTGAGATATTAGCATTTAAAGATTCAGAGATGAGAAGCGAGGTAAGTGACGCTCTATATAAACCATTGTAATGGTACAGTTTAGATGAAATGTTGTAAATGTACTATTATTGTATTATTACTCGTATTATTGTATAATATGCGGCAACATCGTGTGGGACTTTTGCATTCGCGTTATGTGGTGGCGGCGCTGGAAAAATGTTGTCATGCCTAACAAAGTGATAAGAAGATAAAATAGTTGGTTGGTTATGTTTTAAAAAGAAATGAAATACGTAATGATATCTGTTTATTAAAAAATGAACACGTTGTTTTTCTTTTCTCTCTAAATAAAAACTAACAAGTAACAATAAGATTTTTCATGATGAATTAAATGGAAATATCAACAAACAATGTTTGAGAGAACAGCGAATAAATACGCACAAATATCAACTATATTTGAACTCCTACATCAACGAACACTTCATCACCAATACAACTGAAATTAAGGTTAGAAATATAACGACCACTAATCGTACACATACTAAATAGTACATAGAAATAAATATGTTTATTTTTGTATATATTAATATTTATATAAATTTTAAATTGTTGTTTAATACAGAAACGAATAAATACTTCTAATGTTAACGAATTGTAATCAAAACCAATTTTTAATTTGTAAAATAAATTAAATACCATTTCACCATAATACACAAATAATACCACTACTACTTTACACACCCCTTCACCTATACCGCAAAATTATATTAAAACAAATAGTAGTACAACAAAATTGATTAACAACATTTTATTCACTCCTTTTTTCGTCTTATAGTACAAAAATAACTATAGATTCTTATTTAACTTTCATAAGTTACGCCTAAAATATCCTTAGAAATAGTTATATTTTTACAAAAACTCAATATTAATAATGGTTTATAAAAATACATGAAATTTTATTCAGTATATTTTTATGAATAAATCATTATTTTACAAAAAATTAGATATAGTATTTTTATTAAACGACACTGTTCACTGTATATTAAAACATATTTCATAAATCATGTGCTATAAAATAATATTTTTTCAACATTATTTTTAATGATAAAATGTATTTAGGATAAAACGAAAATAAAAATACACGAAATAATTCAACCAGTATAGTGTAAATGTGTTGGTAAAAAACATTACCTACGCATTTTGTTATTGGTTTAAATATCGGTCGAAAACGGATAAATTAACTTGACAAAAGATCTTTAGAAAAAGCTGCCAATCATTATTTCTTCCTTCGTGATAAAAAAAGAAATAACTAGTGATTGGAAGTAGCGCACTACTACTATTATCGAGAACAAACTACTTTTTTTAGAAATAGAGTTTTTAACAGCGTCAATAAAATGAATGAAGTAGTTTTTTTCACTAAGAAATATACTTCACTATTTCATACTATAGTTGTATTTTTTATGTGAAAAAATGTCTAACAAAATTTTTAAAAATAATCAAAACAGTTGTAATCACTATTCGTCATTCAACTATTTATAAAAAATACAATATAAAAACACAGCCAAAGATAATATTATATTAAATCATCAATATTACGATAATTAAAGTAACGTTCTTAGAAGACATAGATTAAATTTGAAAAAAATTTGTGATAAATTAACCAATTTATGAAACCAATAATGATTTCACATTATTTTCGTGTATTTGTATTCCTCGATCAATGGCGTTTATATGAAGGGCTCGTTTACCGTCGCAATCGTGACAATCTAATTTTTACTCAGAATGAAGTCTTTAGAAGAATTTGAGCAAAAAATAATTTTCTCAATAAACCCAACCGAAAAAAAATTCTAAAAACGAACCTGTCTTCTAGTAACCACACACACCCTGATACATGCCAATTATATCGAATCAAATATAAGCCAAATTTAGCTATCACAAAATTATTGTCTTATATAGAGTGTTCAGTAAGTAGGAAACGGGTTTCTATTGTTCTCATTGTCTGCACCAATTGGTCTGTTTCCTTACTTATCGAACATTGTATAAATATAATACGTTTTCTTTTTACTTTTTTGTCTCTCTATCTTAGCCATTATATGACTTTATACATCAAAATATTTTTTAAATACCTATTTTAGTTGTCTTACTTTATTTAAAATGATGGATTAATACTATTGATATGTAATGTTTATATACATTTTTACATATTGTTCTTAATGATCTATATATTTTATGTAACAAAATACAATTTTAAGTGTCATTCTATAGCAGTGGTAATATAAGCAAATTTTTCAGGATTATATTCAGCCTTTCCTACTCTTAGCGGTTCCATTTCTTTATAATAATATTAAAAAAAACCAAGTGTATACTTTTTCCCGGGGTAAATTGTTTTTATAAATAAAACGAAAAGTATTGCAATACTTTAAAAAGAGTGTATGTGATACCATGGCTATATAATTAAAAAAGCAGTGAATTTGTATTTTACATTTAGTTGTATCGGACTACCGATAAAACTAAAGCGAATTATCTTATTTAGGATTTACGCAGACACAACAGTTGAGAGAAAATAAAGAATTTAAAGAATACCAGCCACATAACTTGTGTGATAACTGTATCACCAGTCATGTGTACAAGCCTACCCGATGCTTGTAGTGTCAATGGTGTAAGGACATTATCACTCAACTCTAGACCGGACTCATATAAAAGTGATAGAATTATAGTTGTAAAATTAATTTTCGAGGATAAAATGTTGAATGTAGTAAGTGCCTATACACCACTAATAGGATGTGATGAAATAAACAAGGAAGTGTTTTGAAGAGAGATAGATGAGGTAATGTAAAGAAGAACTAATAATGAAGATGCGATGATAGATGGTAATATGAATGAACATGTCGATAAAGAGAGGAGAGGATATGATAGAGTACACGGAAGGTATGGTTTTAATAAAAAGAATGAGGCTAGATAAAGAATCTTGTATCTTGCAGTATCGTGTGATCTTACTGTAGTTAATAGTTATTTTAATAAGAAGAAAAAACATTATATAACTTTTAAAAGTGGAAGTAATAGATCATACATTTATTATTTAATGTTGAAGAGAGAGAATGTAAAGCGAGTAAAAATTGTTAATTTATCCCAGGCGAGAGTCTTACTACACAGCATAGACTGATGACAATAGAATTGTATATGGTATTTATAGATTTGGAGAAAGCGTATGATAGAGTACCGAGGGAGGTTTTAAAGTAGGCATTAATAAGACAAAGAGTCCAAAAAACTATATTATTATAATAGAGAATCTATATGAAGGCACTTGGACCAAGGTTAAAATTATGGGTGGAGTAACAGAAGATTTCAGGGTAAGAGTAGGAGTGCAACAAGGTTCTGCTTTAAGTACTTACATATTTTCTAGCGATAGATGAAATTACTAGAGAAATACAAGGACAGGTACCGCGGTGCATGTTGTTCACTAACAATATAATGCTAATTTGAAAATATAGGATAAAATTAATCAAAAGCTAGAGGCGTGGATATCAGCTCTTCTAAAAAAGAGATTAAGAATAAGTAGCAGTAAGACAGAGTATATATAGTACGAATTTAATCGAGAAAAACACGAGGAAAGTGAAATGAGGAGATTAGTGACAAAATAATTTGTACAAAATAACGGTGGTATTGACATAGATTTAAGATACAGGATTAAGTGTGGGTGGATGAAGTGGAGAGAAACGTCTAGTGTGTTATGCGATAAGAGAATTTCAATAAGGCTAAAATGTAAGTTCTATAAAACTGCAGTGAAACCAGCGAAACAGGTATGGTTCAGAGTGTTATGTGGTTGACAAGATAATAGAGCAGAGAATGAGTGTAGCAGAGATGAGAATGTTTAGATAGATGACTGGAGTGACTAGAAAAGATAGAATAAGGAACGAACATATAAGAGGGAGTATAGGTATAGCGTTAATCGTGGATAAGATGAAAGAAAATAGACAAAGGTGGTTTAGTCATGTTATGAGGAGTGAGGAATCGGAAGCTGTGAGAACAGTTATGGAAATGAATGTTGTAAGAAAGAAATTATTAAAAGAAAAGGTAGAGGAAGAACAAAAAAAATATTATGGATATTATGGAATGCGATATAAGGACGGCTAATATCTACGTTAATGATGTAGGAGATTGTGTCAAGTAGAAATTTAGAATAAGGATTGTCGACAACGATTAGTGGGATAAAGGCAAGGAAAAAGATGAAGTTGTATCTGTAGTCCAATACTTTGAAATTAGTAGCAATTTTCAACTGAAAATGGACCATCACAAAATAATACTTTCTATTGAGACCTTTTCTTAAAAGGAGGTGGCGAAGACCCTTTATAGACCACTAATCTCCTAAAGAGATTATAGGAAATCCGTAAAGTAAAGATTACATAACATTTATTATGATAAAATTAGGTATTTGTTAAAATCTAAAATATTTAGGTTATAAAATTTAAAGATTTTTCAAATATTATCAAGTACAAAACGTCATCGTAAGATCAAGGAAGGAACCTATTAATCAAACAATTTTTAAATTTGTTTAAACTAAATTATTTAGTTTTTGTAGAATTGATTGTTATAACGATATAACTCTTAGAATTAAACATTTAAACTTTAGTTTAAGTATCTCTAAAATTAAATGGTATGAAAATAAAATTTTTAAAATGGCTAAAGCACTCTACCCCTATTGTTATAATTTTTTTAATAACGGAATATTTCAAAAACTCATTTCATTGATAACTAGAAAAAAATGGTATACTAGTTTTTTTTCACTGAAAATAGAAAATTTGCGATGCATGCTTTTATTATAGTTATGTTTTATGGAAGCCCAATATAGAGAACAAATACGGTGTTGTAAAATATAGTAATTAATATTTCTTAAATTCAATTTAAAAAATAATAACTTCGTTAAAATTCTGAAAATGCTTAGTGTTTTTAAAAATTATCTTAATATGAATATTAATATTATAATTTTAATTCAAAGGCTATTGCTTTTGAAATTTTACAAGACGTATGTTAAACAAGTTTATTTTTTTAATCAAAATAGCTGATTTTGACACATTTAGGAAACTATATCAAACTATACACAAGTTAACAACAAAGTGTTTTTCGTAAAAAAAGCATTCTCCTGTTTTGTTTTATATCATTTAAACAGTACAATGATTATTATTTATATAGACATATAATTTATATATGGTTAACTATTTTTTATACCGAATAATTAATTTTTAAAATAAAAATATACAGAATGCATCTGTATATTATATAATAAAGGATCACGATCTTTCATCGTACACAACATATGTATAACAACATACATATTTGACTAGCTTATAAAATAGAAAATTATCTAATAAAGAAAATAAAGGATCAAAAGTTATTAACAATTTTATATAACTAAAAAAAATCCTTAGTTAACTATAAATCAATCACTCTGTATGCATTTAAAATTTACACAATGAAAGAAATATTTAATGAAACATTTAAAAAAAATGAATTATTTTTTTTACTTTTAGTAACCTATAATTAATTGGGTTTATTAATTACTAAATAATTGTTCATAGATTCAGGAGTTGAAACTATTGAGATTTTTATAAACGATTTTGAAGTGGCTCCCAACAAAAGAAATTAAGATTTCAAGTTCCATTAGGGTTTCTTTTAACTCTTTTGATAATGATTTCTGTTCTAAAAGGGTTCTAGTTAATTAAAAAAAAACATCAATTATTATTATTATTTTTTTTTTTAAGGTACACATAACAGATATCAATTTATACAGGGTGTTCAGTAAGTCAGGAAACGGGTATCTATTGTTCTCATTGTTACAAACAATGAGAACAATAGATACCCGTTTCCTGACTTACTGAACACCCTGTATATTACTTTTTATGTTATTATTTTAAACACACTGAATTATTTTCTTATCAAAAAAATAATTTTAAAATTAAAAATTTATAAAAAATATTAATTTAAAACTAAATTAATTACAATTTTATATAGCTAGTTTGAGTATTTATGTATATTATAAATAACTAAAAAGTTATCTGAGTGGTTATCATTGAAAAATATTCTATTAAAATTATTTTAAAACTATTTTTATTACTTAAAATATATTATAGAAATGTAATATATAATAATAAAATAGCTTTTTAATTTTTTAAATAATTATACATTAAAAATGTATTACTTGTGGCTAATATTATTTTAAATTAAAACTATTAATTTATAACTGAAAAGCATTAAAAATATTTAACTCATAAAAAAAAGAAAAAATACTAAAAAATTCGCGGTTACGTATTTCGATAACAATGTTTCCATTATCAACAATAAATACATACTAAAAACCTTAACTGAAAAAAAACCCTCAATATACTTCTAGTGGCGTAGGTTATTAATTTTAGTCTTTGAACATAATATGAAACATTTAGAAATAGATAAAGTATTATAAATGTAAAATTATTTTATTATTATTATTATTCATAATAATAAAACATGAATAGGCTATCGAAAAAAAGTATTTGTGTTTGATACATGATTTGGTAGTTACCAATAAAAATTCAACACTTCGCAATTAATAGGTACCTCGAAGATTTACGATATTAAACTTGCATTGATTAGAATAGCTTACATGTATACTTTTCTAATAAAATTCGCGACTTCAATCGAAATATTTAAGATAAGATTTTTGTAAGATGAATAATTAGTGGATAAACAATAAGTTATTAGTCTTAAATCAGTTAACCTTAACATTCTGTTACATATAAACGGTATATCGGATAACAAAATTATTAGAATAAAATTATTTATAATTTTTTTTTGTAACATAATATTAATATTAAAGCATAAAATCTCATAAAGTTAAAAAATTTTATCCTGAAACGGATGTAAAATATTATTTAAATACGTACATTATTGAATTTATTAAACTAAAAAATTGATCTCTTTATGATAATTAGATTTTTCAATAGATTCCGAGAGTGTATGTATTAGCCTTAATGAGTCAACTTATACACATTTAAGTATTCATTCATTTTTATTATGTATATACAGGGTGATTTTATTATCACAAACAACTTAATTAAACATAATAATATTTTTAATTTCTTTTTTTTTAGAATCATGATCTTCTTAATTTATCAATGAAGATGTATATATTATTTTTATCCCTTATATCTTATAAAGGTGTTAACTTTATTTTAAAAAGCTTATTTATTAGATAATGATCAAAATAAGAAAAATATTATTGACATTAAATTATATTTACGTCTATATTTTGGGAGATATTAATATTTTAGTGATAAAAATGACAGCACCCGCGCCTCATCTTTAGTATTTACTTAGAATTGTTAATAACTTCTGAAATACTGATCCAAAAATTGTTATTGACCATTCATTTTCTCAATTAGGTAATTTAAAAAAAATATGTTAATTAATCATGTACGTCGTCTTCCTGAAAAATAAAGTTAACATCCTTGTAAAAATTAAGGAAAGAACATTAAAATTACTCAATGATTAATAAATTAAGATAAACATGTACCTAAAAGAAACTAAAACAAAAAATTATCAATATTATTTTAATTTTTCATGTTAATTAACTGTTAATAAAAGTATCACTTTGTTATATATTTATATATTTTCTTCAGTATCTTGCTTGACATTTTATTTTAAATTATAAATAATTAATTTTGAACTCTGATATATAATTGTGAATTTCCACTAAATTTTAAAAATAAGTTCATTCTATACTAGGCAAAACATACTGACAGCTTTTAAAGTCCTTTGATCAAAAAAAATCTACAACTCTATTATTGTAAGCATAAAATTTCTGAGTAGTATACAAAAAATATTATATTAGGTATAAATATTCGTTGACTTATTTGTTGACATGATATACAAAGAAATATTTATGACATAAAATATTACATTCGATATTTCTTATAAATGTACGCATTGTAATAGTTGTCAATTTTTAATATAACTGTGACTGTACAAACAAGAGGATACATATAATAACAAAATAAGACATTTTACTTTAAAAAGTTTAATCAAATCACTCATACTTTTAACATAAAAGTAAAATGCTGAACTCCAGTTTTACTAAGTGCACCTGTGGCTGTATCGTAAGTAACCAAACCCGTATAATAAGCAATTATTTAAAAAAATGATACGAAAGATGAAATTACACAATAGAGCACACACACTAAAAAAGGCACATTCGCCGTTATTTTATTTATTTTTATTTTAGTGTAGTAGAATGACTAAAGTTTTTATTATATCTATTACTTCCACATCGAATAGGTAATGTTAGTCAAATTATTTTTAATCTTAACAAATCATATTAACTAGTTATGTGAAGTGAATTTTTTACATAACTTTCTGCTGTTTCAACATTTAATAGTTCTTATATTTATTATTTTACAATAAACAAAAAATCCGTATTTAATCTTAATAGTTTTATCATAAATCTTTTAATTTTAAATTAAGTATCAAAAATGTTTTTCTGTATTATTGATACCTATTTTTAACTTCATTAATAACATTTTTTTATATTTTATTCAATGGAAATTACTAAAAACCAATTAGTTTTAATTATGATCGATGTTAGTATTTAAGTCATTTTAATTGATTATCGCTAGTACTTATTGAAACAACGCAGAAAACTGATGACGTAATCGAACCAAAGAACAAAACAATTAATGACAAAAGTTTTTGTAAACTTCAAGCGAAGTTTTGAAGTGGGAATGAGATTAATAAAATGCACAATGAATGTCTCTGTATTACTATTTTACAGTATTTAACAACAAGTTAAAACAAAAAATAAATTTAATATTTATTGTTATAACATTTTGTTATACAAGTTAAAGAAAAACGTATATTTGTTATATATATATATATACTTAAACTCGATTTTTTCAATATTAAAAAATAAAACTTATTCCTCGCATTGTCAGAGTATCATCTATTATAACTATTGATCTTTTCGTAATTTTTTTTTTATTTTTTTGTAGGCTGCGTTAAAAACATATGTTTTACTATTTAACTCTAATAAAAAAAACTTTAACTTAAAACTATACTATCAAAATAATTTTTTCTCGAAAAAAATTTGTCGGATCTATCACAATTTGAGGAAAAGTACTTAATGAGCTATTGGAATATTAATACATAGAGTAGGCAGATACAACCCGTACTGGTGTTAATATTTTTATAATAAATGGTATACTTTACCGCAGGAATTTTGAAAAATACAATTTTTTCTTATTATTATAGATAAATTATACCAAATAAGTTTTTAAATATAAGGATACGATTTATTAAGGGAACTTGGTCGAACTACAAATGTTTAACGAAGCTAGTGCAAGCTCCCCTAGTTTCTATTAAGCCCCCCCCAGATAATTATCAAAATGAATTGATTGTTAAGTAGATATTATTTTTTAATGAGGGAAAATTAATTGAGCTCTCTCCCCCCGCCCCTCAACAAAATTACAATCCTTCCACTATGCTTACAACTATTTAAAAATGGCATAAGATTGAACGAGAATATAAAAAAATGTTTTAAATACTTTGAAACAATTAAAATACATTATTTATACAGTAGTTAATATATAATTTGTTGATTTTATATTTGTAATTTTTAGGAAACTAGTTTACGTGTGATAATTTTAAATATTTTATGATATTTAGTGTATAAATTATAAACCAAACAAAATGTATAATAAAATAGTAATTAGAGCATCTGAACTCAGTTCTTATTATAAGTAGCTTTGAGTTGCGATTAAGTATCTACTAACAAAAAGCGAGACTTAGGAAATTATATAATTTGCTGTCTTAACAAATTATAGTTTCGAGGCGAATCTGAGAAGGTATTAATTTAACCATGATGTGTTTATTTATTTAACACTTTATTTGAAATGATTTATTTCAAGTCATTAATTAACTAAATTATATACAGAGTGTTCAGTAAGTAAGGAAACATGTCAATTGTTATAAACAATGAGAACAATAAAAAACCCGTTTTCTTACTTACTGAACACCTTATGTAATATAAAAATCTAACTAAGAAAACAATTTTTTTCTGATTACATTTCTAAGCATGTGTAAATGTGTAATACCTAGAATCCTAGCATAGATAGTTAGTAGGCATGTCCAAGTAAGGCATAGTTGATTAGAGATAGGCAAATTGTTATTAAGATTAACTTGAGTTTTTGACAAAGTAATTAAATGAACATGACAGAAGTGATGATATCGAATTCTAAAACGGCCACTCAAACACAACTTCTTGTTGTTAGTTTGAATCAATAGCTCCGGGTTATAAACGAGTANTGCAAATTGTTATTAAGATTAACTTGAGTTTTTGACAAAGTAATTAAATGATATCGAATTCTAAAACGGCCACTCAAACACAACTTCTTGTTGTTAGTTTGAATCAATAGCTCCGGGTTATAAACGAGTAGAATTGGCACTCGGCATCTCTCTCTATGTTTAACGAATTGAGTAAATGAAATCACAAACAATATAATATAAGTAGTAAGAACATTATAACGAATGATTTTACATAACGTATTTTAAAATAAAAAATTTTGTTAAAAAAAAATACAGCGAAATAATAATTGAATATAAATACTTAGATCTGAGACTAATATCCTGAAAGTACAAAGACACACACACATATATTCTATACATTTCTTTTTGTTGGACAAATCTAAACAGTTTTATTCAATATATATTTAATAAAAGTGTTAATCACATGGCAAACTTAATAAAAGAGAAACGTAATTTTTATATTATGCTGCTAATGATTTTTTTTTAAATAAAAGTTGAGACAAGATGATTCATTTAAAAAAAAAAGTTGTACATCAAATTTTACAGTAAACTACAAATAAAAGTATAGTTAGCTATTTAATTAACATTACTCTTTTAAAATTTTATTTCGACAAAATTACAGATATTTCTCCAAAACAAATCATCCAAATTCACATTTTTTTTTTTTGTAATTGATAAAATTAGTTCTTTAATTTGAGCATATATCTTAAAAAAACTTTAATTAAAATAAATATATCATGTTTATTTTTACGATAATTTTTTTTTTTATTTTTAAAAATAGAAATCCCATATACTTACTTTTCGAAAATTATAGATGATTTTTACCTATTAGTCACGGTACTTTGAGCTTTTAGGTCATTTTAGCCAAAACACTCCGGAGGAACTGACAGGTGAAGCTGACAAGGACCCCCTGAGCATGACGATCGGATACTACACAAAACTGAATTCAGTTGCTATGGCGTCGTCCGACGCGCCACCACAGTGGCTTACTCTTTAACGGTTTTGCGCCAAATTCTCCAGCCTTTCTCATAATTTTTCATATTAATTTATTATTATCATTATATTTAAATTGTTTAAAACATCTACAGCTTTTTGTAACATAATTTAGAAAATTATCAACCATTAAAATATAATCAGGATAACAATATTTTCCAATCAAATTTCTATACGTCAAAAAACGAAATAATCTACTACTAATAATTTCTTAAGACCCGAAACTTTTTAAAAAATTCGCAATTCTATCCATTGATAATTGATTTTGATATAAATAAATGAAAATTTTCATACCAAATCAAATACTATAATATATTATTTGAGTTAGCCTGAAAGTGTTATCTTGTTTATTTAAAATACATATAAGCTTAAAATAAAAAGTAAATATTTACCATAGGCACAACTAGAATAAAATTTTTGAGAGTGCTAATTGTATTTTCATTGTATCCTATAAAATACTTACATAATAACATACATAAAATTAGTTGCTTTATAGTTCCAAGTCAGGTACTTATATTTAATAGTATAAAAAATGTGAAGTTATAATTTTGGTAAAATCTGTATAAATAATACATAGAATCTATATATAATTTTTTAAATTCAAATTAAAGATGGCTGTTACCAAAGTAATATTATTTTAATTAATCAATGGTATTTAAAAATATAAAAAATATTTATTTCAATAAATTAATTGAAAAAATATTATTTTTCGAAGAACTTTGAATAAGTATAATATTGCTTATACAATATTTAAGTACTAAATATGTTACAGTACTTAAACTTTAAAAACAATTTATAAAAAGTAAGCTAGCGAACTAATTATTTAGCATATCATGAGTAATATGCACAGTAAGATATTATAATAATAATAAATGCGATAAATTTTATCAAACTAACAGAATTTTATTAAAAATTACTACCCTTTCGAGAGATAGTAAATTAATTAATTCGTTTAACAATATCACGAAAATAAAAACTTTTTTCTCTTTGTTATATCGCATGATATTGTTTCAAAAACATTTAAGCGCGCGATAGTTTTTCACAATAATATTCGAAGCAAAACCCATTATTTCTTAACGTGAGACAATGCATATAATATCAATAAAGCTTCAGAATAGTCAACCATACTCAAGTTAAAATTGTCCAAACGTATAACTAAGGGCGTACATGTAAACCAAATCATGTAGTGTACTTTATGTATCATATATACATGTAGATCAATTAATTATTTGTATATGCAATTTTACTTTATGAATTCGTCAAAAATGAACGCTTAACTTTTTTATAAATTATATAGATTCTATAATGTGATTACATTTATAAAATAGATATGATATTTTAAAATGTAATATGCGTTTCTTATTATACAGGTTTTGTAATTTTTTCAAAGTCCTTGACGTACAATATTAGTACACTTTTTGTTATTTGAAATCATTTTAATCTTATAATATATGTGTAACATCGATGATTTTTTACATCTTAACATATTTTTAATGTTATGTTTATAATGTAATACATGAAAATACCCATTACTTTGAAATATTGAAAAAAATAAAGCTTTTGTATTATTAATTTAACTTTCTAAGCTATTTTTAATAATGGATTTTTTTTAATGGATCTAAAAAGAAAAATCAATTGTAATCAAAATGACTTGAACGAAAATTCAACTGAAATTATAATTACATAATGTATTTTGTAGAACTTATATTAATTAACTTTTAAAATGTTTCATTTTACAGTATTTTTTTCAACCCAGAACTCTTTTCCTACCATTAAGTAATAATGCTATAACTTTTTAAATGTGGTCTTAAAAGTTGTCAGTGATCAATTATTTTTTCTGTATACTTTTTTTTTAATTAAAAAAGAAAGGTTTATTAAGATAAACATTTTCAGTTCGCAAAATAATATTATTAAAACCAATTATTATAATTAGATTTACCTATTTTTAAACTTCTAAAAAAATTAAAAGCGTAAAATAAATAAATAAAATCAATGAATATAAATAATATATAATAAAAATGTATCTATGTTTATATAAATATATATTCTACTCTTTATATTTGTTATAATACAATTTATTTGCTTCGATGTAAAGCTGAGAAGGTATTAATTTTACTATGATATGTTTTTTATTTTGTTTTTCTGTGTCTGTTACTACTTTTTTCAGCTCTCACCGAACAGATTTCTTTCAACGATACGTCAAAAAATCGCATATTGTATCTAGTCAAAGACATTAGCCTCAAAAATTGAAAAAAATTCTCTCATTTCTCGTAATGGGGGATATCTTCAAAAAAATTAGAAATATAAAAATCGCTAATTTTTGAAAATTTTCAATTTTCTCAGTTTATTAATCATGATGTATTTTCTTTTTATGTAAATTTTTGATTGACTAAATTATATATTAATTAAATTGGGTGAAATATTATTCAAAAATAACAAGTTTCAAATTTCATGATTGTATTTCTTTATTGTAACTTCATATGTTTTGTTTATGTAAGATCACAGATTGATTATTTTATGTGAAAGGGAGAGAGCGAGTAAAATATTGTAAAGTTATACCAGGCGAGAGTGTAACTACACAACATAGACTGATAGTAATGTATGTGTGGTGTACGGGAAAGAAAATATACAAAAATAGAAGGAAAACGGGGGAAATATTTGAAGATCCGGTCGTGGAAATTGAAAGGGGAAAATGAAAAAGAGTTTGTAAAGACTGTAAAAGAATGTCGAGGGAGACATAAATGATGTGCGGAATAGATTTGCTAGTTGTGTTAAGTATACTGCAAAGGAGATTGTTGGTTAAAGTAGGAGTAGAATGCCAGGAAACAAGGAAACCTGGTGGTGAGATGAGGATGTTCAAAAAATCATAGAAAGTAAAAAAAGCAATTCAAAGTATGGCAGACGAGCAAAAGGAGAGAAGATTGGATAGAGTATAAATGCATGTGCAAAGAAGCCAAGTGTGCAGTAAGTAAAGCACAGTTTAAGAGGTATTAGAGGATATCTCGTGGAATGAGAGACTGGTATATTTAATTAGTGAGAAAAAGGTATGGGAGACTGTGGCATCAATGAAAAAGAATAAAGCAGATAAAGTGACAATAGAAATATAGAAAATATAAGACGGTATTGGCATAAGGTGGTTGAAGGAACATTTAAATAAAATCTTATTAGAAGGGAAAATTCCAGATTAATGAAGGATTAGTATTGTGGTGCCGATATTTAAAGGTAATGGTGACATACAGGAGTGTGGAAATTATAGAGACATAAAGCTTATGAGTCATAGTATGAAAATTTGGAAAAAGGTAAAAGATAAGAGAATAAGAAATGAGACATCGGTATCTAAAAACCAGAATTAAGTGCGGTGGTTGTAGTGGAGATAAGGGTCTGGAATCATATGCGATAAATGAATTCCAATGAGGCTGAAAGGTAAATTCTACAATACTGTAGTGAGGCCAGCTATGATGTATGGTTCAGAGTGTTGGGCGGTTGATAAGAAAGTAGAGCAGAGAATAAGTGTATCAGAGATGAGAATGCTTAGATGGATGAGTGGAGTGGCTAGAGAAGATAGGATAAGGAACGAGCATATAAGAGGAAGTATAAGTATAGCGTCAATCGTGGATAAGATGAGAGAAAATAGACTTAATAGAAAAAGATGGAAGGATGCTATTGATTGCGATATGAGGACAGCTGTTGTGAGCGTAGATGATGTGGGAGATCGTGTCAAGTAGAAGTTTAGGATAAGGGTGGTCGACTCCAAGTAGTTGGGATTAAGGCAAGGAAGAAGAAGAAGAATTTTTTTTTTTAATCGGACCTATTCCCTTTATATATATATACATTCAAATATTACACTTATCAATCATAAAACTTATAATCAGAATATAAATAAGGAAATAGGAGATCATGTAGCTTTTGGAATAATCTTTCAATTTTTTTAAATTAAACACTATTGTTTTTTATGATAGTGATTTTAATCACTGTCAGATATCACCTATACTGGACCCAACTGCCACATCTCCACTGTGCTGTGTTTTTTCTTATTGAAACTTATTCATTTTCATCGGGAAAACACTTCAAAGTGTCGCGACATGTCATTTTAATTCAATTTATTTATTCGAGTCAACTATTCTATCTAGCGTAGGATAGATGTACTTGATAGAAACCTTCAAGGGAGTCCACTCAACAACTTTTTAAAGTTTAATGGCTATCGGATGAATGCATAAAGAACAAAATACTGACATACATTCGTTTTTATCATCTAGATATAAATATATGATTAAACTAGGTAAATTTATTCATTAATATATATTTAAAACAAGAACATAAATGTTTATTATGTTTTTTTTTTTATAATTTTATCTAGAATATTAATTGTATCTTACATTTATATACACGTATGTATAATTTAAAATTTTCAAGTTGAGGTTACTTGTTAGACTCTCGTGGCTGCCGATTATTCATAAGAATTTTAGGATCCATCCCAACTAAATATATGTTTATTAATATTTAAATAAAAATAATAGATAATTTATTCTAATAACTTTTTGTTTGTTTAATTTTTTTTTTATAAATTTCTGAGATTTTCTATATGAAATAAAGTCAACTCAAATTGGTATATCTAATAGAAACAATATTATTTTTATTTTAAAGAATAATAAAAAAATTAACACATTTTGTTGTTTTTTATAAAACAAAGGAACATATAAATCATTCAAAGCTAAATAAAATTTAAGGTTTTTTTTATATATTATATGATTAAAAAAAAAAAGACGTTCCTACGACTAATCTTCAATTTTATGGATGTATTAATTTTTTCAAATACGTATCAAAGAGTTTTACTACGGTAATTTTTATCAGATATCAATCAATACTAATCTAAAAATAGTTAAAACTCCACTTTGCTTGGTCTTTACTAAACTTTACTTTTTATTTTTTAATTTACAAAATTTATATATTGTATATTAATTTTTATATTGTAAATCAGTTAAAAAATAAAAACTCATAAAATATGAATTCGTTTAGCGGTGATGGTGGTAACATTATTCCCAAAATACGTTTTCATGATTTTATAATAATTTTGCGGCTATTTGAGTTAAATATTTTTTATATTTTTAATTTAAAATTAATATTTTAAATATATTTTTTAATTGCGAATATTTTTTTTGTTTTTAAATGGTACGCCGAATATCAAGATGATTGCAAAAATGTTATGCCTAAAAAGAATCAGGATTATGTTTGAAGCATATTCATTAAAGCATTTAAATCGGACCGAACGGTCTCAAAAGCTAGTGTTCGTTACACTACTAAAATTTATAACAATAAATATATATTTTTTCATTGTTCAATAGTAGAAGTCACGTATTAAGACTTTGAAATTTTTGTTATGAAATAATCTCATTTTTACAAAATAATGCATATATAACTTGTAATTCAATTACATATATTTGAACAATGATTTTAAAATGACTGACAATGTCAATTATTTTAACAAATTGAACATCCATTCAAGTTTAATAGTGTTTTGACCAACGTCTCCCTAGGCGACTCATAACAATAGATCCTAAGAAGAACACCTTTTTAGCGAAAGTAATGTACTACAAAATACGGTATGTACAAAGCTAAAAACACTATGAAGTCGATAATTCTAAGCATTCTCTTTTCAACGATAATAAATAACTGCATACCACAAAATTTGCAAACTATAAATATACGTAAGTAAAAAACTCATTGAAGTTAATTAAATATAACCATTAAATTTTCAATATTATCAGTATTAAACAAGGCTATGGTATCAGCCATTCTTATAGCTTCCTAATCAATTTATCAAATAAATAAAATAAAAAATCAATCAAATTATGTATATTTAATTACTATTTTAGTTTTTATCAATGACCGCAATAACTTAGTTGCTGAAGATACATTAGGAGTAGCTTTAAATTATATCAGAAGAAATCCAAGAGTAGGTTTGATGATAGATGGCTTGTATTCGGTAAAAATTGGAGGTGACGACGCTTCGGCTATATTGGAAGCACGTATGTAACTAGTGATGCAAACTATAGTAATAATATTTTTCGACATTATTCGCCTTAACTCTTTTTATTCTATTTTACATTATTGTAAAATATTGTAAATACACCTATGAAATTGGACACTTCCAAATTTATCTATTTAGCTTCAGTTAATTCCACCAAACATGGTTGGAGATATAGTATACTTCGAATGAAAAATTAACTAATTATTCAATTTTATGCTTTTGAGTTTACAAACAGTTCAAAATTGTATATAGAACTAACCAAATTTATGCTTAACAGCCAAATTGAGTCCATTTTACGGTAATTATATTGAACAACAAAAATGTGTTTTAGGAGAACTTTTGAAATTTTTGTTATTATGCGAATGTCAACCAAGCAAAAGATTATTTTACGTCAAATAATTTTTAAGTTTTTTAATATTCTTAAAGAATTGACTTAATTCGAGATTTAGAATTTAATTTTTTTAATTTAAATCTAATTGAAAATGTCCAAAAGTCTTGTTACTGTTTTACCACCATATTTTAATTATAAAAATAATGTACGAATAATAATTGAAAAGCCCATGCAACTAATTAATTTGACAAATTTTTTAATCAAATTTCTTTAAAAATAATTGATAGAATAATCTTTTGTTAAATGTATAGTTTGTGTGAATTATAATGCATCCATTCGAAATAATAAGCCTCCGCATTTGGTAATTGACACAACAATTAATGGTGTAGCTTCAGAAGCTGTCAAGTCATTTACAGCTGCGCTAGCACTACCTACTGTTAGTGCATCGTATGGACAAGATGGAGATATTAGGTTTGTAATTGTAATATCAGAGTAAAATATCAATTGTTAATATTGAATTTATATCGTATAATTTGAAGACAGTGGCGTAATTTAGATGGTGAACAACAGAAGTATTTAATTCAAATAAACCCGCCGTCTGATATCATACCTGAAATAATAAGAAGTATAATAGTATCACAAAATATAACAAATGCTGGAATTATGTTTGATGATACATTCGGTAAATACAACAAAATTATTAAATTTTTTGATCACAGTTAAAAATTAAGATTTGCAGTTTAACAATATAAATTAATAATAAAGGAAAATTCAACATGAGTTCTATATATACTAGAAGCATGTGAAGCTGACAGAAAATTGACTTTTTTCATTGAAATTACCATACTTATTTCATTTTTAAGTCAAGAGAATAAAAAGTTTCGACTTGTTTGAATTTATTTACTTAAGCTTAGAAATATATTGGTTTCGAAATGTTTTTATTTTATACATACCATCGTCACATCCAAACTAATTTTACCCAGCGATACATTGCTGGATAAATTGAATAATGAAATGCCTTTTATTTTAGTAAACTGTTATATTTGAAAATCTAACTATTAAATGATTTTAGATGAAATACGGGTTCTACGGGTTTTGAAGCTTAAACGGAAAAAAAAGTTATAACTGTATTAATGAATATATACTGTGAACAACAATAATTGTATCACAGATTATAATTAACAAATTTTTGAATTTTACTAAATTCAGAAACATTTTCAATTAGGAACGATTCAGTACTTTATTAATCACATTAAAATGATTTCATTAAATTTTTATCATTATTTAGCTATTTTCTATTTTTTTATTTGGATTCCTAATCTTTATAAACGGTTGAAAATTAATAAATCTTAACTTTAAATATTAAATGTAATTATTAAAAATAATTACCATTCACAAAACAGTACAATTAATAGTTAAAATATTGTTTTTAGTAATGGATCATAAGTATAAGTCACTTTTACAAAATATTCCAACTAGGCATATAATTGCAGCTATTGATGATATTGCTAGTATCAAACTTCACTTGACTAGATTCCGAGATGTAGACATAGTGAATTTTTTCGTATTAGGAAAATTATCTACTATCAAAACTGTGTTAGATCATGCTAATTCAAACAAATTATTCGGACGAAAATATGCTTGGCATGTTATTACACAGGTAAAAAGAATGACAAGAAAATTTTCTTCATTAGTTAATACTGACAATAATAGGTGTGTTACAATTAATACAGTTAGCTATGGTATTTATATTTAAATGATTCAAGGGAAGTCATACACTTAAAAATATAAGATTTTTAATTTTAAAGCATATTTTAATCATTTCTTATAGAAAGAATAACAACAAAACAATTTGTTATAATAATAACAGTAATAATATGATTTCATAGATAATTTTTTAAATTAATTATAAAAAAAAACACTAAAGAATTTCATAACCATGATGATATTCAGGTTAACAATATTAATTTGATTTATACTCATAAATTATAAACATGTTCATTATTCCAAGTATAAATATAAATTATATAATCATCTTGGAGAAAAATTTTAATATTGTTCATTTCAATTTAAGTTAAAATATAATAATATATAAATATAAAATAATTAGAACTATTACTATAGTCAATTGTTAAATTAAAATAATTTATTAGTGTTATAATAAAAACTTTAATAATTATTCATTTTTTATATTGCATTATTTACTTTAGATTGATATTAAATATTCCTTGATTAAAATTGAAATAAATTCTGTTTTGGTTAAACAAATTCCAATATCATTATTTTAAGAAAATTCATGATTCATTTTATAGGATAAAGGTTCTCTCAAGTGTGGTTGTTCGAATGCTACTATTTTGTATGTAAAACCAGAGCCGGATGTCGGAAGTCGTGAAAGACTGTCCAATTTAAGAACGACATACGGTTTAACAGCAAACCCGGAACTAGCAGCAGCTTTTTATTTTGATTTTTATTATCGATCACTCTTATCAATAAGGTAGAAAACATTTCACTAAATATTATTAAATAAAAATATTATCATTTAAAGCATTTGAAAAATTTTATGTATTTACAAATAAGCATTGTTTTCACTTTTTTAATGAATATTGTAAAAACTAAAAATGTCTGTCAATATATTAAAAACTCTGCCATTATTTTTAACGTGTCCCAATTTGGAATGTACTGTTTTGTAATACATATAATTTAAATCTTTTCTGATTTTTTTAACTTTTACAAGAAGTTCATCATCGTATTCTATGTTAGTTGATATCAAAATAATTAACAAATAGGTACTCTATAAATAAAATTATATTTCGTGATAAAATCAAATGTTTGTATGTAATTTGTGGCATACAACGCTATCTAGTGAAATAATTGCGCAATATTTTACTCAACCAATTGTTAGAATAGTATATTTGCTATGATTAATTTATAATTTTGTTGTAAATATTTCATTTTTTTTAATAATGAAAATTGTTTCCACTTTTTCGTTAACTAAATTATGATTATCTAAAATAACATTTTTGCAATAAATGGATTATTTTGCTCAATATTTAAATACATATATATTATTTAATTTTAATGGTCGTACTTTAATATCATAAATATTAAATGATACGTAGGTCGTTGATGAACAGTGGAGAATGGCCATCAAATATATCTTATATTACTTGTGATGAGTACAATGAGGAAAATCCACTTCCGAAACGTAACATAGATTTAAGAAAATATCTCAAAGAAGTAATTTTTAGCGTAGTTTTAAATATTAAGAAACAGTTAACGATTATTTTACAAGCTTTCAGAACCTACATTCTATGCCCCGTTTATTATCGATTCCAATGGGCATAGCTATGAAGAGTTCACTATGCGTCTTGAAAAAGTAACTGTACTTAACAGTCAATCAGTTAGCGCAGAAAATGTAGGATCATGGAAAGCTAGTTTAAATTCGCCAATCCTTGTTAAAGATGCCGCAAATATGTCTCAATTTTCAGCTGTAACTGTTTATAGAATAGTCACAGTTTTGGTAAAATAAAATTAGTATTTTGAATAAATTCTCATAAAAACAACTTCATTTTTTTAATTTAGCAAAATCCATTTATGATGCAAGTTGATGATGAAGATGGCCCAGGACATAAATTTAAAGGCTATTGCATTGATTTAATTGAAGAAATTAAAAAACAAATCGGTTTTGAGTACGAGATTTATATTGCACCAGATAACAGTTTTGGTATTTCTTTGCAATAATTATTATAATAATTAGCTAGCTATTATTGTAGCTAAATATATTATGTTTAAAATATTAAAATAAAATAATAAGCTAATTATTAAAATTAGTTAACATTCCATTAAGTGGCGTACTCAGAATATTTCAATAGGGGCTAATACCATAAAAATATTTTAATGACCTTTTTTATAAATGACTTTTTACGTGAAATGATGGTTAAACACAGCCAATAGAGAGGCTTAGCCCTTTTATTCTTCCCTGAATACGCCACTTATTATATTTATCATATTTAGGACATATGGATGACAATGGACAGTGGAATGGAATGATTAAAGAACTAATTGAAAAAGTATGTAAATTATTCATCAAATATGATTAATATACTAAATCAAATATTCTATCAATGTTAAACGAGCTACAGCCAAAAACTTATACTAAATAACATGCAATTGCAAATATTATATATACTATTGTTGATTTTCAAAATCATATTCTAAAAGTATGAATATTAAAATCGTAAAAGATATACCAATTGTATTGCTTTTAGAGAGCTGATATAGCTTTAGGGTCAATGTCAGTAATGGCAGAGAGAGAAAATGTTGTCGATTTTACAGTACCCTATTATGATTTAGTTGGAATAACCATATTGATGAAAAAACCTAAAACACCGACATCACTATTTAAGTTTCTTACAGTACTAGAAAACGACGTATGGATATGTATTCTAGGGGCTTACTTTTTCACTAGGTAATAATTAAATTAAAATAACAAATTATAACATTTATTGTTAAAATTGATTTTTTTATTTATCATTTTTAACTCAAATTTGCATAACGACATGCATTTGTATGAAAAATATATGCTTTGCAGCATACTAATGTGGATTTTTGATCGTTGGAGTCCATACAGTTATCAAAATAATAGAGAAAAATACAAAGATGACGAAGAAAAGCGTGAGTTCAACTTAAAAGAATGTTTATGGTTTTGTATGACATCTCTTACTCCACAGGTAATTTTTGAACTATCCAATCAAATAATTTGCTATTGTTTAACTATCCTAAATTCAAAAAAAAAATAAATACATTTTTATTCAATTTTTCACTAATATTTATTATTTCTTAGGGTGGTGGGGAAGCACCTAAAAATTTATCTGGCCGATTAGTCGCAGCCACATGGTGGCTATTTGGCTTCATTATTATTGCATCTTACACTGCTAATCTTGCAGCTTTTTTGACAGTTTCAAGATTGGATACTCCTGTTGAATCGTTGGATGATCTATCAAAACAGTACAAAATTCAATATGCTCCTTTAAATGGTTCTTCTGCTATGACTTATTTTCAAAGAATGGCTGATATCGAAACACGATTTTATGAGTTATGTATCGTATACAAAAAAATGTATTTGTATATAATATCAACTTGTCAGTAAAACCAAAAAACAAGAAATCTGTAAAAACAATTTGTTTTTATTGGAGAAGCAATAATTGATTATGAAAATAAATTGTTAATTATAGTTAACAAATTATTCATAAAGATTTTATTGTATAAAATACCATTAGTACCTTAAATATTAAAATAGTTATTACTCTGTATGATAAATAATGATTTAGAATTATTTTTTCAGAATATGGAAGGACATGAGTTTAAATGATAGTTTAAGTGAAGTAGAAAGAGCTAAATTAGCAGTATGGGATTATCCAGTGAGTGATAAATATACAAAAATGTGGCAAGCTATAAAAGAAGCGAAACTACCCAATACTTTGGAAGAAGCTATTGAAAGAGTTAGAAGTTCAAAATCCTCTAGTGAAGGTTTTGCTTATCTCGGTACTAAATTTTTTTGATATACAAATTTTAGTGTTCAAATGTAAAATGCATAATTTTATTAGGCGATGCTACCGACATAAGGTACCAAGTAATGATTAACTGTGATTTACAAATGGTGGGAGACGAATTCTCAAGAAAACCATATGCAATCGCTGTACAACAGGGATCGCCATTAAAAGATCAGTTTAATAACGCAATTTTATTACTTTTAAATAAAAGAAAATTGGAAAAATTAAAAGAAACATGGTGGAATATGAATCCGGAGAAAAAACAATGTGAAAAACAAGATAATCAATCAGACGGAATTAGTATTCATAATATAGGTCATTCATTATTTTAATTAAGTTTTTTTATTGAATATCTTATATGTAATTTAATTATAAATAGTGTATAAAATTCAATTATAATATTAAAATTTTTCAAAAAATTATTACCATACTTTTTTGGCTATAATAAAATTAGAAATTATATTTTCTTATCAATACAACTATGAGAGCGTATTATTTTCATATAAATAATCTATTTTACGATAATATTTACTATTGTCGATCTAGTTTTAAATAACATACATGATCAGGTTTTCTTTAATTTTAACTTTTTAATTAAATAAAATTGATTTTAATGATAAAAATATAATTCAACTTAAGGATAATTTTTTCATCAATTTGACTCGTGGACGTTAAAATAGTTTATAATACTATTGGCTCATTTTCAATTTAAATGATAAACTTGGAGTAGTATTGTTTATAATTTAAAATAAATTCGATTATGCAGAAAAAAACAAACAATTCTAATAATTTTTGATCCAATAATAATTTCATTAATTTTTTAAAAATAATTTTCGCATTCTTATACGATTATTGGATTTAAAGTTATCAGAGTTATTTGTTAGATTTAGTTTACTCTATATAACCGGAGAAGTTAGTTAAATAGTTTTTTCTTTATACGAGTTAAAAGAAAAGTACCAAACTTAATTATGGAAACGATTCTCATTACTTATTAACCACATATTAGCTAAATCTACTTAAGTTTTTCTTTTTTAATTTTAGGTGGAGTGTTCATTGTTATATTTGTTGGAATTGGATTAGCTTGTCTCATGTTAGCTTTTGAATACTGGTGGTATAAGTACAAAAATAATCCTAAGGTTTCTAATACAATGAACACTAAACACATGGTTATAAACCGTAATGAAATGGCATATCCAGTTATACCAAACTTCAACGATATGTCTGGAATTAGATCAAGAGGTTTCATGCAAGAATTTAGGTGAAATCCATCAATTTATTCTTAAAAGGTTCGATAATTAGTTTTGTTATTTTCATGTAGACGATCAATCGGTCAGACAACTGCAAACCAAGATAAATAATATTTTTAGAGAAGTGGTTTTCATTGTTGAAATCAGTTATACTTAGAAAATTTTACATATTTATGTTATAAAGAGTAATCGATTTTTAATTGTAATGTGTGTCAGAGGCATTATTAAGATTAAAATACTAGTATTTTTTTTCTGCTTGCAAATAACCATAAAATGTTTGTACACTAAAGACGATAGAGAAGTCATCGATGTTTTTAACATCGACTGATATTTTTTAATATTTAAAAGAATTAATTGTTTAGCTGTTTTCAATTAAAAATTATAGTTAAAAGAATTGAAAGGTGCTCGGATTTTTTTTTAGATTCTAGATGTTTAAAAACCACGTAAAATCAGAAAATTAAAACTTTATTTTATCATTTATTGTTCACAAAATTACGTTAAACAAAGAATATTACACATGACTAATGCAAAAATAGAACAAAACCTTTTATTTGCCTATAAAGCTAGTATTTTATATTTTTATTCGCATACCTATAATTGTTTATTAAAGAAAAATTTGTAGCAAATAAAATACGTGTGACGAATTTTTTATTCGCAAGCAGGATATCTTAACGGGGGGGTTGGATGTGTAAACTAAAAAATAATTAAAAGATTAACTCTTAATTCTGAATTAAATATTAACTATAAATATAAATGAATAGGGATAAGTTTCCATACTTTATTTTTATAATATAATATTTACAAATAATAGCTTTATATGAAATGTCGTTGTTCAAAAATTAAGTTGATTAAATGGTTTGTAAAAATATTAGATGCTCTATTAAGATGTTTATATGTACATTTAATGTAACATAATAATGTTTCAAAATATATTCATATAATATAATATAAATTCATCAAGAAAAATTCTCAATAATAGATTTATGTATTTTAAAATGTAGCACTAAACAGTACATGTATAAAATATAGATATAATCATCAATAAAAGTTAATAAATAAAATAACATGCTTGTAAAAAACCGAATAGTAAGCTAATTGTTACTGATAATAGTATATTATTATGGCTATACAGGGTGGCCCACCACTCACTGACAACTTAAATAACTTTTGATCCAGTTAATATTTTTAGTTGATTTTTTTTTTAAATAATAGTTAGACGTTAGGTGTATAGCTATATCTCAATAATTAATTTTTTTACATTTTATTAAAAATATTAATTATTTTTAAATTTTAAATAAAATGTAAAAAAAAAATNTAAGTAAATTTAGTTTTATTTTAATTTTTGTTATCATTTCTTGTTTATCCAATTCTTCTATTTTATTTATAATTTTTTTTTTTTTAATTAATACTATTCTTTAAAACTATATCAAATAACATAATATTAGCTATTTTGTAAGCTCCTTTGCGTTCATAGGATCATGTATTATAAATGTCCTTAAAATAATATATTAATAATGAATTTTACAGTGAGTCAAAGATCCCAATTAATTAAATTATTCTTATTTTTAAACATTTCTATTGGATCCCTTATATTAAGATCTTTGTAATTATTTACGTTTTTAATTAGTTTTATGGTTTTAATGGAGTGATTATGTGTCAATAAATGTTCAGCCACAGGATATTTATCAATTTTTTTATTTTTAATGTTTCTGTGGCTGAACATTTCATTTGACATATAATCACTCCATTAAAACCATAAAACTAATTAAACACGTACATAATTACAAAGAATTTAATATAAGGAGGTAATATAAATTTTTGAGAAAAAAAAGGATTTAATTAATTGGGATCTTGGCTCACTGAAATTTGATATTAAATTTGTGTAAAATGGCAAAGTGTGATATTACTTAGTGATAATAGTAATATTGTTCCCAAAATACGTTTCGCGATATTTTAGTCATTTTTTGTAGCTTTCTAAGTTAAACAATTATAATAATATTAACCACAAGTTATCAATTTTTATTATATCTCAGTTGAGTTAAAAATATATACCCATCCAAATTTTTAAAGAAACATGTGTTATTTATTGACAATGAAATTTCATTATCAATAAATCGTGATTTAAATCGTAATGATAGATTTTTTATAATATATATATATATATAAACCATTTATATAGCAAGTTATTTATGTCGAATTTTGTTACTTTATCATTATTATTGTTCCCTGAAGACTTAAAGGTTAGCAGGTGCACATTAGTCTATTATAGTATTAGGGTTTTATTATATTATAGTCCATGTAATCTTTACAAAATATTTTCTCAAGTTTTGTTTTATATGTTGTGAGATATCAAAATAATTTTTAAATGCAACGAGCAATACGAAACATGAGTAATTGACAGTAAAAAACCTATATATAATAAGTTTTATAAATTTTAACTTAAATAATTTTTTTTTTACAAAATTAAATAGTATGTAAAAGATATACACTACCCTCTGTAGCATGTTAAGTTCGGGAAATAAAAAAATGTAAAATTTATTAAATATAAACTTAAATATTAAAATCGTGTTAAATTATTTTATATTTTATGGCGAATTTTTTACTAAAATTAATGTTTTATCGAAAAAGTTATAGCAAAATGAAAAAAGAATGGTGAACTTTTACAGAAATGTTGTGATTTTTGACTTTATAGTTAAATAGCTCGCAGAAAAAATAACGTGGGGACGTATTTTTTTCAACGTAATCTTAAAAATCTTTAATTTATGTAGTATATCAAACATGAATAGAATATGAACACGAATAGAGGATTTGATTTACTACAATAGAAAAATAAGATAAATAATATACTACCCCCTCTATAGGATGTATGTGTAGAGGGTTAGAGAAATATAGGTAAAATAAGGTAGATACTTGTACTTCTTTAGATATAAATAAACCTATTAATATAATAGTTAATATTAATATTTCACTTACCGTTTTTACTTCTTGAGTGATAATGCAATTAATTTAGCTGAATACGTTTTCATCAAATTTAGTCTACTAGTTAAATTATTATTTTTTTTAACGTAATTTAAGTATACTTAGGAAAATGAAATAAATGTTAACACGAAATATATGTACTTGATAAAACTGAAAGCAAGCGTTGGCGACAATTAAATCTTAATAATTCATTGAAACAAGTGTATTGTGGGCAGGATGTCTATTGACTACTAAATCGTGGACCAATGCTCACCAGGGACTGAGTCTACTATTGACGTCTTATTTAACAAAACGATGAAAAATGACATCTTTTTACTAAACATGCTTTTACTATTTTCGTTTCTTACCTAATACATCGTCAACGCTGCTTTTGTTCATTTATTCATCAATATTATTGGTTTGACATGGTATTACAGGTTATAATAATGAGCTTGTACATAAATATGGTTTCAAACAGTCATTGAAATAATTTATATGGTAATTTATAGGAATACAGTGTAATATGGTAATGGAATATTACTACATCCATCCCAATTTTTTTGACTAATGTGTTCTTATAAAATATAATCTAAAATACAATAAGAAAAGACAAATTCATACAAATAATAATAAGTTAAGAAGTTCTTGCATAAATTTTAAGGTAGTAATTTTGTTTTGTAACATTCATTAAAATTTGAAAAAATTCTCTATAAATTCATAAATAGCAATATGTAATGATAGATGTAATTTTTTTATGCAACAATATGTATTAATATTATTACAATATTTTGATGTTATGAAAGTATTATCTTTAGTTTTTATATTATACAATTTATAATTGTTACAAATAAATGTTGAAATAATTTTAAAAATATTCGAAATAAAATATTAAATAGTAGAATTATAATTATTTTAATATAAATTGAAACAATTAAAGTATTTTTTATTATTACATCAAGACATAATATTTAAAAAAAAGATTAAAATTTATAACAACGATTAAAACAAAGAAAACAAAATATAAAGTTTGTTTGTAATGAATCTGAAGTTGTTTTTGAAAATCATCATGTTCTCTTAATACATAGTAATAGTCAATAAAACAAAAAGTCAGTCGTTTTAATAATGTTGTCAGAAAAAACTTATAGAAATTAACTTCATACATAGTTCTTGAATTGTACACTGTATGGTTTTTCACATTACTGCTCGACATTTTAGATCTTTAGGTAGTCGATGGAGCTGTATCATTGAATTTATTGTAATTAAGTATTATTGTAATTTTTTGTATTATTGATCGATCATTTGAATGATAGTGTCCTTGATGTAGTGACAACTAGCAAGTTTGAAGCAAATGATTTTGTGTTTTATTATTCGTAAAAAGCAATGTGTGTATTATTCACTTTTGTTGTACAAGTATCATATAATATGATATAGTACTTTGATTAATGAAAATATCAAATGCTGATAATTCTGCAATTTTCATTTGATAATTGTCAAACTATTTTATTACCATTACTAGTATGAATAGCTTATCTTCAATGTTGTTAATTTTTTATGTAGAGTGACTTGAATTGTTGAAACTCACTTTAAAATTGTAAGTTTTTTTTATTTTACAAAATAAATTGTGTTATGAACTAATTATACAATATTAATTTTTGATAAAACAATGATGTGGAATATAGAATTACATTTTGAAACATTAAGTTGTTACATGTAGATAAGTGTGACAATTATTAAACATTGGTTTTGATAAATCATTGGCTCATTTAAATAATGTAAACATTTAGCTTTAGCATGATTTCTATATTTATAATCAGTTATAAATTATAGATAATGAACAAAAAAATAATATAATGTGCACTGTTAATTAATCTTAACAATAAATATATTATAAATTTATTATTGTAAATATTTTTTTTATATATTTATTAATCAAGGTTTTACCATTTTTCATTGATAATAATAAAAAAAAAAAATGACGCAATGTAAATAATTTTCATGGCNTCGGAAATTTTCTATTGTCTTTAATATTTGTTTTTCTTTTGATGAAAGAACGATTTAGTTCATTAATCTTATTTGTATTTTCATATCTACAATTAGAATATAATTTATTGTTGTTTAATTGAGTAATGTTAAAGTTACAAAATTAAAAGTTATTGTTTGGATACCTTCTTCAATTTGCTATTTAACTATACTTTTTGTGTTAAACTATTTTTTTAATTTAAATTTGGAAAAATTAATTTCAATTGCTACTTTAATTAAAAAAATATTATACAATTGTGAATGATTGTATTGTAATTTATAATTATTATTGTGTTCAGAGTTTATAAAATGAGATAACTTGCCATTTAGACCAATATTCCATTTGTTATTTATGATTGTGTCTATTATTAAATTTAAATGAAACAAAGAAATTCTTATTAATAAAAACAAACATCTAATTTTCAGTGATATTTTTACAGTTAAATTTTCTATTTAATTTAGTATCAATAAATATTGGAACTGAAGTTTTATTAAGTAAGGTTATAATTTTTTTATGAAAATCAAAAACACTATTTCTTTTTTAATAAAAAGTCGCCCTAAAAGTAATAAAAAAGGTAAATTATTAACAACGAATGTGATAATATATAGTATTTAATTTTTTAATAATTGTATTGTGTTGTAATAGGACTAATGTTTTGCATTACGCATCAAACATTTACCAACGAAAAAAATATTTTATATTAATTGTATATAAACAAATAATTAATTTATCTGTCATAACATATACACTGTTGTACTAGCTATCAGATATGTATATATGTGTTAAATTGATTATTATAATACTATGTATCATATCTTAAAATAATTATCATGTTATATCCACTTTAACACAATAAACTAAAAATCGCTAAAAGCGCTGACGACAACATCCCAAGATAGGGGATAGATAGATAAATTAAAAATATAATATAAAAAGGCGCTGAATTTCAGAAAGACCGACCTTTTTACTTTTGAAGTTCTGAATTCAATATAGAATTCAGAGCTCTCTTGTCAAGTGAATTTTTATCATTTAGCCGCGACCCCGTGTTGTCGTCGGTATACTTTAACACGATATTAAAATATAATTATTTTGAGTATAAACTTTATTTAAAAAGATATATTACATAAATTTTGTGTGTGAAAAATAACACAATAAAAAGAAAGAGTTACACTTTCAATATTTTAATTATTGACGATCTTTAAACAAGCTACCTAAGAGGAAATATGGACCCATCTTGTCACGAAATTTATATCATAAAAAACACTTTCTGGAAGGATGATAAAAGAGTGTGTAACACACAACAATTATGTCCCAACTGTTCTTTTATAGAGAATCACCGAAAGGTTGTAGTACATAATTATCACCTCACAAGATATAATTATAAATGGACTCAGGATGTAATATATTATTTTAAATCAAGACCCATATCGTTTCTGGCCACAGAAATAGCTAACTATGCCGGATGCGATGTGGAATTGGACATGAGGAGATAGTACACTGCCATTTTTAGACCCAATATACCCTCTGATGATGGACATATATATTGGGAGAAGGGACTAAGTAGTAAAAGTTTGATAAAAAAATCTAATAAATATAAATGCCCAATCAATACAAAGAATTATTGGAGTCGCATAATTTTTTTAATACTTCTAAAAAAAGTTAACATACATTTTACAGATTTATGCATTCTCAATAAATATAACCTAATGACTGAAAAAAAGGGATCTGTTTCTAAAGATCCATGAGCATTCACATATCAAAACAGCTTAAATTCTTTAAATGAAATAGAAGCATGGAGTTATGATAAGACAGTAGATTATAAAAATGTCATCCGCAAATATGACATCATTACAATCGAAAAAGCTATAACTTATACATTTTTATCATTCTTTTATAAATACTTTCAATTTTCTAGGAATGATTAAAACGAATTCATTTTTTCCTTCCATAATTTTTTTCTATTCACTCATACTATAAAGCACCAATGCACATACATAATCCATATGTAATAAATATGATGACAATAACAATAATAATAAAAATATATACAAATATTATTTATGGAATTCAATCTGTAAATACAAATTTTTATTGTCTTCAGCAATAGATATATAATTACAAACAATCCTTATCTCGTCTCTATTATCAATATATTTATTAAATCAAATCAATTACCGCATATTTAAATTTAATCTTAATTTTTACATTTACATTTCCTAGTAATTATTTTAATTCACCTTACACAATAAAACAATAAATGTACTATAAAATAAAATTTTCCTATAAACATATTTAGCATGAATTAATTTAAAATCAAATTTAATTTTAAACTTGTATACATTTCTAATTTTATATTATATAAAAGGAGAAAAAAAAAAAGCAAACAAGAATCTGCTACTATCAATCATATTCTTGACCATATTCATTGAAACTCACTCAATTATTGCATACGACTGTTCAGTAAACCATTTAAACATAACGTCATTTAGTAGTCTCTCAGTAGAACAATATGAGAAGCCACGACCAACAAAAACAATGAGAATAGAACGAATTAAATTATTACAAAAATCAGAAACACACACCATTTATTACAGAACCTGTCTTATATCCATAGATTATTTAATTTTTAAATATTCTACATTTAGTGATCTACAAGCTCTTCCTGATGGTTATTATTCAGAGGTATCAGAACTAGGTACCCTACGATGCGAAGAGATACACAATAAATTATTCTATCAGTTACCATTAGGAGGAATAATACATAATGTATTAAAAATTAATCATACAACTCGAGCTTCGTATACAATTGCTGGATCCATTGACCATAAAGGCAACTGTGAGGGTACTTTTATTAATAATAGAGGTACATTTCATAAAGCTATAGTACAAGAAAAATATGAAATCACTTTAACAGAAGGATATGCTACAGCAAACTACAGAGAAAATTCTATAATATTACCAAATGGTGTACGATTCACACTTTCAGAATCATATGGTTTTGACTCCTCTAAAGGTGAAGTTATATGGAACACAAATTCTCAAGACTGTGACTTGGACTACTTTGTTCTTTATGACGGCCCAGCATCAGTGATTCAATCAAAATCTTTTTCTAATCCAACTGATGAAACAAGGACCTTCCTTGTTGAAACACAAGGAATTTCATTTGCATTACAATATTTAAAAAAACATTGAAGCCTGTGCTATACATGTTATACAAACAGAACATCCTCAATTATACATTGTAACACAGACACAAAACTTAGAAAACTTTAAATTAAAAACCATTTCTCCTCAACACACGGACTTAATTTCATATGTCAACACAAAATTCGTTTGGGTTGAATTCCATATTGTAAGATCATTAAATGATTTATACATTGATATTGCAACAAAACAATGCAACATAAAAAGAAAAATATTAATGCAAAAGTTATCTCTAGCCTCATACAGTTTAGCAGAATTTGCTTATGCTATGTGTGAAACTCCTAGTTGTATGGCAATATCTAGTGGAGAAATCATCTACCTCATGAAATGCAAACCAGTTCCAGTCGAATTGGCAAAAAAAGATACTTGTTTTCATGAGTTACCTGTCATATATCAAAATCAATCATTTTTTATGACACCAAAATCACATATATTACAAAAATATGGAACAGAAACTACTTGTAACAATAGACTACCATGCGCCTACTTCTTAGATGGAGAATGGTTTGGACTCAATCCACATTTAATTGACGTCAAAACACCACAGATACTAATACCTGAAACTAAATTTACATGGAATTATAAATCCCCGGAATACTTAATGTCCGCTGGCATTTATAATCGAGATGTAATACAAGCATTACAAAAACACTTAATGTTCGCTCAAGAAATTACAGCAATACAAAACAAGGAATTCAGAATTCTTCTATCTGATTTATTTTGATCAATCTAGCCGCGACCCCGTGTTGTCGTCGGTATATTTTAAAGCGATATCAAGTACAATTATTTTTGCGTCAATACTTTATTTATTTATTAAAAAGGAACATTATAAATCTGAACGTAAGATATATAAAAGAAGTAAGTTAATTTATATTAACCCAAATATCCAACCTTGGTCAAAATGCCCTAAAAACACCCCCTTTGCCTATTTTTTGCATTACTACAATTGTCACCCAAAACTTATGTTATCTGGGTTTTCCTACTTTGAAGTTTCTTTTGTAATTTATTAGGTTTTTTGGTGTGTCATATAAAGAGTGGTCAGTATGAAAGAGACCGGATTTCTATTGTCCTCATTCTTTGTAACAAATGCCCCGATTCCTTACTCACAGAACGCAAGAATAATTGGAATGCACTAAAAGCATTTCTTGTTTGAAACATGATTATCATGTTTGAAAACTAAACACAGAAATAAACAATTAAATTAAATTTTAATTGTTATATTTAATTTCCCAACAATTATTTTAATTCGCCTTATCACAAGAAAACAATAAATTTCATAATTACGATTATCAGATACCAATCAATCATTTGTGCAAGATGTCCGAACATCACAATACACAGAAAAACAAATAATGATACAATATGATAAAAACTTATCATATTGTATGATGGTGGGACGGTGTGGCCGAGTCGGTAACGCGGCAGCGCTTGACGCGTAGTGTCTCAGGTTCAAAACTCGGTCACGGGCGGCTTCATTTACCGAACGAGAGATCAGTTCGGTAATTTGGAGTCGCCATCCCACCTCCGGCGACGGACTAACCACCCGTCCCGGAGTATAAATGGTTAAGAAACCTCCTCCTTTGGGGAGGCCGCTGTGGCCCTTAATGGGCTAATAAAAGCGCGTAAAAAAAAAAATGATAAAAACATCCAGTGTGAAACTACTAAATTCTATGTTTGTTGTTATGGATAAACAATCTACCTTTTTCCGAAATCAGATCTGATTAACAATCAACACATAAAATATCAAAATCCATGTTGTTACAGTATGGACCCATCTTGTCACAGGACATACATTATAAAAAATATATTTTTAAGGCAAGCTTTAAAACTATACAAATTTAACTTCACTATACCACAATGCTACAACAGAGAAATTCAAATATAAAAACAACGCCTTCTGGAAGAATGTTAAAAGAGTGTGGAACACACAACAATCATGCCCTAACTACTCATTTAAAGAAAATCATCGAAACCTCGTATTGTATAATTGTCACCTTGTAATATATAACTATAGATATCCTATGGACGTAATACAATATTTTAAATCAAAACCCATATAGTTTCAGGCTAAACAATAAGCTAACTATGCCGAATGCAATGTAGAGTTTGATATGAGGAGATGGTACAATGCTATATTTAGACCGAATATACCGTCTGATGATGGTCATATATATTGGGATTGGTGACTAATTAATCAAAGTTTGACAAAAAAATCTAACAAGAAATATAAATGCCCCATAAGAAATTATTGGAATCATAAAATTTTTTTAATATTAATAAAAAAAAAAGCCAATGTGAAATTTACAGATTTAAGCATTTTAAATAAATAAATTTTAATGTTAGAAAATAAAGGTAACATTTCAAAAGGTCCATGTGCTTTCTGATATAACCAAACGTTTATTATTCATCATCAAGAGTGGTACTTCTCATTAGCGTTGATTTTAACTATGTCATTCACGGATATATTTTAATTATAATTATAATGCAGAATATTATGAATCTATAATATTTGATGCCTGTAATAATTTTACAGAATGCAAAAAAACATATAAGGACATTTTTTTAATCTCAAATAATCAACAAACAATGACACACCTCAAATACAATTAAAAGTTCATTCTTTCATTTATCCAGATATCAGTCAATCATTTGTGCAAGATGTCCGAACACCACAATACACAGAAAAACCAATAATGATACAATATGATAAAAACATCCAGTGTGAAACTACTAAATTCTATGTTTGTCGTTATGGATAAATAAAAATATACATGTTGTTAAGCTGGTCCTATATTTAGCCCTAGCTTATCGTCTGATGATGGGTAGGCCAAATGGAAAGGCTTTCTTATTAATAAAAACATTACACTTTCATTTATCCAGATATCAATCAATCAACACTTCAAAATGTCTGATGATGTTCTCGACTTTCCAAATATTGATTACATATCTTCACATTACTTAGGAATACGTATATTCACTCAATATCATGAAAATATCCTATATGAATCTTCTTAAATCTATGTTTGCTGTTATAGACAAACGGTCTACCTTTTTCTGAAACCAATTCCGATTAACAAACAAAATATCATAAATCAAAAACTTAAATATTGAAATTAATGCCATAAAAAAAAATCCATTTGTATTGTTATAATATATACACCACTCATTATCCAGTAGTCTATAAATGATTGTCTGTTAGTCATTAAATTTAAGTATTTTGAGAAAAATATATTAAAAATTGATAAAATCTTAATGTAATAACTATAAAGAATTTTCTAATTGCTAAAAAATAGTGACAAAGAATAATAATCTGTAATAGCTAACATATTTGAGTAATAAATAGAATACAGTTAAAGCTCAACACTTCATATACATAAAGATAAGTTAAGTTTAATAAAACAGGACACAAAACTGTCACTGCTACTTACTTCTTTTTTACCTTATAATCTTTTTAACTAGTGCAAGAAGTGTGCTGGCAAATACTATACATTACAAAAATAAACTAATATTTCACAGAAAATTTATAAGATTTAAAGTTAAGTATAATGAATGCAGAAATTAAGTAGGGAATCAGAAAAAGTAAGTGACCACTAAAATAAAATATTGTTAAAATTAAATAAACCGATAATGTTTATACATAGCTAACCATCCTAGTCCAATCTTTGCGTGGGTAACCTGTGTGATCAATACAAATGAAGACTATTTTGCCAAGATAGAGAAACACTTGTGGCACAGACACATATGAAAATATAGTTTGTGCTTGTGGTTCCTATTCTACTTGAGATATTTATTGACATGACTTACAATTAATACAATCTAACTACTGATACAAGTGAGACATTATTGACACATAAAATATGATAATTAATCACAAAAATGCCTGTTTAAAATTATTATTATATTAAACATTTTTTAGACACCATTGTTTTTCTATCGAGAGAAAAATTATATTATATCATTTTATTTAATAAATACATAGTAATTCAACCATCTTTATGCTCGGCCCCGACCATAAAATATATAATACTTATTTTGAGTAACTATAATATCACAAATAAAATGTATGTATCATATATTGTTGATTATACACATAATTTGTCATATTTTAAATATCTTATTAACAATGTTATATTTACATTTGTAAAAAATGGTATTAAATTGTAATAATTTAATACCATTTTGCTGTATACAAAATATTATATTGAATTACATAATTACTTATCATAAGAACCAATTTATAAAAAAAGTTATATTAGTATAATTACATAATATTTGCATATTGTCGTATTATTTCATTAAATATTGATGTTGTCTGGGAAATTGTGTAGCTCAATATACATAGAACAGTAAGCGTTAACTGCTGTAGAACCGTTTATCATTTTAAAAAGAAAATTGTTTCGCACAAATAATAAGGGTCACAACGTGAAATACAAACATTCAATAAAAGAAAAGATTTGAACAACTAAAATTGTAATCGATTTACGTTAAACTAACATGCAACGTGCTTCTTTCGGACGTGTTGATTGAGCGGTTAGTGATGTTAACAAAAAAATAATAATAATAAAACGGATATTAAACGATAAGGTATCACAAAAGTGACTTCAACGAATATTAGCGGCGGGTCGTCGTTGGCCATTGCTGCAATATCTGGACTTTGTAACGTGACGTATTGCACGCGGTTTTGATCAGTCAAACTACCAAATATACGTTGAAAGGCAGTGTCTGATGAAGGAGGCGAAGGTCGCGGGGTCCCGTTTATCACGAAGCGATGTGGGACCGTGTCATAATAAACTGTTATAAAGAAAATGTTATAGTCTAATATTTTCTAATGAATGCCATAAAAAATTATTATTATTTGTCATTGCAAAATACGAAACTATATAATATTTCATTTTCTAGTTAACCTTTACTATTATATATTATCATATGCTTTATCACTATTTATTGACTCTCTAAAATATTTATGGCATATTAAAAATTTTTATTATTAATCTTTATAACTTTTAAAAATATCTATTTACTACTTTTGTCAAAAAAACTAAAACCTAAGGACAGAAAGTTTTTAAAACAGACCACCTTCGCATGTAAAAAATTTTTTTTGTACTCGATTTTTAAAAATGTTCCGGTACGACTGACCACTTATAACCTGTATCAAATTAAAGCTTTTAAAGTGTACTAAAATATTTTTTAAACATTTTATCCGACGATTATTCTATTGTACTTAAAAGAATTTATGTAAAATCAGCAGTTAAAGTAAAAAAAATCGCAATTTTTCAATAAAATACTTCATTTTTAATTAAACAAATAATTTACCTAGCCTTTAATATTAGAACTAAATTGTAAAATTACAAATATACAAATTATTCTAAATTTTAATAGATTTGTATTGAAGCGCTTATTTTATGATTGTGATCTTAATCACTGTCAGATATCTTTACTTGTCTCAACTATGATGCGCCTCGTTATGCTGTGACCTCACTGTGCTGGATTTCTTTATATTTATATAAATAAAACGCTTAAAATAAAGTAACAAGTAATTTTTCAAAATTACCCTTAAATAATTAATTCCAATAAAAATAAAATTTTATTTTATTTCAGTATTGAAAGTACACTAGAAAATAATTGTGGAAAAAAACTCACTAATCTTAAAAACTTTAACATAAGAAATTTCGTTTATATTTATTGGTATTCGTTTTAAAATAATTATTAGAGTGTTGTATTTACCATTACACTTCAAAAAAGGTATCTTGCTACAAAAGTTGCTAAATAGACATTGCTAATGCAAAAATTGTGTTTGAAGCGCACTATCAGTAATTGTAGTCGCCCTCCTCTCTCCGACAACCGACTCTAACCTCTCCTCACAGAGTATCAATGGGTAAGATAACCTTCATTTTAGGGAGAATGCTATGGGCCTTTAATGGGCCTGGGGAGCAAAAAAAAAATGTTGTTTAAAATATTTAATATGTAATAGGTTTTAAAAACATTATTATTTATAGATATAAAATATAAAAGAAGTACAAAGTTCATTTAATCCAATAGTCAATAAATAAAAAATTGATTAACAATTAACTATTCTCTTGTAGTACTTACTTACTTAGTGTTCCTGAAATGTATTACTATTTTGGCCAAACATTCTTTTCTATCCACGATATATATTTAGAAATTTTAGTATAAACCCCAGGTGCATCTTTTTCACCACATAATTTTCCAAATGATGTTATTCCTATTTGAGTGTACATACATGAATAGTTAGTGTTTTTAATTTGAATAGGCCCTCCAGAATCACCCTAAATTTAATAGAATATTTTAATAATATATTATTTCACTTTATTTAATGTTAATTAGAAATTATTGCAAAAGAACTTACTCCACAAGTATCTTTTCCACCTTCAGTATGGCCAGCACAAATTTGACTTTCATTTAGTATCCCAAATGCTAGTTTTATTTTAGTACGAGTATCAGAATAATCAGTATAAGAATAATTAATATTGCATTGATCTATTGGAACAGTATTTAATTCTACTTTTAATAAATGAGAACTTGACGGTCCACCTATAATTTTTAAATATGAATTATTTTTTCAATAACAATTAAATTAAATTTTTAAATATACAAACCGTATTTTATATGGCCCCATCCAGTAGCTACTACATTTTGAGGCTTCAGATTTTGATCAATATTTAAGCAAATAGGTCTTACATAAGCTGAAAATTCTACAATTCTATCTAACTTGAATAAAGCAATATCATTATAGAAAGAAGGAGCCTGATAGTTGGGATAAATAACACGTTGAATTATTTCATAATTTCTAGGTTCGGCATCATCATTATCGTTTTCAATATCTAGATCTCCTAGACGTACCCAACGGGCAAGCAATGCCCTTTTAAACACAATTAATTGTATTAGTGATAATAAATTTTTTATCATGAAAATCTACATACTTTCCATTTTTTTCACAATGAGCAGCAGACAGAACCCAAGTATTACTGATTAATGAACCTCCACAACTCCATATGACTTGTTCAATTGTATCACCATAACCTACTCGAGCCTGTACAATTATTAGTCCAGAACTTTATTATATAAAATTAAGCAATTTTAATAAAATAAAATAATAAACTAATTAAATTCCTAAAAACAAAGTGTGCTTTATCTAATTAATTAACTGTAATATTTATGTAATAACAATTCATTTATTTTTATGTTGTATTATTACCATATGTGGAAATTCTTTACCCTCGGCTTTAGTACCACCAACAATTAATTTTGTTATTTCTTGACAATTAAGTACTTTAATGTATTTATTACGCGGTGGTTTTAAAGTTAGTTTTAATTCATATGAATAGATCAATTCTGAATATTGATGACACACTAAAACATTAATTATTATACAATTATATGTTCACAATTATGGATATTTTTTTACTAGATATTTACTCTCAGTAGCAGAGTATGTTTGTACATTCGTCTGATTATTTAATGGATTTTCTCTTGGTTTTTCATCGTAGCTCTGTGGTGGACAACAAATTACTGGATGTGATCTATCAAATGAACATAATTTTGGAATAATACTTTGTTCGATTTGTTGTCTACCCTCAGGACAACTATCTAAACGTTTACAATAAGAATTGGAAGCCTCTCCATTTTCCCCTTTAAGACATATCTCACCTGCGTGTAACAATTAAAATATAAAATACTGAGAAATATATAAAAATGCAAAAATAAATTATAATATTAGAAAACATGTTTTGTTAAAAAAAAAAATCAAAGGTTTAAATATGAATTCAAAATAAAAATAAAATGGGTAAACAAATGCTTTATTAAAACATATAAGTATCCTAATTTCAATACACTAAGTTATCACCTGGATTCAAGTTTAGCAAATAATCTTGCCCTAAAGTAGATGAATAAAAAAAATGTAACACTAATATTATAAAAAATATCATTGATCTCGACATCGTTTATTACAAATACTCGGTGAATGGAAGTAAAGTATTCGAAAATGGTTTGCTTTTGTATATGCTATTATAGATTACAAGACATTCCTGAACCAACGTAGCATGCAGATTAACGTTCTTAATTAATACTATAGAATACGATCCAATACATTCAGTAATAAACATGAGTTTAAAAAAATAAGGAATACATATTATTAAAGTGCCCCCACTATTTAGTGATCACTGTAGTTTCCTTGTTCCAATTATAACTGCTACTTACAATTTTTTGTTAACTATAATTTCACAAAGGTCGTGTATTTAAATTAATTTTATAATATTAAGTTACTAACTTAAATTTCACATATTAAATCCATATAATTAAAATTGCATCAATAATATTTAATTTAATATCAGATTTACTAAGTATGAACAAACAAAATATTTATGCTGTATAGACTTGTGAATATGATTTATAAATAAAAATATAACGATCTGATATCATAAATAGCATGTTACGTTTATTTTATATATTACTAGTAGTATACAAAACACTTATTAAATATAGTGTTCAATTATTTTTACGTATCTATATTTTCATACTTGCTAACCCAAAATTTTGATAAAGTTTATGGAAATATTTTCTCTATGTAACTTAAATTTTATGCACATAATCAAGTCTGTGTTATTAATTATTGATTTAAGAAGCGCTTTGTGTATACAATAGGTGCAACTAAAAAAAGTTAATTAAAATTAAATTACTCTAAGAGTAACTTAAAACATATATATTTTAATATATCTGAAATTAAACCATACGATTTTTTCTTAAAAAATAATTATTAATTAAATAAAGTTTAGGTGTAGCTTTTAATAAAAATTTTCATTTATGTTATGATTAACACCATTTATTTGTTCTAAATCCATAATAAAAGAAATTAGGAGTATATGTGCAGTGTAAGTGTGTATATTGACCAAGAATGGATGTTTTAGGATTTAGTCAATTGGTGAGCAGAGGTCGATCGGGGTTGTAGAGTTAAAGGGTTTAAAACAATAAAGACAAGTAGATAAAAAAATTAATAATTAAAGTTCCTCTTATGGAGGTATTATAAATGACCCAACTGGTAAGTACCTGTAATAAATACACTGAAGGGATGGCCATCTCATGAATACCCAGTTGAAGTGTTTATATGTACAGAAGAAATCATATTAAGTTTTTAAACTCTTTTAGGCAACGAAGAGGCGGTAACCATCTCACGAATATCATGAAATATGATTATGTATAAGATACGAAATAGTCAGTAATAATTAATTAAAGTTTGAAAATTAATATAAATATGTGATCTATTGTTTTATCGTTCTTTACTCAGATTATTAATTCTAAATAATTGGGTTAGTGTATTGTAACACAAAACTTAAGTATTGGCTCTTATTGATTTGAAATCTTACCTGATCATTTTTCTAAGTCTTATAATAATTTCAGTGACAATATTAATAATTGATAAACAAAGTAACACAAATTTAAGTTCATAGTTTGTAAATTAACACGTAATACTTTCAACAGTGATGATCACAATTTCACGTGATGATGTTAAGAGCGCCGTTCGAATAGACTAAAACTTTCAGCACTGACTGTGAGGGATTGTTTTGCCTTTTATAGTATTTTTTATCCCCGAACAATCATCATTGTCTCATTCTTGCAGTTTTATTATTTATTGATAAGTAAGCATAAAATATATAAATTAGTACATGTTTATTTTTACAATTAGGGTTAACACATTGTGTTTTATTATTAAGATAAGAGTAAAAAGAGCTGACAAGTATAATTTATAAATTTCTTCTTGGAAGAGAGTGATTCTTAAAGGTGACTAATAATTGCCTTATGACTGAATCGTGTGTAATATAATATAATCAAACAATAGTAGACGTTTGTTAAATATTTCTCCAAGTTATTTATCTAAATTGTTTGTTAAAAAACAATCATGTTATTCTAAGAATAAGAATATAATTTATAAATAAAAGTGTTAATTATCTTAATTGAAAAGATAAAAGAACGACCATTATTGTGGACACAAACAGAGTAGCCAACTGTTATACCATATTATGATAATGACAAGTATATTACGACAAATCATATTAATTACTATTAACTACGTATGACTATTACTTAGCAATGACGAGCTTAATAATAAATACAACATTAGATTGTAAAATGTTCTATTCATGGCCAGCTAAAATCGTATTAGGAACCACTGTGCGATGTGGATCCAGTAAGATGAAGTTTTTGTGAAAAAAATTATTATTTAATCATAATCTATAAAGATATACCTTCAGAGGGATTCACGTTTATAATTTACTAGGGTTTCATAAATCTGACCCAAAGGATCAACTGCTCTGGAAATTGGAAACTTATGAATAAAATATTTCATTAATTATCTTATAAAATAGCCAAAAGTTATATTAATTTAAAAGATGATTTTACGATTGCAGAACTCGTGTAAAGATATGAAAAAATATAATGAACTTTTATTTTTGACACTAAAAAATGTTTGGTAGAGAACGCCTTTAACAAAGATCTAGTGGACCAGTTGTCCAACATCGTTGAAGACCAATCGCGTGACAGCTGATCTCTAGCGTGTTTGCTTTACTAGCCCTGTCGGCCACCGGGCACGGCAAATCGAAGCCGATATTTGTCAACGAATATGTAATGTAAGTTTTTTTCGTTTAAACAGCAAGCGCCTCCGCTTGTATGTTATTATTCGGCCATTGTACGCTATAATTTTATTACTTGTTTTGTTTCACACTTGTGCTCACTCTTTAGGCTCCCGTGCCTTTGCATGCCATCAGTGATTGGGCCGTGACAATTACTGAAAAAAATTTACCGGCATCAAGTTTTCGTCCGCCATTGCGTGAGAGTTTTACATCACTCTGGTGGCACTTAATTACTTTCGGTGACTATTTGCGTTTGTGTTCAGCTTTTTCATATGAGGTCATCATCAGTCGTTAACGAGTTTTAACCACTATCATCGACGACTTCATTTATTTAGTTAAGTTTCTATTATTTTTTAATGTTATTTATTATTTTATTTTAATTGAGTTTGTTCATTGCCGCATCGACGGGCATTAGCATTTCAAGCACCCCGCTACCCCTAAAATCTAAGATTCTTATTGGATATCCTTGTAATGTATGTGTTTATTTTTTCTGTAATTTTTGTTTTTACTTCATTTATTGGATGTGCAGATAACTGTTATTCACCCAGGTGACTTTGTTCATCCGCTTCTATAGCGATCAAACAAGTTTAAGACAAGACGGCAATCTAGTGCGGTGAACAATTAGAGCCGTTTTACGATCTAGCTGCCTCGTATGAAATACTAAACATTGTAAGTACTATTTTGATATCAGTATTTAATTAGTATATTGAACTGTTTCAAACCATACTACTTGCATACAAAAGATCATTACCTAAACGATACAGGTGATACTTATCATGAACCACTTAATTGAAAAATAAAAATAACAATAATATTTTTATTAGTTTCTTTTAATTAAATGTTTCCCCAATTTTTCAATCATAAAATTTTATTTATATTCGTCCCATATACCTTATAGAGATATCAACTTTAATACATCAAATGACTATACATATAATTAACTAGCTTATTTATTAGATAATAATCTAATTTAGAAAATTACGGGTCCATAAGGTAGATAATATTTTTGCTGTATTTTGTGTATAGTGCCATATTTTGTATTGATTGATGAAACGTAGTAAGTACACAAAATTATTTATTTACTTCAATTTTGATTATGTTCCAAAACGTCTGTATTCTTTAAACCGAATACAAAATAAATCATTTACAATGTATTTTAAGATTAAAAACATCCTGACAACATATCTTCTTAAAGTTATGTCGAAATTTGTAAAATGTCCATTAAAATATTTGATATTTTTTTTTTAGTCTTTGTTTATAAATAATCGCATCGAAGTGTTTTATACTAGCGATCTTTACTGTCAAACTTCAATATATACTGACTAATAGATATAAAATTCTCTACAAATATTCATATACTACATACAATATAAGAAATTTAACACTTTAAATTCAATGTTACACTTAATATACATATTCGTAATTTAAGAAATACACGGTTTTTGACTCTAATTATATGTCAATATGACGTTAAATAAACGTTATATTCTATAAATTGCTATCTAAGACGCTATAAATAATTTATAGCTAAATATTGACGATATACAACTTAGTGTTTTATTTTTAGGGTAAATTTAGTAGTTTTTTTTATCATTTACAACTTTGTCTATTAAGCCCAAAGGTTTAGGAATGGATTTTATATAAACTTGGCTATTAACATTTAAAAAAATGTAAGTTAAACATTGAATTAAAAGAAATCAATAATAATTTTTATTTTTTGATTATTTAAGTGGTTCATGATAAGTGAATCACTCTGTAGTGTGTACTGTAGTAATTAGGGTAGTATTCATAATACTATCTCAATTTTCCGTTAAATAATAATTTTTTTCGTATAAATTTCATTTATTTTTATTAATTATGTTAACTATCAAGTAATAAAAACTTATTTCTAAGGATAGATAACCTGCACCGGCATACGAGTTAGTCGTCCGTCGTGACCTGAAGGTGCTCGTAAACATTGCTTTGTTTATGTATATTATTTGTTCATTTTAATGAGTTGTCTAACAAAATATTCAATGAGATGATAGATTAAAATTAAAGATCTGTGTCATAATTAAATACTTATATTTTCGAAATTTTTCATTTTTGTGTTTTTTTTAAATTTAATCTAACCTTTTAGGCGATTAGTATTTAGTTAAGAAAAGGTTAACAAAAGATAAACGGGAATCTACAATTATTTTTATACAATTAAATAGAAAATGATCTAAATAAAACTTTGACCAGTTTTGTAATATTATTTGAGATATTAACATTAAAAGATTCCAACAAGGTTGGGGAACAGGAAGTATAATATTACTCAATTTTTACCTTAATAGATCAAATACTACTATATGCAATCTGTCTTGTTAATACCTAAAAATTATAGAAACTAAAAAATAGTAATTTTATCAGCTACAATATATCTTTAGGTAGGGTGGTCCAAAATTTTCATTTTATTTTTATTTTTGATCGTATTGCTATAGTAGCTATTAATTGATATAAAAACACTAAAGAAATTAAATTCGGAAAAATTTTCCTAAACTTCAAATTAGAGACACATTGTAGGTTAACAACTTGCTATCTTAAAGTTTAGGTAAAATATACTTTTTGTTCATTTTTATATCTTTTGACATAGATATTTCATTGAGAATAATTCAAAAGATATGAAAATAATTTACATAAAAAAAACAAACAATGAAGTAGTACTAATTAAAATTAGTTAAAAATTGACCTAGTTATAATATTTTAAATATAAAAATTTTTGTCTTAAAGTTTACAATTTTTTTAACAATAAAAAAAAAAATATTGTGTACATTCAACTCTGTCTGTAGATATATAAATACAGACAGACAAAAGACAAAAAAACATAATACTCAGAAACGAAAAGTGAACTTAAGTTTTCTTAGTTATTTAATGTTCATTATTTGAATTATTTAAAAACATTCAAAACTTGGTAAACAAACATGTTTATAAAATTATAAATATTATTATGTTGAAAAACATATATTTGAGAATATCATAAACAGAAGTTGTAAACATATTTTATAGGAAATGTTAATCAATAATTCAAAATGAAAAAAATTCAGCATCGGTTTGTCAACAATTTTATTTTGATTCATTTAATAAGGTAAGTAAAGTTGATACTTAAAAATAATGTTTTTGAAAATATAATTTAAAAAATATATTAAATACTAATAATTTATTTCATTAAAGAATTCTTTTTAGTGTACTTAGTAATTGTAAAAAATCATAACAGAAAAAATGTATAATGAAAAAATAAAATTTAATACTAAACAGTATTATATTTTATTTATATTTTTTGTTTTTATACGAAAATTTTTGTATAAATATTTAATTTATTAATAATAATTGTTTTATGAACTCATTTTTTAAAATTTTCTGTAGCCTAAATAGTAAAGGCCAGACTGTATAGTTCATTGCGCTCGTATTACAACTACCGCTACCCAAATATAAGTGACGTCATTGACTAATTTCAAATACCATTCCAAATACATATATATATATATATATCATATTTATGTCAGTGTTGTAATTTACATAAAAAGTAGTTTTAATAAAAGAAAAAAATGATAGCAAAATTTGATTTGATTCTTATACTTTTTATTTTTTTAGAAACTACAAAAGCCGGTTGTATGTGTAAATCATCCCAATCAGATGTTGCCTATCAGTTTCCATGTAAAGCTACAAAATTAATGTTGAAATATTTTCTTAATCTAATACAATATTTCAATACTATTTTTGATATCGACAATCCTCAATTATCAAGTATCGCTGACCTTAGAGCTCACGGAAATAGCATTCAATTTTGTGGTAAACTTACAATGTTAATTCTCGATGAATTACGAAATAAATACAACTTCCAACATCATGATCATTTAATGGTAATCAATTTATATTTGAACAATACTTCTGAAATAGAAATTATGTATAAGAAACCCAACAAAAATAAAAATCCACCAAAAATAGATCTAGATAAAGTAAAGAAAATACTTGTAGAGTTGAAAAATGGTCAAAATATGATTGTGAAAAATCTATCGAGTTTAATAAAAAATATGTGTGTAAATTATGCTGACGGTAATTCTATTAATAAAGTCATAAAAAATGGCATGTCGAAAATAACGAAACGTATAAGTTTTAAAAGCGGTGTTGAATTAAAAATCTTTACCTTAAAAAATACATTAGCCAGAAATCGGCTTAAAATCCGTAAACTTGTCAAAAAAAGAGAAAGAGACTATAGATATTTGGACTTTCATCCGATTAATTTGTTATTTTTTAAATTATTGTCTAAAAATAAAATTAATGATAACGTTATTAAAATATTGACTACAGATAAGAATATACATAATTACATTAATGTGCCTTATGAGACCAACGATGAAACTGTAGATAGCCTAAATTTAATTAGTAACATAAAAATATTAAATAATACCGGTGTTACGGTAACTTTAGAAAAATTACTTTCCGATTATATGGTATTCAATTATAACACCGCTATTATGAACGAATTTCATAAAATAGTATTTGCTGCTACTATTCAACCATTTTTTGTTGCAATAGAAACATATTATTATATGATTTCAATAACTCTTCCTAACAAAGATATAAAAAAAAATTTGATATATGACATAGGTAATACCTTAAATAAATGTTTTGAAAAATTTATTCAATTGAATATTTTTCCTTCTTACATATCAAATGATTTAAAAGATATAATGAAGTATTCGATATTTTTTGTTAATCAAATGGAATTAAACAATGTAGTAGTCAATAATTTAAAAAAATTTAAAAAATTTAAAAAATTTTCAAAAACCATGACTAATATGATGAACATTGATAATATTGAATATAATATACCGATCAAGAGTTGTGCATATGAAAATATATCTGATTTAATTGAAGTAATTCAAAAAGTTAAAAATCAGATTGAAAAGTTGGTATGGTATGTAGAAACACTAAAAAAATATACAAATGTGTATAAAACAGTACTTCGAGTTATTCCGCCAAATTTTAATGCTAATAACAGAGTTCCAATAAATATAATCGATTATTACCAATCAAGTAAGTTACATAGTTAAATTTTAAATCTTTTAAGATTTTTTTTTTAATTAAAGAGGACAAAATTTAATGGCATCTTACACACGGACTAAACTAGCAAAGGTACTGCAGCACCCAAAGTTCTCAATCGACACTCCAATAAAAAATCAGTACCCTCAGTTATAAATACTAAAATTTGTCTAAAATAACCCTTTTTCATTTTATTAAGAATTTTTTTTATCAATAGTTAATATTATACATAAATAATAAACAATTTTTTTTTACAATTTGATATAACTATATGGTAATTTTGATAATCAAAAATACAATTATAAGCCGAACCGAAAAATTATGTTAATATAACGGTTATTAGAAAAAAATATACATAGTTTTTTATTCATTTACAATGGGCCTAGTAAGTAATTATTTAAGGAATTTTACTTGAGGTTTGTGAGTATAACTCAATTTTAGCACCCCTATTATTTTCGCTTTAGTTGCACCAATATCCATACATGGATCTACATGAAATACTTTTTTTGAAATTACTATAAATAAGTATTTTATTATAAAAAAATGTACTCCACATCTTCTCCAAGAAATTATGAATAAGATACATTATTTACAATAAATATTAATGTACATAAAAATATCAACTTATTACGTTGATATTTTAGCTTCGATGCGAAGCTGAGAAGGTATTGGTTTTACTATGTTTTTTTTTTTTTGTGTCTGTTACCACTTTTTCTCAGCTCTCACCGAACGGATTTCTTTCAACAATACGTCAAAAGATCACAAATTGTATCTAGTCGAAGACATTACCCTTCAAAATTGAAAAAATTTCCCTCGTTCCCCGTAAATAGGGGAAACCTCCAAAAAAATTAAAAATTTAAAAATCCCTAATTTTCGAAATTTTTTCAATTTTTTTTACTAAAAACTGCCGTAACTTTTTCAAAAATGAACATATCAATATAACTTTTTTTTTTATAGATGCTTGATGTCTTTACCTATTATTTGGTATATTATTTTTGTAAATTTGACCTTTTTTCTGCCCACAGTGGGGGATTTAAAATGACAACTTTTTCACAAAAAATTAACTTTTTCAACTTAACTTTTGAAAATGTTCCGGAAGGTCTGACACTTTTATATATATCTTAAATTAAAGCTAATGTAATGTACTTTAATTTGAAAAAAAAAAATTTGACCTCTGGACTTGTCTTCACGGCGAAAATGGCTACCGAATGCTATTTTCGTGTGAAAATTCTCGATTTTATTATTTATATTATATTTAACTTTATAATGCTATAACTTATTGAAAAGTTTATGGATCCACACAATTTTTTTATGAGAAATAATATTTTTTAATAAACCCTTTTTCATTCGACATACTTTATCTTAATCGAGATATTAATAAGGAACCAGCAGATCAAGTAGCTTTTGGAATAAAACACCAATTTTTTTAAAATTAAACACTATCTAAAGATTTGCATCGAAGCGTTTATTTTTGATAGTGATTTTAATCACTGTCAGATATCATTATACTTGATCCAACTATGGCACGTCACCACTGTGCCGCGACCCCCCTGTGCTGGTTTTTTTTTAATAATTTAAGTAAATAATTAAATAAACGCAATTTTTATTTAATTTAATCTGAAAAAATCAGCAAAACTTAAACACGTTTTATGTGAAATAACGGGTTTTCTACTGGCTTATTTATTATGTTACAATCTATTGGGTAATATCATTAATATTTGTATTTATTAAAAATATTTAAAATTTAAAAGAGAAACAAAATTATTTAATCAAATTATCATAATTTATAAAATTATTATAAATTATTATTATTAAAAATTTATTATAAAAAAATAATAATAAAAACAGTCAATAAAAAATATGTAATCTAATCCTTCATTATTTAAGATAAATAATTTAAAATAAGGTTACCATGTAATAATTATTTTTGTATTATTAGTAAAAACTCAAGTCCAATAAACATCTAATATGGAAGCTTATGGGCAAATTAAATACAATAACATGATTAAGCCGAAAATGGAAATTTTAGTCTCTAAATGATAATATAAGTAAAAATTAAAATAAAGTACTGTGATTTTTAAATTTTTGGAAATGTAAATAATGAAAATAGTCATTCCTGTCTAACATTTATAAAATATCATTAATGTTAACATACTATGGTTAAGGAATGAAAAATTGTACAATAATTTTTTTGTTTTATATATACTCTTTTAAATAAAATTTTATATTTTTTAGTTTCGATGCGAAGCTGAGAATGTATTAGTTTTATTATGATGTGTTTTTTTTTGTGTCTTTTATCACTTTCTCTTAACTCTCACTGAACCGATTTCTTTCAACGATACTCAAAAGATTACAAATCGTATTTAGTCGAAGACATTACCTCGAAAAAATTTCCCTCGTTCCCCGTAAATGGGAGAATCTTAAAAAAAATTACAAATTTAAAAATTGTTAATTTTCAAAATTTTTTTTACTTAAAACTGCCATAATTTTCAAAAATGACCAAATCAATTTATTTTCTTTTTATAGATGTACGATATCTTAGTCTATTATTTGATATATTTTTACCTACCCATAGGGAAGGATTCAAAATGACAACTTTTTCATAAAAAGTTTTTCAACTTAATTTTTGAAAGTGTTCTGGAAATATTAACACTTTTATATATATCTTATATTAAAGCTTATGTAATATACTTTATTATCAAAAAAAAAAAATTCAGACTTTAGTTTGTTTTCATGATGAAAATGGACAACAGTTAATAAAAAAATACGATTTTTTTTTTAAATTCTATTTTTATTTTTAATTTTGTAATGCTATAACTTTTTAAAAGATATATGGATCAATACAACTTTTTTATGATAAATACTATTTATATCCCTCTTTCATTCGACATACTTTTTTTTAAATTAAACCATTTCCCTTTATATATTTATATTTTATAAATATATTATACTTAAAAATCATAAAACTTGTAATCAGAATATAAATAAAGAAATAGATCATGTAGCTTTTGGAATAATCCATTAATTTTTTTTAATTAAATATTATCTACAGATTTGCATCGAAGCGTTTTTTATTATAGTGATTTTAATCACTGTCAGATATCATTATACTTGACCCAACTATGCCACGTCCTCATTGTGCTGGATTTTTTTTATAATGAAACAGCACAATGATTTGGCTTATTTTTTTATAATTTTTAGCTTTGATGGGAAGTTAAGTAGGTTTTATTTTGTGTTGATATACATTTTTTTTGTCTGTCCGTGAAAAGTCTCAACTTTCTCTAAATAGTCTTCTTTTGTTTATTCTTCAAAAGAACAGAATTATAATATTTGAACCTATTAGCACCATAAATTTGAAAAACCCCTTAATTTTAGATATTTAAAAAAATATCTCAAAATACACTACTATAAAAAATTATTTTCAAAAAATAGATCTTTAATTTTAAAAATGCTATAACATTAAAAAAAAACACTGATTGTAATAAAATTTTAGAAACCATAAGCTTTCTTGTAGTATACTTTTTGTGAAAATCTAATGACTAACTTAATGATTTTGCTATGGAAGTAGATAAAAATCATCATAGGAGCTATGTTCCATACCCCAGAGCTTTTTTATTTGTATCATGCAATCATGATGTTATTATGGATTATTAGATATACATAAATGGCTTTTTTTTATTATGCCTATATCAAATATTAAATTTATTTTAGAATAGTACCACAAATTGAACTTATGGAAATATAATTTATAATATAGAATGAACCAGTTTTGTTACTTTTATTTTTAATGATAAAAACTGATTTTTTAATTTTTATAATAGCCATTTTGTGCCCTTTTTTTATGAAAAATTCCTATGATAGTATTAAAATATTTGTTTTCTTATTTATCTAAATGAGATACAAATTCGGAAGGAGTTGGCATTGGATAGGGAAATTTGGAAGCAAATTTGTTGGACAGACGACACGGTCTAAAAGAACGAAGTCACGGAAGAAGAAGAAATGTGATATAAATTAAGTATTTTTTAACTAGTTATTATATCTAGATAAATTTAATTAGATATAACTAAATACTGCATACACTACCAGTCAAATGTTTAAGTTCAATTGATTTATTTTTTAATCCTACTCAAGTTATTGGTTATACAAACAAAAAAATGTATACTACAAAAAACTAAAATATGAAAAAAGTTTAATAATTGTAAAAATTGACATATTTTATTTAGAAATGTTATTTTTTTTAATAATGCAAATAAATGACATAAATTTAGAAAAATCTCAGTTTTTTACATTTTATGGTAACTACGAGATGAACTTTTAACTGGTACTGCAAAAACAAAACAATAGAATGATATTGATCTCAAGTTTTTAATATTATAATTAATTTTTCACTTAATTTATTATATTTAAAAACAAAATGTGAAAATAATCTCTACTTTAATTTCAATCATTAACATGGATAGAAACCAGTAACATTTTTAACAACTTGGGCTTCATCTTTAGATGATACTTCTTGATAAGCATAAAATTCCATAGAAAATGAAGCTGCACCAGATGTGATTGTTCTAAGATCTTTAGAATAGCCCAATAATTCAGCTAGTGGTACATGAGCAGATATCACCTGACACATAAAATTATTTATTTAATTTCTTTAAAACAAAATAATATTTTTCACAGTTTTGTTTCATCTTATACTTTATTTACAGAATAAAAATGTTGTACCAGAGTGGTAAAAACCTGTTTTATAACAATTTTACGATTTTGAAATTATTCATTTAAGTTTTTAGTTAAAAATATATTGTGTTGAAAGATAATATTTGTAGCTAATCTAGTTAAATTTTAAGTTCATTGAAATCCATGGAAGATATTTTTTTAACTGCTCTCCAAAACATTACATTTTTGCTTTCTTGAAACAGAATTATTTGGTCTCAGCAAAATATTGTCTTTTTTATAAAAAAAAAAGGACTAACTTAATTGCTCAGAAAATACAACTGCTCTAATAATTTAGATATATTGTCAATTTAACTCATAAAAAAAAATATTATAATAAAATATTTTATTTATGGGTAACATTAAAATAAATTAATATTAAAGTCAAATAAATTAAATTAAACTCTTGAAGTGCATTTTTATAAATATAAATTTAATCTTATTTCAAATTATTTTTATTACATAAATTAATATTATATTTGTAATTTATATTTAATTTATTTTTATGAAAGCTATTGTTTGTGTTGATGGGATGATGGGAAAACCTAAATAGCTCAGAACAAAGAAATTGAATTTCAGTATGAATCAATACACAATGCATTTCCTACTTAGATATATGTCACCTGAACAAATGAAAAATAAATATATGAAAATTCTTTTACATTTTATTGCATCTTACCCGATTATTTGACCTAATAATTATATCTTGTATTGATCCTCTTCTACGTCCAAAATCAGATAGCACCACAGATGAATTCTGTTCGTCAGTTACAACTTCAACACTCATGATTGGTTCTAACAGTTTTGTTCCAGCAGATTTCAATAACTAATTTTAATTATATATTAAATTTATAAAAAAAAATTATTAGAAATTAAAATACTTTATGAACACATTGATTCACAGCTGAACTTAAAACTGTATCAGACGTCCCCTTGCCTAATTCTAACCAATGAAGAATAAATCTAACATTATTCACCTAAAAATATTAGTCACTAATCAATCAACAATTTCAAAAATCTATAAGCTATATTTATTTAAAAAAAAAGGTTATAACATATAATTTTCAAAAATTACTTACTGGGCACCCAAGTTTTGGTCCATGTGTTAATGCGGCTTTTGCACTTGATGTAATGACATTTAATTTATTTAAGTGTATTGCAGAAGTATTAGAAGCATTGTCAGGGCTATTATCTAATGATATAAGTTTCTTATTGGGTTCAGCTTCTAATAAAGACATTATTACATAAGCGCTGTGAAATGTGGAACCTATTTTTTAAAATTTAATTTGTAGTATTGATTATTACTAAATAAAGTGACATATAAAAATACCTATTTTTAAATCAAGTTTATGTGATTCTTTAGCAGTTGTTAATATACCTTCTTTATATGAAATCTGAGGACGACTAAGATCAATATCAATTTTATATTCAGTTTTAATTCTTTCACCAATGATTTCTAGATGTAGTTCACCCATACCTAATCTAAAATTAACTTAAACTATTCGAAACATTTTATTAATTATTTCATAAATTAGTTTACCAGCTAAAATAGTTTGACCGGTTTCCTCATCATACTGCACTTTCAAGCTAGGGTCTTCTCTTTGTAATTGTTTTAATGCATTTTCTAAAGCTAATTGGTAAGACTAAAATATACATAAAAAACAAAAATAACAAAAATAACAAGCTCATATTTTAATAAACTGAATTTAATTTTCATAATGTTTATAAAATAGTATATTTTCTATAGCTTAGATTTTTTACAAGAAAGCAAATTTCATAATGTTAAATTTGCTAATACTTAAATAGACTAAAATCTAGTCTTTATATAAAAGAGACATTGTGACCAGTGTTGTGTTTATCACTGCCTAGTAGGCTTGGTTCTATCCTATTTTAAAAGTCAACTCTGATAGAGACAACCCTATCAATTAAAATTTAATTGTATTAAACAACCAATTAAAATTATGAATATCAAAAGTGTTTTTGAAAAAAATTAACTATGTGTACTCGGGCCCTTTATAAAGGCTTGGGTCCTAGTACAGACCTAAAATTGGTCTACCAAAATTTTTTTATACTCAAATAATGATTAATGAAAGTCATTAAAATATGATTTGAGGTAGTGTTGTTATCAGGATTTTAGTTAATGACATCAGTCACTAATACAACAACCAATATTTGTCAATTGTGTGTTAGATATATCATAAATAATTCATTAAAATTAAAAAAATTTTTTTATATTTAAATTAATCCTAGGAATTCTTAATGAAACTAAAACCTATTTTTCATTTAAAATATGAATATTTAAAAAGACTATATGACATATTAAACTTAAAAATTGAAAAAAAAAAACAAGGATCTTTTAATGATTGATACTATTATCTAATATTGAATCACAAGATTTTTTATAAAAATAACTTTATTTTGATTTTTAGTAATTAATAATAATAATAAACATCAAAATTACTATTAAAAAAATTATTTATAGAGTGACAATTTGCTTTTAATTTTTTTTATATTAATATACTTATTTGTAAGATATAATTCAATAAAAAGAAACTTACTTGAGAAGGAGGCTCTATAGAACAGAAAAATACAGGATCTGGCACATGTAAGTCAACTCCAAGTTTTTGGATAGATTCATCTTGTGTTAATTTATTAGATATTGCTAATTTGTTTAGAGCACTTTTTAATGCATTACCACTACTTGTTAAAAAGTCACCGCATATTGTGTTCTAATAAAAGTTTTTTTTTAATGAAAGATTCCAAAAATAAATATTTTTTTTTCTAACTCTATGAATAAAAATAAAATAAATTACCTTTAATCCAGTAACAGCAATAATAGCACCAGCTTGTGCATTTTCAACTTCTTTATAATCATCTGCATAAGGAATCATTACTCGTCCTATATTTTCAGACTTTTTTTGTGTAGCATTGTATAGTTTTTGACTCTAAAATAAAAAAAGTTATAAAGTACTATACAAATTTATTTAAATCATACATTAGCTAATTAAACTAGAATGCCAATTCTTATTACTATAGTGCAAATTTTATTTCTAAATCTTCTAAGAATTAACTAATATATATATATATTTATTCAAATAAAAATAAACCAATTTAAAATAAAAATCAATTATTTTTAAAGACCCAGTTATTTTATTGAAATTTGCAAAAAACAAATTAAACAACCTTAAAATTTAAATTATTATTAAGATTGTTTAATATATGTATAATGAACTAACGGCAGTAATTTTGATATAAATCAATGTGTTTAAATATACAATCAAAGAATCTGATAAAAATTTATTTTCCTTGAATTAAAAAGACATAGCTCTTTTTAGCACCAAGCAAATTATATTTAACAGTTACTTTAATATACTTAATAATAATACTTTTTAGCATAAACTATTGAAACTACATCAATGAAATTTTTATAATACTTGTTTATGCAAGTATTATATATAGAAATTGATTTATTTAAAAGAATTCAAAATTTTTCTCATAATCATAGACATATATATGGCTACATTATTAAGATTTTTTATAAAGAAAATTACTACCTTTTCTAATTTTCCAGAGTACATTCTTAAAAAAGTTATTGGTCCTTTTTGTTTTTCATTAACTACTTTAAATGCTCTAGCAGACATTGAAGATCCAAATACTTTAAAAATATCTAAAGTTATGCGCTCATTTGGAGATGGCAGAAAATTCACAATACAGTCCATTAAAGATTGAACACCAATATTTTTATAAGAGCTACCACAAATTAGAGGAACACCTTTCTACAAACAACACACCATAAATAAATTAAATGTGGTATTATATCAGTTAAATTCAGTTGATAATACTTGTGTTACACTAATTCGTCTTAAAGATGCCATTAATTCATCAGTTTTTATTGAATCAATACCATCATTTGAATTTAAAAATAAATGAGCTATAGTTTCATCTATATCAATTATATCACCTATTAGTTTTTCTCTAACCCTAAGCATTGTTTCCCATGTTTTGGTGTTCTCTTCAATTGTAGATGAAACTATTTTTTGACCACTTGCCCCATGCCATGTTAATAAAGTTTTAGTTATAACATCAATTAACCCTAATAAACGACCACTATTATCTTAAAAAAAAAAAAAAAAATACTATTAACATTATGATGTAAATTTAATGTTAAAAAAAATTACCTTTTACTGGTATTTGAAGTTGCAGTGGAGTTATACCAAATTTTGATTTTAGAAGGTCTATGCATAATGGTAATGAAGCATCAGGACGATCCATTTTATTAGCATATACAATCCGTGGTATTGCATATCGATCAGCTTGTCGCCATACAGTTATAGTTTGTGCTTCAACCCCTAAAAATTAAAAACTACAATGTAATTTAAAAATATAATTAGGTATTATGTAGTTAAAAATTAAATTGCAATTTATCATTACCTGCTGAGGAGTCTAATACAATAACTGCTCCATCAAGAATATTTAATGTTTGTTCTACTTGCATAGTGAAATCAATATGACCAGGGGTATCAATAAGGTTAATTTTATGATTTTTCCATGGTAATGTGACTGCAGCAGAAGTTATTGTAATACCTTAAGAAAAGAATTACCACAGGATTATTATATAATAGTAATCAATCAAATTTTAGATTTTACCTCTATCTCTTTCCTGATCCATGTAATCAGTTACAGTGTTTCCATCATGTACTTCCCCCATACTGCGAATTATACCAGAGTAATAAAGCATTCTTTCGGTTGTTGTAGTTTTACCTATAAATTAAAAAATAATTGATATCATGTTGTAATATTTTTGTTTTTAATATAGAAAAAAATATAAAGTGGTTCATAAATTATAAAAAGTTAATTAAATCTGTCCAAATCATATAAATCTTTTTTGTTATTTTTATATATTTATAATCAAAACTTGTAATTACAAGTAAAATGTAGTTACATGAATTTTGAGTAATTAAAACTATTTTAGTTTTTTATTCAAAACTACTACAATTGTACATTAGTAAGACATAAATTAATTATTTAAAGGTTTAATTCAATAATTGTATCATCAATGGTCAGCTTATCTTTTCAAAATCAACATGTTAAATTTATTCAATTTAAAGTACAAATTAAATTAATATAGTAAACAAATTCCATACCAGCATCAATATGAGCTAATATACCAATATTTCGTAATAAAGACAAATCATTTTTACTTTGACTGTAATATCGGCATAAAGTGGCATAAATACATTGTTTTATGGTTGGAAATGAAATTTGCAACATTCTGAAAAGGTATAATATAATATTACAATTTATTGTTTTCAATAAAAGATTTTAATTTTAAGCCTAAATTAGTATAAACAATTAAAAACTATAAATTTTTTTTTTTCGAATAACAACCTCCAAAACATTTTTTTTTATTGATGTATTTAATTTTAATACTCTAAAATATATTTTGGTGCATGCAAATTTAAAAATCCACTCTATTATCAAAATAATACCAAAGTTACAGAAGCTATACACCAACATTAAGTAATAACATTACATTCAAAAAGAGACAAAAATGTTATTTTATTTCAGATGAGCAATTTTAAAAATTTTAGATGCATTGAAATGTATTGAAAATAAATAATTCAATCTACTATGAAGCAATTAAATATTGAGTTTATGATATAACAATTTTGCTAGGATATACTACTCTTTTGTGGCATTTTGCTACAAGCATAACTCAAAAACGTCATATTTTATTAAAGTATAATGCTGTAGAAAAAAATGAGTAATATATCTCAAAGTGTAATTATTTCAATTTTTACCATATTTAAAATTCAGATGATTACACTTTATTAAAAAAAAACCTATTAAGATTATAAACTAGAAAGCAAAAAATCTCTAGTATTATTTATACCTTAGTCTATACCAACAGCTAATTTGTAAAATTTTAGAAGAATAAGTTTGATCTTATCCAAAGTTACTTAAAATATTATGTCTAATTTTTTATAATACTATCTCAATAAATATTGAGTTTTTTCTTTCTACTTTTACATAAAATTATGGATTGATTAATAAGTAATATACAAAATATAACAATTAAATTAATATAAGGGTTTTAAAATTTAAAGACAATATTTAGATTTTTTATTATGTTGAGATTTTTTACAGAAAAAATCTTAATGTCAAATTTAGTCAATACTTAAATATCTCCTGTATATTAGCCTTTTTTCATTTGTAAATTTTAATTAGAATATCACTTTATTAATATTTGTAATACTGTTGCTACAATAGAATTATAACATAAATTATATAAATGCTATTATTTAACATTATAAGTAAAATTTATTAATATTTTATTTCATAAATGTTTTCAACTTATGTTAGACGTAACAAACATTTAATGAAAAATAAAATTTTTAAATTGTTTACAATAATTACCTGTAATTTTAAATGAGTGACTAGTTTTTACATAACATATTATACAAAGTTGCCTTGGTATAATACATTATATTATATGTGAACTCCAATGTCTTACATATGTGATTTCATATTTTTCTTTTTTCATTGAAAGTAAATAATTTAGTTAAATTTTTTTATATTTTTAGTATTAACTTAACTTGAGTATGAATAACTAACATTACAAGAATTTAAATTTCAAATAACAATGAAAATAATTTTAAAAGAAAACACGTTTCAAACGGTATCACTTATTTCATATCGTTAAAATATCTTACAATCTCTTACGACAAATGAAATACAATAGATAACTAAATTGCAGCGCTATCTTTAAGCTTATTACAGCATTGATGTGCAATAATAGAAGTATTTTTATAAATATAAATCAGTTTGACTGCATCTAGTTTCCGTCTTAAGAATAGTTACAAATTCTTAGAATTCTAGTCAAATGTGTACTGTAATTTCTACTCATGATGTGTTAATACATTTTCAAAGTATGATTAATATGTGATGTCTCAAAACTAGTGTTGGGTAACAGGAATATTCCCGACAGCAAAAAATAAAAAATGGGGTAAATAATGTGTTAATACCTGATAAATATGTTACAGTCAAAGTGGAAAAATGGTCATTGTTTACAATGACAAAAACGAAATAGGCTGAATAACATGTTAAAATAAAAATAAATATTGCATTTATTTATTAGTTATTTTATTTATTAAATTTTATTAATTATTAAATATCGACTTCATTTGAATATCTTAAATACAGATATGTAGATATTAATTTCAATATGAAAAATAAGACTATATATATGAACCATTTATCATAAACCACTTAATTATTCGTAGAATATATACTATATAGCGAAAATTTTTTTTGTTTTTTTAGTTTTACATATTTCTTGATTTATTATCTAATTACTTATAAACATCATCCCTTATAACTTATAGGGGGTGAAAACTTAATTTTTTCAAATAGCAATATACATATTTTTAACTATCTTATAACACAGAAAATGATGGCAGGGAGGAATAAAATTACTCTTAAAATTCTAACGCAATGCCTAACTTTACGTGAGAAATAAAATTTCGAAAAATTACTTTTCCCAAAATTTGAGGACACTGTATACATTGCCCGAGCATCCTATTCAACACCCGTTTTATCAACATATATATCTTGTTCGAAATAAGATATTTATTGTTTTGAAAAATATCACTGTAATTTTCCAAAATATAAGTGGCTTATAAGTCAGCTCTTTTGAGTTATGTCTTTATAAAGTCCTATTATAAAATTGTAACTCAATAGTAATAAAAAAATATTTGTTTTAATTAATTAATATTTATAAAATATACATAAATAATTTTAATGTACAATAATTGAAATTAAATATGAACATTACATTAATAATTATGATAATAAAAAGTTGGTTATCACAGAATATAAATTTTATGAACACAAACAATACGTATTTTCCAATTCCTGTGTAGAAATTGAAGTTTTAATAAGATATAGATTTTAATGAGTAGTGGCGTTGAACTCATACATTGGTTTAAGGCTTCAACTTATAGCGATTTTGAATATTAAATTTTTGATAGAACAACCGATATATTTAAAATTTATTAATAATGTTATCAATATATTTCTGTTTATATCAACAAATTTATATCAATCAACAAGTGACGATATTATTAGATATGATCATATTGATTTCTACAATATAATATAATAGTTAATAACTATTACTTTATAATATTAATAAATTGAAAATTTGAAACTCTACGACTGTAAAATTTAGAAACTTTTAAAACTACATATTTTTTTTAGGTAAATATCAATTAATTTAAACAAGGAAAAATGTAGATTAATAGTTCAATTTAACAGATAATGAACTTAATCAATGTTTCTATATTCTTCAAAAGATCGTACAAAAAAAAAAAAAACAGAAAAAAGGTTCTTATACATTGACAACTTTTTTTATATTTTATAAATAGAGTTATGATCTTAAGTACTCCTTTAGTTATATATTTTGTAAGAGAACATTTTTCAGCTTTAATTTTTGATGAAATATTTTGTTTGGTCATTACAATTTTCTGATAGCGTGTGACATGTTCAACATTTGGTTTTTCTTTGTTCAAAATCTCTTTAACTGCTGCTAGTTCTATGTTTTCTTCGCCATAATTCACTTGAATTTTCTATGAACTTTTGAAATCAGCAAACTACAAAATATTCAACATTTTCAAGACTTAGTAAATGGATATATTACGAAATACCTAAGCGTGTTCAGATTTTTCACTGATACATTAGTAATGCTATTGCATTTAATTATGTTCGAGACTTCATAATCTAGTGTAGTTAATATATTTTGTCTAATAGAATTCCTAATTCAACACTGTAGAAATACTTATGCTTATCGTACCAGAAAAACTAGAAAATACTTTTAATACAGGTTAAGCTTCTTCGAATGAGAACTTACCTCCTGAATTGGACATGTTGACATAATTACTTTACACAACAGATTAACACCGACTTTTTTGTTGTATTAAAGAATACATATTTGAAAATTACGTTTGGGAATATTTTGACAATTACAAAGATTGAATAAATATTATAAAATTTAATATGAAAAAAAAATGAATTTCTTTAATTTAAATGTATTTATAAAACTAATACAAGCCAATAATTTTTTTATGATAACTATTTTAAAAATACGTATAGTAAAATTCAAATATTTTACTACAAAGAATACTTAAAATGATACATTATTTTTTCTGTTTAAAAATATAATATAAAAAATATTTTTATAATTAGTGTCTAGGGCTTATTAATATAGGCTCGTAAATATTATAATCTGATACTATTCAAGTATAAAAATAAAATAATGTTCAAGATAATTAAATAACAGTATTATAAAATGAATTTTACACACATTTAGCTTACTAGTTTTACAGTATCGAAAAAAATGGAAAAACTTATAACATTTTCTTTATGATAATTTTTTGAATTATACTTATGTGATATTAGTGATAGGAATATGTTAAGAATTCTTTTTAAAGATATTACAAGATTTTTTTTTAAAACCTCTCTTTCGACAAAAAAAAAAATCAAATTTCAAACAAAAAAGTTTGGCCAACATTCAAGTTAAGAAATCTTTTTATTTAAGTCAAACATAAAAATAGTTTTATTTAAAAATTATACATAATTAGATGAACAAATTTAGAAGAGAAAAATTGTGTTTGTTATACCATAGCATCCCTGCTAACTGAATGGGGTGAACCGGTTGTTACAGATTGCTTTTTGTGCAAGTGGCCAAACCTGATTATCTCTTATATATTCTTAGCCATTGTCCCTTTTTACTGTGTTGTATTAAAACAAGTTTATATATAACAGAGAACAGATCGTGATTTATATACTTATATCTGGTAGCTATGTGGCGAACGTTATTTGCTTTTTTTATTCATATTAGACTTCATAAAAGGATGCTGTATGATGACAGTTACGTTTAAAAACACCTGGCTTTTAGAACAATTGTCCAACGACTATAACGGTTTAAAAAGTTAAAAAAATGTATTTTATCGAATGAAAATGTAAAAATTATACTTCAGTAACATATTAATTTATGAAATACGACATAATTTAAGTATTAATATGTGAAAATACTAGTTAATTACTAGATACCTAACTTATTTTATTTTAGTATAATATTAATATTACAGTATTATGTCAATATAATGTAATTCTACACTTATAATGACAACACATACAATTTCACGCAAACATTCTGTGATGCAAACCAATGTATGTAAATCTGTTTACAATATCAAAATAAGATGACAGATTGAAGTATTCACTACAGTGGTTTATATATATCAACCTATATACTCTAATAATAATTAAGTATAAAGTTTAGAAACCGTTTAGAAAGGGCTTTGTGGTCTTTGAAATGTTGTAAAGTTTGTACAAAAAGGTACTGGGTTAATATATCCATGTAATATATATATATATGAATTTTCGGGAATGGCATATAAGGACATGGCATTCTTGAAATTGAGAAAATATATTATAGATCGTACATTTCATAAGAGTAGTTTTAGAGTATTTCTAGAAATTATTACATCGAATAATGAGTTCAACCTAAAGAAAAACAAATATTATTCATTATTAATATATAGACTATAACTTAAAATACTACTGCATTTCTTATGTATGTAAAATCTTAGAAACCATAATGATATGTTAAGTAATAACGTCCACAGAATAAAAGAGACATAACTGATTATGTATTTTTGATTTACTTATTATTTACGGTAATGTTCATTGAATTATCTATATTTCGAACAGCTAAGCCATAAAATTAAACTCGTTTTACATTAAAAAATCATTTACTTCACGAAGTTTGAACACAACATGTACAGCGGTTGCCGTAAAATCTATTTCAGAAGGGGCCGTTTTCCAAATGTAAAAAAAATATTAATACTTAACAACCATGGCGCGAAGAACGCGAGCGGAAAGACATTTTTATAGCGCTAAACCCCTCCGTTGAAATGAGAAAAAACAAGGGGAATAAAGAAAAGAAAAAATAGCCACAGCGCGGTGGTAATTCGAGTGGTGGAAGCTCAAAATATGGAGACGTTAGGGTGCATGACGATTGTGTAGGCTATGCAATACAGTACATACATACATATATATATATATATATAGACAAGCGAGCACGCATAAAGTACAAGAGGGTGGCTGCCGCCATTCATTCAGACGGAGGATACTTCTGGGTGCGCTTCTAAGATGTTTCGGCTATGCCCGCCGGTTTCCGTATATTTCAATTTACGGTTCAACTTAGACGGCCGGGTGCGCACATATATAAACTCGTGTTTCCTCGGCCAGTGTCCCGCACTTCAACCCCCTTTTCCGCAACCCCTGCAAAGTCTCTGGTATACATACTCTTTTCCGCTATTCCGCCTCGTTCCGCTGTTGGTGGAGCGCCCTCGCAGTACGTCGCGGTCTTTAATTAATTGGCAAACTTTAATATACTCTTCCCGTTTTATTTATATATACGCACATAGAAACAAGTTCTTAACCGTATACGTCGCCGGCGAAGTTCTGTGTACTTACAAGACGCAACCGGTGTACCCCTCAGCGATCGGCAATTTAGTATTGTTCAAATAATAGAATTTTTTATTGCGGCCCACATTTTTGTCTCCCATTTTTCCGTATGCATCAGAACGACCGTTGAATACGACTTAATTATTTTTTAGCTGATTAATTATTGTTCGATCTATTAATAATTTTTAACAGACTAATAAACTAAAAATACTTACTATACGACCAACAAATAAAAATACCCATAATTGATAATGTATAGATTTTAATAGTTATGCTTAAAAGGTATCTATAAAGATATATAAGTACCAATATCTAATAAATAATAAAGAATATTAATTTATATATTTAAGGATTTTGATAAGGTATTTTTGAATAGTAGTATTAATATTACTTTCTCGGTTCTTTGGAAATAATAACATTATCTTTAATTTAAAATAGCTTAAAATGACTATTATTTATCGAATAATCTGTATAAGTAGTGGGGTTTTTAATTCTAAAAAAGTAAAAACAAACAATAGGAAGAACTGTTTACTTTGAAAATTAATATTCAAAAAATGCAGATAGACATAAACCTTTTTTGGTAATTTGAGATTAGCTATAAAATAATTATAAAGAGAAAACATAGGTGTTGTTTTATTGTTTTAGGATTGTTGTATTTATCTATGTTAATAATCCATTAAGTGATAGAGTTTACCCTAAAGAACAATTGCCTGCAACTTTATGTAAATGTTTACCTACGTAACGGTAAATGTACTCAATGTTCTTTTTTATAATCATTCATAATATTCAAAGTATAGAAGAATAAGAAAAAAAAAATTTTTTCATTGTTGCTCAAAATTATTGCAAATTGAAAAAGTTTTCATTCAATAGAAACTCAAAATTTCTAAAAAAAAAAATAGGAAAAACAAATTTGCTTTGATATAAATCATTTCTCCAGTATAAAAAACAGTTTCGATAGTTTTTCATATTTTTACTATAACTTTTTTCTTCAGTTATTCTGAAAATTTTTTTAAATATAAACTTTAATCAAAAAATATGATTTTCTAGTATAAAAAAACTACAAAGAGTGAAGTAAAACGTTCTAAATTACTAGATAAATATGATTTCTTAACCTTAACCAATATTGAGGGTATATGTAAGTATTTTTTCGATTAATGTGCATCGTCCAACTAGTAACAAAAGGGTTAAAAATATAAACAACAAAAAAATTTACTTGGCAACATTTTACTGCTAGTGAATTAACTATAAAATATATTTTTAGATATTGTGTAATATAATATTATTTGGTGTATATTTATTAGTTATTGTAACTTATCAAAATGAATTTATCTTTTGGCTTTGATGCAAAGCTAAGAAAATATTATTATTATTTTTTTTATTACTTTACCGTGTTGGTTTTTTTTTGTGCCTTTCTATAAAAATTTTCAATTCTTACTAAACTGATTTTTGGATTAACGTATTAAAAGAATTAAACTTCTTTTTAGTTGAATTTTTTTCAAAAATTGAAAAAATTCCTCTCAGTATTAGATATTTAAAATTCACAAAATTAATAAGCTATCAAATATGGGGATCATCAAAAAAATTGTGTACATTTTAAAACTGCAATAACTTAAAAAAAAAAACAACTGATCTTTATGCAATAGAATATTATTCATATGATAACTTTTGTTTTGTTTTGCTATTTATAAAGTTTCAATAGACAACTTAATTAGGGATAGTTTTATCGACATCACATAGATATATCAAATGTTTTTTTCATTTCAAGCTTAAATGTACTCTCAGTTAAAAAAAAAGAAGATAGTTTTACTTAGTTTTATTCAAAGAAACATGTATTATACACGTATTAACTTTTAAGTGTATAATTCAAATAATATAAAATTTTATTTTTGTTTTTACATTTGACATTCTTGATTCTTGGATTAAACTATAAGAAATGATCTCAAAATTCTCATACGTTAATACTATATTTTTAATATACACGTCAATTTAGCAGTTTACATACTTTTGACATAAATTACTGAACATTCGTACACAAATATAACAGTTTTATCACCGTTTATAAAAATTTTCCTTTACATGGTACGGTTTTAATATTTCCAGTACATGTAAGTGGAAAATCGGAAAATTTTTTTAAGAGTGTATCATTACTGTTGCATACTAATTGAAGTGTTTGATTTATTAGTTATTTTATGTTCTTTTATATATTATCATAAATGTATTATAGTCGTACATAAAAATATAAATTATTATACTTTATGATGTTTTGTAAATATAAATCGTAGTCAAAGTACTGATGGTTTTTGCTTTTTTTATCTTAACATTAAGCTTTTGAAATGTAAAATCATTATAACATTATTGACATCTTGACTTAATTAATTGACACATTTATTATATTAGGAAATTTTCTAACAGCTAAAATTTTTCTATTTACCATTTACTATAAACTATAGACATTGTTGTCACGGTAAGCGGTTAGTCGTACATTCATCGGTGATTGTTAAGTTGTAAGGAATTCTTGTTGAGCCCCTTATACCCTTTAGTAAAGTTTTCAATGTGGACTCTACAGTGATCGCCTTCGCTGTCAACTAGGAGATGCGGGGATCTTGTAATTTGCCACATAAATTAAATCTGATTTAAATTTACCGGATGCACAGACACAGCTACCACCACTGTTTCACTATCCGGCCGTAAAGTCATAGTATGTTGACCAAGGGCTTTGGTGTATGCAAACGGTCGGGTATGGAATAAGAAAGGGGTTAGGTAAAGTTTAAGGAGCGCGTGGTAACTTTGGTGGAATCTTGTCTATTATGAAATTGTCGAAGTTGTCCGGCAACTGGCCCGCGGGGTCCTTTTGACCGGCGTCGTACACCCTCTTGCTTGTCTGGCTGATTGCTCTGCATTCCTGAGTACACCGCCGCAACTTTAATTATTCGCGTTCACTTTAACGTTAACAAACTCCTTAACTCACGTCGTGATACGCTACCTTCTCGTTGCCCCTTTCAGAGAAACCTCTTTCTCTTAATGTCACCTACAGTTTAATCTTGAACATTTCGTTGAACTTAAGAACGTCCGTTTTCCAGCAACTGATCAATGGCAAGGAAATCGACCAAAGGAATAGCGTTATCGTTTTATATTTACCGTCCTTTGTGCTTAAAAAACCGACCGTCAGCATTATGTGATTGAAAATGCTGTGCAGTCCATACTCTTTGAATACTACTTCGATGTAATGGAATTTGAAGACACTCGAATTAACTTATAAATACATTTTCATTAATATTTATTAATTTTCATTAGCTATAATATAATTATGTTAAACAAACATTTTGCTGGATAATTTGAATAGCCAAAGAGACATACTTGAAGTTGTATTCAAAACTAAGTAATGTATTTAACTTATTAAATGTCCATCGCGAGAATGTTATGAGGTTAATGTCCCTGTTATAACTTGAACTTGTTAAATTTGGTTCTGTGTCACATTAAATGTTGGAAACGCCGTAATTTATGGGGTAAAATGATCTTGACATGAATTTATTGTGTATCTACTATACATTTGTAGGTTAATCGAGATACGATTTAACTCGACCAAATTTTGTCCTAGTTCATCTCTGTAACTTTAAAATATAAACATAAACATTGACGTGCTAAGTATTGAACGTTATCAATATCGTTAGTTTTTATTTTAACCAAATATTGCGAATAATATTATACTACTTAAAAAAAATCATGAATTTCGTGGGCTGTTTTTTTTTTTACAATAGGCTTAATGAATCATCTACAGAAAATTTAAGATGAAAAAATGTGTTATTCTACGTTATTGAGATTATGTAATTTTCGTAAAAATAATGACGTAGGTCCTTTTTTACATTATGCGATTCATGTGACTGTTAAAATTCTACCATTACACCATTGACTTCAGTACAAAGAGTCAGTTATATTTAAAACATATTCATTACAGTACAAATCCAGGTGTTGTAATTGTTTTGTACAATTCACAAACACAATAATTATGTGAATGTGTGATAAAATAATAACATTAAAGAGCCCTGTGTCGATGTGTGTAATGCATAAAAATAGGGTTAACAATGGTAGGAAGGATGTATAATTTAAAGGGGGGAAGCTTCCATGTTTAGACGGCATTACAAACACGCTGGGGGAATATAAGTCGGTGACCAATCGATAGCCGTCGTCGTCGATGGTTTATGAGATCGGAAGGGGAGAAAAGCATATCAATCGGTAGATCCGTTGCAAAAGGACTCGCTGATGATACAAGGAGAGCCTGACTTGTTCCTTGGAAGACCGCTGTTCCATGTAATCGAACAACGTTTCAAAGTACACAAAGAGATGTCTGCTTCTGTATTATACTTAAACACATTATATTATTATAACTATCACGAGACACTACAAAGCTAAGACAATCGAACCGTAAATGTTCGGTGTCCATCTTTTATGACTTGACTATGTAAGCTAATTAAACGATACGCACGCAGGCCTAAATATTAATTAGTATTCAGATTTAAATGTTCGTTTAACTTTATGAAACTAAATAAGTAACTTAGAATTTAATTATTCTGTTATTATTATAATTTTTACTTATTTGTATACTTTTTACAACACAAAACAAACACGATGTGTTACGATAAGTATTGAAATTAAAGAATTTTTGTCAAAAAAATTGTATTTACACATTGACTAACAGATACATGATTTATGTACAAGCAAACTTTTGACTTATAAATAAATATATATGAGGTAGTTTTATTTATAAGTTATTATTAAGTAATTTACAAGTTGACATTTTCTCATAAACATTGAATTTTTAATGTCACGTACCAGATCCTTAGAAAAAATTTAAAGAATTAAAGAAGATATTTGGCTGATATTAAAATAATTAATTTAATAGTCAAAATAATAATTATTGTATAGTTTTAACCATTATTAAATAATAGGTATCTTTTTTAAAATATACTTTTATTACATAAATTATCGTTTTAAAATTTCTTTAGTTCGTAAAAATGTATAAAATTAATTGTAGACTAAGTATTTTCATGAAATTTTTAAATCATAAAAATGAACTTTAAAAGAAGCCGGTAATTTGAATTATTACATTTTAATAGTCAAATAACTAATTAATAAAAATTTAGTATGTATGTCTACATATTATCTACGTTGATTAAAATACTATGTGAAAATTAAGAAAATATTAACAGACGAGAAAAAATCTTTCGTGTCAATTTACAGTTTTTTTACTATTGTTTATTTTGAGTTTAAAAACACCATATGGACACAATAAACACTCTCGTGTATTTTTTAAATAATTTCTGCGACTTAAATTTTGAAAAACATTCCATGTGTATAAAAGCTAACAAAATAATTAATCGCTACTTAAATCTTTTTTTAGGATAATTTTTAACAATTCTTGATATTATAAATGTCTTAATTTTTTACTTAAGTACTAGTTTTATATAACTATACATGATTCATTTACTAATTTATTAGTTAACAAATAATTAAGAATATAAAACACATGTACAAACAACCAGACGTTGGTTATGAGTGACAAAGTGGAATAATATGTATATACCCTCCCTTTTGTTAATTGTTTACACAAATTAATCGCTTACGAAGCGGTTACTCGATAGTACGCTATTAAATTACTAGCAATTTCCCATTGAAAAGTTATTATAATAAAAGACTAATATACTGACATAGAATATTATGCTCATGTTGTTTTTTTAATTAATATAAAATATGATAATATCCATAAGCTTAATCATTTAATTTAATTTTAAAATTACGAAATTAGTAAATTATAATTAACTAAATTCATACTTTATATTTTTAAATATAAAAATCAATGTTGTAAAGCCCTTGTAAAAGTATTTGTATCTTAGTATCTTTTTAAAAATCCTTGAATAGCATGATATTGTAAGCGTACAACAGTTAATTAAAAACAGTCTAAACATTGGATAACAGAAAAAAATCCCCTCTTAGATACACAAGATGAAATACATCATAAAGGCAAATTCATTAAAAGGGTCTTTTGAAAGAAAAGTAATCTCCCGTAGACTATGGCATTTGAAAACGATAAACAAAACTTCCGGATGAGGTAGGTCGTTAGGTATTAAAGTTGTTTAATACTTACTGTCGAATAAATACTGATTTCATTTGGTGTTGTGTGCATATAAACAACAAGTAAGGAAAATTAGTGTAAATTCAAATGATAAAATTATTGGAATTGTATTTGTTAAAATAGTATGCACTATAAATTGTAATTATCATTATTTTTCTTAAAATTTAAATAATGTTTTAGCAGTAATATTAAAGATTTCTCTGATGACAAAACATAGTTTAATATTTTATTTCTTATATGTAAGGTCATTAACTTAAGTTAGTAAATTATGTTTTTTAAATATTAATTTATGTATCCAAAGAAAAAACTATTTTTTTAACAAGCTAAGAAGAATAGTATATTAAATTTATATAGTATATATTAATCTCTACAATACTTAAATTGAAATTTTTAATGTATATTAGATTTTTCAAAAGATATGTTTATTTATTTTATAAAACTTTAAAAGATTTGTGAAAATAAAGGGTTTTTTTACTTTATTATCATATATAATTTTAAATATCTTCAATAATGTAGAAATTGTATAGCCAATAAATTAAAAATTACTTACTAAAATTTTATGAAACTTATACATTGAACCCACACTAAAAACTTATATATAATCATATAATTTAGAGCAAAGAAAATGTTTATTTAATACGCGCAAATGCATGTTTTTTTAAACATATTTCTAATTATTAAAAATATTTATTCCACTTTGATGAATTGTACTTTCAAGAATCAGTTTCCGTTTAATACGTCTACTAGCACTACCTAACGAAATAAAACTAACATTGGCAATGATATGTTAACAGTAAGAATTATACTTCAGTGTGGCGGCCAACGGTTTGCTTATAGATGTTTTAAAAAGGGATGCTGGTCAATAGTGGACCCTTTAAAAAACTGGTCCACACAGAAGCAGATGCTTTAAAAAGCGTTAGTGTTATTATTATTAAAATTTAAAAAACGTATGAGGAGAACATACGTGAATGAAAACCAGTTAAACCGGGCGGATTCAAATATCAAACAATGCACCTATAGGATTTTAATAAAATCTAAAAAGATAAATGAAAACGAATAAGTAGTAAAATATTATATGTTTAAAATTAATAATTTTCACTCTAGGCATTTTATTTTTCATTTGTTTTTAAATAATAAAAAATAAACCTAACAATAACCATTTAGTATAATATGCGTTAGAGCTAAAAAGGTTAGTTTTCAAATAACTTTTGCTAGCATAATTTTGTCATTCTTTAATTAAATAATGTAAACAAATTGATGTCTGACAATTCACTGTAAGTACTAATACCTAAAATAAAATAAATTCTTTTTTCATATTTTTTGGTATTTTAGATAATCATAGATGCAAACAAGATTAAAATTTTTATGAAGAGTACATTTGTTCAAGTAGCTCTCTATTGGTTATATATTTTATATCCAACCTAATATATATAATTTAAAATTTTTTTTTGGCGCTTTCTCTAGCCTTATATTTGCGTCTACATTAACAGTAAATAATATGTATATCTGATGTAAGTATCGAAATGTTACCAAATAGGAACTCAGCAGATTTATCAAAAGTTGAGTATAATATTATTTTGTTACCTAAGAACCATCATGGACAATTTAAAAAAGTCGAATTTAAGTTAAGATTGACCATGATGGTTTTTAGGTGACAATTTTAAAAACAGCAATAAACAATAAAAATAAATATATTAAATTTAGATTTTATTAATGAATTTTTGTTAAGAAAATACTTGTACAAACGATGTCAGTGTAGTCCTTGAATGGACTCTTAAATTGAAATTTTTTTATTCGTTACTTTTTTCACGTTAATTTTTGAATTAGCTATAATAAGAAACTATTTAACACAATCAGTATAACGATGGTTACTAATAATATTGCAAAAAATATCAATAATAGAAGAATAATGATAACTTATTATCAAAAGAGTACTTAAAATTTTTCTCTAGGTGAGATTTTACAAGAAAAAATTGTTCTCAGCCCCCACAAATTGTATTAAGACTTAAGTTTAGCTTATCCAGATAGAATTTTTAAAAAAATAATAAATAATAGAATACAGTTTACTCCCGTGATTTTAATCATAACATAATTTCTATCTATAGTAAATAATGAACTAAGAGTATTTTATCCACTAGAGGTAGTCTTAGTTAAACTACCCAGGAAATTCATTATACATATACACCGCATGGTGCGCTTATACACAATTGCATACAACACTCATGTATTTTTACCACTAGAGTGAGCTAAATATTGTGAAAAAATTTGTGTAATATGGATAATACAATTAATTTTTAAATTAATATTTAATAGTATTCATCTGAGAATTTATATCCGTTTAGTGACTGGATCTCTAAGGATATTAATTCTTGATTTGATTGAATTCAGCTCTCAAACCTTTTCGTATAACCTTATTTTGGTTTTCAGATATATTGAAATAAAATGTAAAGGAAATTCAATAATATTCAAATCATCCAAGGGATAATTTATTAACAGGCGTTTATCAAATTTTTAGAAATATTTCCTTTTAATACAAATTGGGCATTAAATTTTCGTTGATCTTAATATCACTTAATAATATGAAATGATAATTGGATAAATCGATTATACACATATTCAATAACTGTAATGAGCAATAAAAGGAAAACCGATTTTCGATAAATCAGAATAACTTAAATGAAAGATAACATTTTGGTCACTATAAAATATTTCAGTGTAAACAATTTGAATTCAATTATTCTAAATTACAGATGACAATAAAGAACATGATTTAAAACTATAAAATTATTCATCATAGAGAATTAAAAAAGAAATTTTTTACTATAACTAGTTAGGTTATATTAAATATAATTATCATTTGATTTTAGATGTAAACTTTTTTAATAGCTACTCCAATTTTTCAACTGTAAGTGTTATGCAACATTGTAATTATGAACAACTACACTATATGAGATTTTCTAACATTTTAGGGCATTTTTATTAAATATTTAGTAAAGTTTACAGAAAAATAAATACTAAATAAAGTTTATAATAATAAATAAATAAAGCAAAAAATGTTTTATTAATTTCATTATATATTAATAATTTCATTACATATCTAATACAATATATATGTATATATTGTTAATGAAATTTGTATGTTCGGTAATTTTATCTGCAAGTACTTTTAAGTAAGAAATGCCCAGAAAATAGTTGATTTACAGATTTACAATTATTGGGTGTTAAAATAAATTACTATTTCTATAAAATTATAAAAAATATTGAGTAAAAATGATTGTATTTTTTTTAATACGCTTTTATTAGTTTCACATGTATGTTGTATGTTGTATGTAACTTTCCAAACGCCACGCGTTATCGCATATTCCGTTGTCTAGACTAGACTGTTATACGCATTCACCCCTCCCCACGCCTCGCTCACAATACGACGGTACACTATTCCTATAAAAATTTATTTTTAGTTATCGTACCCGTACACGCGTGCTTGTCATCAATATTATATATATGTAAACAAATTTTTATTTTGACTGACCAATAACGCCCGCGTCTAATGCGCCTTACGTATATATATATATATTCCTACCGCCGTTTATACCTCGGGTATAACGTTAGTCCGACCCGCCCGGCCATAAAACACAGCTATACTTAGTGCATGATACTTTTACGTAGTTAAGTCGCATTANTTTTTCTTCTACTTTTTTTTACCAAAATACCTTTTGATATCTTCATAAAATCAATTTATATGATCTTTGATGAAGCACTACGTAGTTAGCAAAATACTAACAGTATTTGTATATTTTAAGTTTAATTTTTCCTTTAAATTGAATCGCTAAATAGTTATTTAATAAATTTGATTTAACTTATCATTAGTCAATTTTTCTGAGTTATTTATAAATTATTTTATATTAACTATTAATAAAATTTAATTATTAAAAATTTTTAATCTACATGATTTACCTGATTTTTTTTCAATGTTCAAATTTTATTATTTAAATTAACTTTTGGTTTTTTGATTATTTAGCCCTATAAAATTAACGTGAACAATAATTTCACATGATGTTAAAGAGTAAAATTGAATTAGTTAATAAAATAAAATAATAATTATATTAAATAAATTTTTATTGGTATTATTTAATTTCATATATTTTTCGATTTATTATTTATTAAATATTTTTTTAATCTATCTCTTATAACTTTAAAGAGTGTCAACTTCAATTTTTTTTTAATTTCATCATACATATATAACTAGCTTATAAAGTAAAAAATTATTTAACTAAGAAAATGACTGGCTGATAACAAATATTTTGACCATTTCGGAAATTATATTTTAAAATATACAGTGTAGGTGAGATGTGGATTATTTTATTTTTATCATTAAAAATTACTTTGTCATGTTCTTCCTCCACTCTATATTTAAAAATATTAATAACTTCCGAAATACTAGTTCAAAATTTACTATTGACCAGCCATTTTCTTAAGTAGATCTTTTTTTATTTTCTAAGCTAGTTAAATATGTACGTCAATAAAAAAAATTAAGTTGACGCTCTTAAAAGGTATAAAGGATGGATTGAAAAAATATTAAATAATTGATGAATCGAGAAATATATAAAATTAATAAATAGGATTAAGTATTTTTAGCTTGGATGCGAAGCTGAGAAGGTATTTTATCATAATTATTATTTTAAGATAAATCGAGTGGCTAATTAAAAAAAATATATCTAGTATTGTTATTACGTTAAGAATATTTAAGTGTACAAAATGTGCATCAATTTAAGAAACATAGATGAAAATTATTGTATTCCAAACGCAAATATAAGTTTACTGTAAATGTTAATAATCAAAATTTTTATCAAACATAAATGTCGTGTTTAAATGAAGTTTAATCGTAGAAATCGGAACATGAATAAGAGAGGAGCCTTAAGACAAAAGTGAGCAGGAGAGATACCGTTGGAGTATATCTGTTGTGCGTGAAAGGAATGGATCGATAATACATACTATCGGTCTTGTGGCTCGTCGCGCGTCACTAAAACGGCGGTCCGGCCATCCCTACCAAGAATCGCGCCTTTAGTCCATCCCCAATCTTGAAGAACTAGCGACGGCAACGTAATAAGGGGGTGGTCGTCCCTTAACCCACGCACGCCACCCGTCTTAGTCTGAATATAATCAATAGTACGTCCCCTTTAAGAAGACGGACGCCACGCGCATCGTCGACGGCATACACGTTTCTCCATTTGCGACTATGGCGGTTAAGTCATTAAAATATATTGTTAATCTCGATTAGATTCTTGAAATATTCTTTTAAAACACTTATTATTTATATTAATAAATATTCAAGTAAAAGGTTGAAATAATGGAAAGAATAAAAAAGTGAATTATATTCTTCTCAATTTCAGGATAAAAAAAACCATTCAAATATAGCTCTGTAATCAATTAATTTAGCATTTAAATATGTATATAATACTTCATAATGTATGAAAATTTATTGCTTTTTTGTTTATTCTTAGTATAATGTAAACATTAAAATTTAATTGAAATCGCAGGGTAATAAAAAATTTTTAAATATTCATACAATCTCAATAATATTGATACTAAAGATGTAATGAGTAAAACTGTACGATGCCCAAGACTCTTGTGACACGAACAAAATATTAAAAATTAACTCTAACTTTAATAAACTAAAAATATGTAAGAAAATATATTTAAAATAGTTTTATCTTTATATAATAATGAAAAAAAAAAATTTTATCATTCAATAGTGGCAACAACATTTTCGAACAAATTTTCTTTGTTTACTGGTAGTAATGAACAATATACATTGTAAAATAGTAATCATATATTGTTTACTATAATAACATAACAACTAATATTATAGACTATATTTTAAATTACACTTAAAATAGTTAACATTATAAAATTAATATATATACTATTTAATATAAAATTGTATGATAATCATCTGTTTAAATGAAATTTAACATATTTTATGAAAACTACATTGCCTTATAACAATAAACTTATAATCAGAACTTTCAACTTTTATTCATTTTATGCTTTTTGTTAGTTCAGATTTTTCATTTTTTATTATTTTATTTTGGTTTATTTTTTATTAAAAATATCTGTATTCAAAAAAATGGTGTTATCATTTATAAATAGATTTTTCTAAAAAATATTTTTATAAAATATATATGTATGTTATAATCATGTCTTGAAATTCTTAATTTAATTTGACAATTTCGGTGTTACAAATTTTTTCATTAAATTTTTTAATTAAAACAAAACTGATATTTTAAATATTTTTTGTTTAACTACTGTAATATTAGCGTACAAGATTCGACAGCCATTATTAACGCGTTCGGAAAGGGTCTGTTGTATCTTTCACCCCCGCAATATCACCCTAGTTGTATTGTAGGGTCTAGATGGCAGCCATGTTGTTTAAGAGTATAAAAAACGATTTTCTGACGTTAGAAAAAGTTTCTTTGAGCACTATATCTATTTTTATGCATGTGAAAATTATTACAGTAACGTTATTATTTAATTATTTGAATGATTATAAATTGTACAATTGGAGCTTTTGACTATGAGTACTAACAATATTAAAATAATTTAAATTTACATTCAGTTTTATTTAAATGAATTAATAATGATTTTTTATTTTTTTATGAGTAATCCAATTTTTATGTATAATTACCTTCACAATAACGCGTGTTCATTTATATTTGATTTAGTGTTTTCGATAATACAGTGATCAAATAACGTCTCCAGAAATTTAGTATTGTGAAACTATGTCTAGATAAAATGCGTTTTTTTATGGCTAAAACGCATAGTAGCTTATTATTCACACATACATATTTAATATTACAGGTTTTATTTTTCTGGGGACGGGACCTTCTACTTGTTGATTCTGGACGGTCACCGGGGGTCAATCTAGGGTCCCAAACCAGAATAAAACAAGTTAAAAAAATACAAGGTCACAAACAATCGCGCACTACTTTGACAGGTTCATATTCAGTTAGGGGACGGATATTCCCACGACATTTCACAGCATCAGCAGTTCCTTACTTAGTCAATATGAGAAATTATTAAACATTTAATTGCTATTTTACAATAGTAATGCTGTAAAACTAAAACTTACGTTCACTTTTAAGATAACACCATTTCCGAGTATAAAATATATAATTTCATTACAAATACAGTGTAGTACAAAAAATATATGTTTGACTACTTTTAATATAATTAATATTATTTTATAGTGACAGCTCTATAACATGGGAATTATTAGAAAACGGAACGGTAATTTCGTTGAAAAAAAATCCGAGTTAAAAATATTAAATAATAAACAGCAGTTACACATAAAACAGTACATTAACTAGAAGTACAAAAAACACCGGAGTTTCAAGATAAAACTTGTTCCGGACATACGCATAATGTTATTTGGCCGGATCTCACTAAATAACCGTATGCTGCGTACACATAATAATACTTAGAGGATCGTACACACAACAGCACAGAAGTCATGCCCAAAGCCAAACAAAGAAAAATGTCTACCCGTCTATGTCGTGTAAGCTTGGGGATGTGGATAGGAAAACATTAACTTGAATGTTGCTTTGTTCCCTTAGTACAGTACACACATTAAGATTATAATTATTATTACTATGATAAGGGCTGTTTAGTTTTCCATAGTTTAAACGTCGTACATATACAACGAGTGTGTACCTAACCGGTGCGGTAAAAGCCTGAACACAAATATTGGTATTCGGGCAAAAGTTTTCTCGGTATCTCGGGACCGCGATGGCAACATAAAGGGGGTAGACGAACGGCAGCTTATAAAAGGTTCTCAGGAATATTATGTACATATATTTTCGGTAGGAGTTGGTTTAAAAGGATTGTGCCTTTGCCGTTACGATGGCGGAACAGGCGGGAATCCGGCCGGTTATTATATAGAGTTTTCAAAGTTCGGATACGATGATTTATGAAGACCGCGCTTATTAAAGTCGCGCTAGACGTGCATGTTGCATTACAGGATCGGCTTAAGTCCTTTGCGCGTGTGACGCCGTTTATTAATATTTTCCCGGGGGCTTTTGACCGGCTACTGGAGTTTTCATTAAGTTCTTGAGGATGGCCATTGTAATATCAGCAGATAAGTTCCCGCGACTTAAAACGTCCTTTTACATATCATGCGTGACCAAAACTGTATAAACTTCATAACAGTAATCGCCATTTTCAGTAGATTAAACTGTATTATGAGCCAACGTACACTATAAATGAATAAATTAACGGTACAGTTAACTTGTCTATTTCAAAAAGTTACATCAAATTAAATTATATAGGCTTCGTGTTTCTATTTTTGTCGAAAAAATGTAAATTATTTGATGAAAATATGTGAATACTTAGAGAAACAGATTGAAAATATGTCAATAACAATAACGATTAAAATAATTGTACACAATTATTTCTATTATTTATAACATCTAAGGTTAAATGCGTCTGTATTCGTTTTTTACCATGATTATAAACGATTGTAAATTTAAATTATTATTTTATCTAGGTTTATAAGTTTAATTTATTTTTGCAAATTCATATGACTATTAATGGCTTGAAGTGAGTTTTATTATTGATTGCTCGTATTTCTTTCATACGAAACAAACCAGTTATCCTGATCGCTCACAAAATGTTTTGTTTTATGCAATTGAAACAAAATTAATTATAAATATATTGAATTGTATTTTTAATGTAATAAGAATATCTTAATTTCTTTATTTGTTTTAAGCCTGAAATATTTACTTATAACTAATGTTAAAATGTTGAAAGTATTTTATTTAATTTTATATAGAAAGTATCAAATAAATTTTTTTCGACTGGTCAATTAAAATTATTTAAGTACTATTATTATAAAATAAAATAATTTAATTCAATATAAAATATATTTGTGTTGTCATTGTTTAAACATGAAATACAGATCGTTATTATAAAAATTAACAAAATGCATAGTGAAATTGACATGCGAGTAGTATGTCAATTTGTAAAAATGTTTACAGTCATTTTATTTTAAAAATTTTATCATAAAATAATCAGCTCAATTATTATCATTAAAATTTTTTAATCTGTAAATCAAACAAATTTTACTTCTTTAAATATTATATTAGTAATGTGACGATTAAAACTTACTCAATAGCAAATTAATAAACGACGTGAACATTTTTTTATAAAATCGAATTATTTCAGTTATCATCTTTGAAAAGTGTAATTCGAGAAATTTTCCGATAGTCTATTCGAGATCAATTAAAATAATTAATTTTCCAGAGAATAAGCTAACACAAAACAGACGCACAAAAAGTCTGGAAGTAATACGATATTACTTTACTTTATATTCAAAATAACGTTGTGTGCTTTTATGAATATTATAATCTACGGCTTGTGCGCCAATTTATAACTTAATAATTTGGTCTTTAACGTATCAGTTGTACTCGCATACTGACCACTTCCACAAAGTTAAGCTAAATATTATTGTGAGTGAAATATGTCCGTATGATATACATAACTATGAAAACGTAACGTTGAGATGAGAATCCCAGCCTTCCCACGGTTTCTTGTGTGACACTTACTGTAAGAGGTCATCATCGATCCCTTGTGTCCAACAAGAACCAGTTTGTCTCAGCATCCAGTACCTAGTCGACGACGGGTTAGAGAGGCTGACGCAACTGTATAACGTTCTTATTGGGGACGTGGCCATGACGCTAGGATGATAAAAAAAGACCGGTTGACTTGGGAAAAAACATGATCCATTCGCAACTCTAATACTCTTTTATTCAGACCACGTTCAAGAAATATAATACCGATGTTCATCTAAGACTGAATAAAATATATTTCATCGTTCAGAAAAAGTTAAAAAACTTTTTTTTTTTGCACACTGCCCAAGTAATAAAATGTTTTTAATACAATATTGCGTAGATGACATGAAATATGTGTTACCTACCCCTAGTTTTGTTGTATTCAATTTTGATTATATTGTGTATTGTAGAACTAGTATAAATATCGACAAAATAAGACAGTGGAATGAAAACTCAATCGATTTTATCATTACAGAATATGTCTAAATAGAGTTTAGTTTAGCATTATCTTGGAGATGAACTTGTCATTATGTCTAACCCTTGTAAACAAGGCAGTTTATTTGTAAGTATCAATTATATTTTACGATCATGCGTATAAAATTTAACTGGCGGATTCCTCCAAGATATAATGTATTCCCGCAACGCCTTTGAGATGTACAGCCGATTTAACATGAAACTGCTGCCAGCTATCTTCCTCTCTATCATTCCCTTGAAGGGTCTATACAGCTTTCAGTTATTTGGGTTCCACGCAAAAGTGTCATATAAACTCAAAATCGTATCAACTCATAAAACTGTGCGTTTCTCTAGATATCATCAAGATTCGCTGTATGCATATATTATACTACCAGTGTTTCGGATTACATTTCATTTTGACGCACAATTAATTTTATCGTTCTATTCATGTTTTTACATGTTTCACTTGTCTAATGAACGAATTTGCATTGAGATTAATTTGTAATAATTTCAACATATCTTACCATGTCTTTTTATTAAACTTTCAAATATTTATTGTCAACGGTTTTTTGTAATTACATTTTTTATGATATGACACTTATATTTGTTGTATACGAGTTTTCTAATGAGTAGAATATGCCATAGACTAAATTTTAACACATGAGAAATAACCAACGCCGGGTTTTCAGTGAAATATCCACTTCACTGTATTTACTTTATTTAATTACATTTATTACACTACAGAGTGATCGATTTATCACAAACCATTTGACTACTCTCAGAACAAATACAATATTGATGTTTGGTTTATATTTTAGTTACATATATTTCTTATTTATTAGCTGATAATTACTTTTTAGAATCATCCCTTATAACTTAATGGGGTGTCAATTTTATTTTTTTAATAGAAGTTGTTATCGACCAGTCATTTTCTTAATTGGATAATTTTCTATTTTATAAGTTAATTAAATATATATGTTATCATTAAAAAAAATAAAGTTTACTTCCTTATACATAATAAGGGATGATCCTATATAGTAATTAATAGCTAATAATTGAAAAAATATGTGTAAATAAAATTTTTTTTTCAATATTGTGTTCATTATGAGAGTAATCGAGTGGTTTAACCAATGACCCTACACATAGTTTCAAAATGTTCTAATTATTAACTACAGTACATTTTTAGATTTACTTGTATTAATTTAAACAATTATTGAACTTTACTTATACTTCAATAACTTTACTTTTCACCTCGCAGTAAAATATATTGAATATAATTTATACTATTTAATATATAGTATTATAAATTGGCGTAAAATACATATGTGCAAAAAAGGAAATATCTATTACTAAATAGATTATTTTTTTCCGAATCTATGGATATCAACATTTTTAATTTGAATTTTTTGTGTTTGTATGAACTATGGTTTTTTCTTACCTGACAAATAGAATAACAATAGGAGTAGTTATTTTATTTGTACTTCCTTTTATGCAAGTCCGTTCGCTTTTGGCTTGAGTACTGTGTTTAGCGCTTTTACCGATCAGTGGCAACATGGTACATGAGTTTTTGTTGGACTACACACACACACACACACATATATATAACCCCTAAGATACATAGGAGATTGGCTATCCGCATCGATATACCTTTGGGTACAAACTACACCTATTACTTCTGTACTAGTATTTGTGCGGGTGATATATGAGTATTAATACTATGCACAACGCTCAGGGCTATACACACATATAAACTTGTACATGCAAACCAAATTAGAGTTTGCCGGACAGTGAACAATACGTGGCAATTTGTAAGCCTTTCCTTACCGCAACAAACACCTTCTCCTTTCAACTACCGTCACAGAATAACTCCACCAAGTTTGATCGTGTTGTATTAGTGCATTAACACTCAACGCTTTGTTTCAAAATATCTAGAATGTCTTACACGAAGAAATTGAATTACAATAACGCATGCGATTTATGCATTTGTTGTATACCTCCCACCTTATTAAAAGATGTCTTTTAATTACAAACAGATTTAATTAAGTAATATAATCTATTTATGAATATTCAAATAATATTAAAGAATTTAAACATTTCAAAGTCGATGTCATACTCAAAGATTTAAAAATCTAATTCACTTCTCAATAAACGTTTATTATTAATAATATTGTAGCCTCACAATAGTATTACAAGTTAATATTTTTAATTGATTAATATAATTGAGTGTTCATATACTAAATATTTATCTTATCAAATATGCGTCGTAACTACTAATATGGTTTAAAAGAATCCCCGACTTACCCAACTTTCTCTTAAATTATTTATATATATTTAATTTTATTCAAATTATATTTATTGTTAACAATATTGTTCCTTTGATTTTATTAAGAATCCAAGCAAAAAACTCTTATCCGAATAGTTACAATAGTTAAGCGCTCAACTCTTTTGAACATAATAAGTATAATGTTTTTTTTTTTATTAATATTAATCTTCAAATCTTCAGTCTCTAATTATATAATAATTTTTTCTTGCTTTATTCCTTCAAATGAAAGAACAGTGAGGTTATAATAGTAAAATGGAAGTCACGTATATAAATGCAGGCAAGCGGCAAGTAGGCAAGTAGGTGTATATCAGAAAACAAGAGAATTCATTAACAACTCCGATGAGACGCCTGAGGCCGACGTACATCACAATGTCGAGTGAAAGCAACGAAACTCGTATTAATAATTATTTGTTGGATATTCACACGCGATGCATGCGAAATTTGTGACACGCGTAAAACACCATGTAGTAGTAAAACATGATTATATAAAGGGAAATAGAAGGAGACATAGAGGAAAACACATAGGATAGTGTCCGAAGAAGTGGTGGCGCCGGCACAAAGAAACCGATGGGTTTCAGCTTCCACTCTAAAAAGCCTTTTTCAGAGCATTCGACCCTCTTCTACCTCACTTGGCCTAACTTTGGGATTAGACGAATAGTGTAGTACTGGGTGGTAGACGCGCGTGGGAGGAAGAGAGGAGTCCCTCAAGAAAATTAAACATGGCATACACGCGCATACAGAAAATACGTCCTGGAGGGACAGCGGTTGCGAGAAACGTGGTGGGGGTGGAAGCAAAGAGAGAAAGCGTATGCGTTTTCCGCTCAGCTCTCTCTCGTGTATACACATCCTTTTGGACCCTTACCCGACTTTGACGTTTGCGGCTGCCCTGAACACACGTCACCTCTTTCCGCCAATCTAGACCGCGACTCTTCTCTATGTTTTCCACCGTGTCCTTTAACCACCTTCGTTCATGCACGTACCTTCATTACTCCACCGCCTTGTCTTCGTAATCATCAGAAAGTTGCGACTTTGGAAACGCTCGAGAAACTTTTGACTATGCCCAAGCCACTTTGGTCCCTTGCTTTGGCTAGTTCGTGGCTTCCTGGCGTAGACACGCGGGAAGGTTGTAAACACATAAAATTAATTACTTTGGGTTCCGAGAAATATTATCTTTGACTGAAAACCAAATATTGCAGGTGTGTGTGTGTGTGTGTTGTGGTTCAAGCCACTCAATGATTGTAACGCGCAGGAAATTGATGTATTAAACATTCAAAACGGTTTAAAACGCCGTTACCCTTTTAAACAGAATATATATACTAAGGTTTGTATAAATAGCTGTAAAGATCCGGCTCTGAATTATGTATTATTTGTATATCCGTCCACTTTATTATTTTTCGTCCGGTTAACTTGCCACGTGTTTCAATTAATGTCTTGTTTTTAATATGTAATACTTTTTTAATAATTCATAATTTTCAAAACAGTTGTTAAACATCGTTTAAGAATTATATCATTATTGTATAATTTTATTCGCATACCACACAATTTTTGAACGGTATATCTAAATAATCAACTACATTAAAAGGATGAAGAAGAGTATGCGTCACATGACTTAATCACCCAACATACATTTTATCATACGGTTATATTATAGTCATAGACATTTGAACAATAATTTCGGTTGTTAATTATAAAAAAGCTGTATGATAGATATTTTATTTAATGAAATGTATAACTAAGTAAATAGTGTCTCTTTTATTTACCACCATCAGACAACTTTTTATTGTGTCAACTAAAAAATTGAATGATTTGCATTCAGAGGCGATTAACTGGTTGAATGTACCGGATGGGACATTGGTAGTAAAATCTAAATGAGCAAAAGGTTATTTAAATGAACAATGATTCGCGGTAACAAAAGATACTTAATAATTTGTCACGCTTAAGTATTATTTATGAAATACAAAAACTTCAAGAAAGGTTTTAAAAATGTTTCTGTTTTGATATCGACCAAGTAATAATAAAAAAAAATAAAAACTTATAACTCATTAAGTTGTAATACAAAAGAAATAACATTACAAATCTTCTTTTTGTATTTTAAAACATACAATACAATGAATAAGCAATGCTTATTAAGCATTTATATATTTATTTATAAATAAATATAATAGTATACATGTACAAAAGTTTTATATTTACATAAAAATGATGTTAAATTAAAAAAAAAAATAGGTATAATTAGCTATAAAACAGTTTTGTAGATGATATATAAAATCAAATTGAAAACCAAACACATTAGCTTTAAATTACATCCGGCCTCTGTCCTGTGTCGAACATAAGCAATTTCCTTGTCAAATAGAACATACTTTCACGACATCAAACGAAGTTAAATTTCTACCTTTATATTTTCTGAAAAATCGATTTAATCATTAAAGTTTATAAATACACCAAGGGTTAATAAATTATTAAGTAATTAAATAGGTTTATTTGAACATGTGATATGCAAGTCTTTAAAATACTTCAAAGTGATCAATTTTAATATTGTCGGAATTTTAATTAATTTGAATATAGAAAATACTGTTTTAGAATACATTAAATGTATTCTGTATTAAAATTTTTAATACTGTGATCATTGTTTTCCTTTGAATTTATTTCTTTTTCTAATAAAAAAAATCAAATTAAATTTGAGACTTAACTTGAAATCTCATTCAGTGTATAATTTCGAATTTTTGATATATTTATTTGAATACGTATAAATTTAAATATATTTTTATATAACAAAAATAAATGAATGTATTATGAAAAAAATAAAAATCAACGTGTGCATAAATTATTTTTGCGATTTTATGTACTCAGTTTAATTGAAATTATTTACAGATTAACACCAATGTACATGATTTAAAAAAAATCATTTTCAAAAATTTGAAAAATAATTAGAATTTAAAAAATAAATCAGGATTTTTTATTTTAGTTTAAAGAAAATGTATATTAAGATTGTACAGTTTTTATATTTTAGGAATTATAACTTCATTTTAATAAAGAAGAAATTTTGTTGACTTTGTGCTTTCTTATACATAGTGTTTCACGAACTATATCTTATGTAAAATTTTCAAAAGTAAAAGATTATTTAAAATTTTTTCTTATTAGCAGTTTTATCCCCTCACATTTCACCTAAAAGTTATATTAATTATTGTTATAATAAATTTAATTTTGATGATTATTAACTATTAATTAAATCTTTTATGTTGAGATTTCGTCCGTAATGTAAAATTAAATAAAAGAGCATATTAGGTATTATCCCAAGTAGAAAAATAGTATTAATTATTGATATTATAGAAGGTTAAATTGACTTATTCCATAATATTTTTTGAACTATGAATAAAAAGTGTCATAATATGTTATTGCCAATATAATTATGTTTTTTTACTTTATAAGGCGAATAAATTTTTATCGTGTTGGCTAACTGGTTTATCTTCTCATTGAAGTCATTGAAAAAAGGGTTACCACTAGTTTTTTGTTCACTTGCGGTGTATATGCTTTTTGCCCGTTCAAATTTTCTGTTGTATACACTTGTTCTTTATTGACCAACTAATGATGTTTAGCGTCATAGCCTTTTTTGAGCTCCAGCGATGAATATAAATATTAGAATAGAGAAATGTTCATTAAAAATATACATTTAAAAATCGCAATGATTTTCAAAATTCCAAAATAATTTTTATCCTTATTATTTTTATTTTAGGGTCATAATAAATTTTAGTACATTAAAATAGATTGTAGGTAAAACATTAGTTTGGTCAACGTTATGATGCCATCCGATGTCAAATTTTATATGTATTGCATAATAAAATAAAATTTACTGGGACACCACTATCACTAAACATTTTATAGACTTTTTTTTCATTATCTATTATTAAGGTATTTTTTTTTTTTTTAATTACGGACATTAATTAGACTAAACGTGTCTTTCTTTATAAAACCAATTTTATATTATGATCGCAATACATTTATATAGAGATCGGCGCCACTGAGACAAGCCATAATAATTAATTGTTGATATTATAGGAATTCATAACATTGATATTATCAGTGTTATTGAATTTAAAATTTGTATGTAATAAATAAAAAAAATTGACCGTGCTGATTGTGTTGCCGGTGTATATTCATAATTTTTTAAAAAGTGTATTTTATAAAGTACAGGCAAACGGTCAATTTGGGGCGGTGATTGGGCAGTTAAATATCTATTATAATTTTAGTCTTATCAATCTACAGCGCTAGTAAAATGTTTACAAATATTGATGAGGTACAGAAAATACGAAAATTAAGTGATGATATCCGTAAAATATTTAACTGTGCCAACCGTCCCAAGTTAGCTCATTTGACTGTACACTATAGAGAATTAATAGAAGAAAAGATGATTTGGAGTATACAGAGTAGTCGGTTCGCGTAGTCCGGACGACGGTAGTCAAAGCTGCAGAGTTGGATCAATACCGAAAGACCATCTAGGGTGGTAGTGGTTTTTGCCTGGGATGAGCTCGTCTTAAGGGTGGTTGTCGCGGGTGCTTTGTAGAATAAGAAACGAGAAAAATTTTCTTACAACGCAGCAAAGGGTGGACGACGGTTGGCGGTGTTTGCTACGGCCCGGAATCGAGGAGGGCGTGTACCCTTCGCCTTATGTTGTTCCGCATCCCCCGCAGTCTCGCCGTTACCACGGCAACCGCGTCACGACAGCCATGAATAATGAAGGCGAAACTACTGTGCACTAGTAGACTGCTGCTCTAGTGGCACTGCTAGTAAATGCTGCTGTTTCTGTATGAGTGTGCGAAACGGAGGCGACCGATAAGATTCCCTTAGCGGCACAGACAGCTGTATCCCTTCCTTTTATTCGTCCTAACATTAGGTGACCACAGCAATTCTACGGTTGTGTCGAGGGTTCGATCGATATGATTGTGTGTTGTTTTTAGCATCTACTATTGTTTCCTACTTGGCCATCCACAACCTAAGCACACGCCAATATATTAGGAATTTAAACAAAAGTTGGTTTTTAAAGGATATCGAATTTTCACGACTAGATTACAAAAAAGAAAATCGCGACTTTCTAGTTTTTGATACTTTACATATAATTAAAACATTTGAGGAAAAAAAAAGTTCCATCATCACAAATTCCAGTCAAAGTGCAATAACTTATCAAATTAAATGCTTTCCAATTTATTTATTCGAGGACAATCAAATTACCTTCAAGTACTCATTTTCACAAATAATTGGACTTTGAAAACTAAAAGAGATACATTTTTAAAAAAGACATTCTTGAAGTGAAGTTTACTTAAATAGTTTAACTATCGAGGTTTCTAACAAATTAAACTGATATATTAAGTTGAATTTAACATCATTTATGTTCGATTACAATAAAATAATGTTCTATTTATTTCGAAAATACCCTTAGTAAAAACGTTATGGTAGGAAACTAAAGAATCAAACTAATTGCGTGCAAAATGTAAACATGCATAGAAAACGACTGCACAACGGATATGTTTATACTTGTGGGTATAAAATACGAGATAGTAATATTCATGTGTTTTCCATTCACAAAACCTTAACGGTGGAGATGGAAAGAGTCGGTGTCGTTTTTATACATACATTTTATATGCGTGTATGGCGGAAAAGGGGAAAAACAACTGTTGCTCCAAACTTTTTTCCTCTGCACGCCGTCGCTAATTCACGTGCAGTACGTTTCTGACCTTTTTCACAAACGCATACATTCCAACATTGTCATCAAAACATAACGGGAAATACTATTGTTTCACTTTGGACGGACGGACACATAATGAAATTATGTTGTTACCTTATAAATTTCAAATTGCAATCGAACAAAATTAGATTTTTACCTGATGAGTCTTCTATTAATATCATATAGATGACAGTCATTCTAAAAACGATTGCATAAATGTAGAAGTTATCACTGCAATAATATCGACTTGCAGACAAATATGGAATCAGTATTTTTTTCGCTTTTCAAGAGATAAAAGCTAAATTCGTTTTATTTAAATGTTTTGTTATGATTTTAATTAGTCTTATGATGTTGGACAATAAGATTAAAATTATTAGTACTGAAGTATTTTCTTGACCAGAAAATTCTAATCTCGAACACCTTATAATTACTAAATTAAATATTTAAACGTACTGTTCTGTTTTGCACTATAACCAAACCTTATATTTTAAAGGTATATTATGAGGTAGTAGTTAAAAAAAAAAATCAATTATCAAGTATTTGAATTTAGGTTTTACTTTTAAATTATAAACATATTGCGTGTAATCACAGATTATTTTTTATTTTCGATATCCTGAAAAATGAGAAAAAGTGAGCAACTGTCTTATTTGTTGGCCATATCAATATGTACAATACTTACGCGTTTAATAAAATTTATAGAATTTTATTTTTGTACTATTTTAATAATAAATTGTTCTATAACTTATTAGAAAATTATACCGGTATTATTATTATTATTATTTTGAAATTAGACAATATTTTTTTTTTAATTTAGAAGTAGAAAAAAGTAATACTTTTATTAATTAGTATATAAGTAGTAACTAGATAATTATTAAATATCTAGCCGTTCAAATTAACTGAATATTACACAGTAATAATACGGGTAATTATTATTTATGTTATAATTATTGTATTAAATATGAAATAATATGCTTCTGAACAGTTTATTGTCATTTCATGAAAATCATTTTTTTCTTATAATTCTATTATGTAAATAATTTTTATTGACTTAATTTTTGGCTTACAAAATTTATATATGATATTTGGAATAACAATGTGCTTATTATACATTTATATATTTGACATGAATTCCAATTTATCATTAATTGATTTTTTTAAAGTAAATTTTTTCTTTAAAAAAAAACATTTAATTAGTAATAGTTTAATAACTAATAATATTAACATCGATAAACATTATAACTATAGCTTTATTATTAGTAAAATTCCTTTAAAATGAACATAATTATTACACATGATTAATGTTCATTAGTTCTAGACAAGATTATTAAAAGATATACTTCAAAAATTAAAATCTCTTTAAATCATAAGTAAATAGTTTAAAACGAGTCGGAGCTAGAATTAGAGTGATTTTTTAATTTCTGTTGTTATAGTTATTATTTAGCACATTGGTATCACTCTTTTAAAGAATTATTATTATTATTATTATTTAAATATTTACAGATATATTCATGTATTTTCATACATGTAAACATATATAGAAACATATAGTTTCATGTAAACATCAGTACAAAACCGAAACATGAATACATTTGTAAATATTTTAAATAATACAACAGTCTATTATAGTTTAATGACTTGTATGTTTATTTTTATTATTAGCTAACGCTATCAATTTCTATTTCATTGCAAGCTTAAACTGACTAATCGATGTATCGATTATATTATATATGCTTGTTCAAGTTATAAAACGTATCCCAATTTCATGCTAAAAATACCGTTTAATATTTTTAATGTCTACTATGTTAAATTTATATTTGAAAATCCTTGTATAAGGGTTAATATTTTTCTTTAAATAGACATATTAATATGAGATAAACAGTAAACATATAGTCTCATAGATAGCGCGACTCGTGATCTTCTCTTAATTGTAAAAACTTCTCTATTAATTTAATTCGAATATGACCGCTAGAGGGTGTTCCGTAATTCTTGATCTGTTTTAGTTTAAAAGTAGCAAAAGGATTTGATAAAATATAACATTTTCAACTATCTGTACACCGTGTTGTTAACATCAATATTATTGTAAATTAATTATACTTTTTTCGATTTAATTATAAAAAAAAATTTTATTTCAGTCGAAATTTTTTCTCTTCAGTAACTTTTTACATTTTTATTTTTAATTATTATTATTGAATTAACTATAGTCACTTCAATAGACAAAGTCTATGGTTTCTGTCTATTTTAATAGTTAAATTCTATGGAAAGTAAATATAAGTAAAGGAGCTTATGTCTCTCATATTTCATTCTAACAAAAAGTGTCTTACCTTTTAAAAATAAAAATAAAAGAAATATTATTACGCCTCATTATGTTGTTACATTAAACAATTTAAAAAAAAGTATTTGTAATTATTATTTTTATTGTTGAATGATAAGCTCATTTATTTAATGTTATTCAATTCAATAAAAAAACTGCCAGAGTTATCACTGAACGTAATCATAAATTAACATTAAACATTTTTCGTTTTATAGTTAAAATATTATTTCATTAGTTCCAATTTTTTTTATTACTCTATTTATTTTTAACGTCCTCTCGTAATATAAAGTACAGGAAACCTGTATAACCCAGCGCAATTAAATCACACCCCTGTGTCTGTATACTTTCTGACTGAGCTAAGTAGGCCGCTTTTCTATAGACCAATACTAAAAATTAGTAACAATAGAATAGAATTTTTTACTTCTTTAACGTAAAGACAATCAACTAAAATATATAAATATAATATCATACCACACCCTGGAGTAGTTATTTAATCCACATAAATATTAATGTTTATGTGTAATTGATAAAAAAAACAAATTTTTGTTTGAATATTTGAAAAAAATAATCCCTTCACGTAATAACGTATTAACAATTGAATTTTACAATTACAAGTATTATCCAAAAATTTGTTGAGTTTACACTATATTGAAAACAAGCAATCATTTAAATTTTAGCTTTATGAACATAAAATTTTAACATATATTATATTTTAAAATATAAAAACTGCCAAAAATAGTAAAAAAAATATTTTTAGATTAAAATAAAAAATATTGTTATATTTTTTTAGAATCTAAGCAATATATTTATGATTTCTGTTTTTTATTTCACGGAAAGTTACCCAAAACTAGAATCATAAATAGCGTCGTAGTATATTGTATTTAAATCACATGTTGATGTTATTTTCTTTGATCCAATTTTCTGAATAAAAGGACATTTTCACAACCTCCAGGAATTCCAATCTTATCCAAATTCGTTATACATTTAAACATACTAGCTTGATGTAACATTTCATTTTTCGGATGAAGGGCATATTAAACGGCAACCTTCATATCCTTAAAAGATACATTAATCGTAAATGTCTCTTTCTTTTCAGTGCTAATTAACTGAACATTTTTTTTTTTTTTTATTATAAAGATATAATTTTAACAGATAATAAATAGATAACATAAAAACGAGAAAATGGCTAGGACATGCTCTGAGACATGATAGTCTTATACAAGTTGTACTTGAAGGAATAATACCAGGGATAAAGGAAGAGGAAGACTTAGAGCAAATTTCATATCAAAGATTTGTGGAAAACTGGGTCTAAAATATGTTGATATTAAAGGGAAAATGTAAGACTGGAATGAATGTAGAAGTATTGTAGGAAAGTAACAACAGTTGGATGACTAAGAAACCTGCAAAAGAAAAAGAAATAATTTTACCTAGAGAATACATTTAATGAACCAATTTAATGGTTTTCAAGTTCGTCCCTAAATCAGTTTTAATGATAACATTCAATTTTGTATTGATATTTTATTCTTGATAATAATTNTCGTCCCTAAATCAGTTTTAATGATAAACATTCAATTTTGTATTGATATTTTATTCTTGATAATAATTATTTACTATAGATAGCTTCTAAACAATTTTTTTAATGTAAAAAAATTTATATTTTAATAATTGTATAAGAAAATACTATATTTTGTTATATTTACTAAAAAAACGTACAGTTTATTTAGCTTAATAGCACGGTGAAAAATAACTTATTTTAAATACGTCATTAACTTGGCGTTTATCTTTTTCAAGTTCTCCATCAGTACAAATAGTTCAATGACTTGGAAAGCTTTATTTTGCGTTGAAGTAAATACAATCGATAGGACAATATTTTTTTAAATATTCTGACGAGCATAAAATATTAAAATTTTTTAAAATATTTTTTTTTAATATTTGATTAATTAATTTTATATTTGGTTAAAATTTAAATTATAACTAAACAAAATAATGACAGAAAACAATAAAGAACATCAGGAACCGTTAAACAAATCAGCTTAAATTTATCGTTCATGGATAATTCAACATGGATTTTAACTCATTTTCAAAGGTTTTAAAACTGCTTAAAGTTCTTTGAAAGAATTATGTATAATTTTTAAATAACGAAGAATTATAAACAGATACATTAAAGTGAACAGAAAACGTAGGAGAAGTTATTATGTCTAGGTAAACTGAAATAGCTCAAAGGTTGTCAGATAACAATACAAATTATACAGCAAATTATTATGCGATTCTCACTATCCTCAAATATGTTCAATTGCATAATTTTAGGTATTCAATTATACTAACTGACTCATTAAACATAGTTAAAAATATAATCTATGTATCTAATCATAATATAATTGTAATTCAAAGGAATTTTGATGTTAAGTTTACAATTAATTGTGCAATTTTCATTTTAAAGAGACTATTTTCTGAATTTAAAATCTTTTAATTTTGAGATTTTTAGAAAAACATTAATTATTTATAAAAAAAAAAATCAAGCACCATTAGGATGTGTATCGAAAAACTGAAGCCCTTTGTATAATAATCATTGAGGATATCTCAAAGAAAAACAAATACACTTTGTTTGATTATATACTTGGGACTTAAATAATGTTTTAACCGTCAAGTGCTCAACGCAAGTTTACTGTAAATACAAACACTCCTAGCCTGCATTTTTATTTTTTTGGAAATTTTATCTCTTTTTCTCTTGTATTTGTGAACAATTCTTTCCCCTCACACTTTTTCACTGTCTCATTTTCACTCTTTTCCGTGACACAAACAGACTGCCGTGCCCTGGAATTAATGAAATGTCAAGCGCAAAAATCCCCTTTTTTACCCAGTCACCACAACCCGTAGGGTTTATACAAAATAATAATAATAAAGCTTTCGTGGACTCTTTCGCACTTCATTTATTCAACAGACATATGTAGATATAAGTATGCGTTATTGTTATTAACTATTCAAAAACATACATAACTGTTCAGTTTCTGAGTTCATGTCTATTATTTTTATTGGATCAAATGAGTGAAACTCTATAATTTAATGTATAACGTTAAACAACATAGTTTCATTAATCTAACGTAATCTATTTAAAAAACTAATATACATACAAATCTAAATTTTATTGAGAACTCAATAAGTACTTACATTAAATTTGACGGTATTACACTAGTTAAATTTTTAATAAACCATTTTAGCATATAAATGTATGATTTCTATATGCATATAGAAATCTTAGGAATTATTTACATTTTAGCTCTACAATGTATAAAATATGCAAATAATTTCTTTTAAAATCAACAGGTACGTTAGATTAAATGACTAAAATTGTAACACTAAATCAAGATATTGACCAAAATTACAATTAAATATTACTTTATTGTTTGCCAATGCATAAAATTATCGAATTACTGGTTTTTAAACATAAATAATTTTGATTATCGTGAAAGAATAAAAACTCTCTAAACGAAAAATTTATTAATTTTTCAACAAATCATAATATTTTCTTTAAGTATTTATTGTACAATCAAAATCAGTATTTTAAATCACTCCAGATAAATGGAGTATTAAATTAAGGATAAAGCACTCCTTTTCTTGGATACTATTAAAAATTAAAAAATATTTCGTAATGAAGAAAAGTTTTT